>NC_137737.1:100285863-100625863 GCF_963264785.1 Psittacula echo | reverse complement strand
AGGTTGGACAGGTCGGTAAAAATAAGAACTAAAATCTCCATGGCATTTTGCCCATTTTTTTAAAAAATGACACTGAAATTGCTTTTGATCAAACTGTAAATGTAAATTCCCCTAGAGCTTCCTGGAGAAGGCAAAAGAAATTCTTTATGACCTGATCCACTACCCTGTGTTCATAAAAATCTATTGCAAAATTAAAATGTTAACTGTTAAAAACCATTCATCAGCAGAAGGTTAATACCTTCTTTTCATCAGTATTTCTCAATCTAATTGTAAACTTAAAGCCTTATTAGGTATACCCAGCAATAAACTGATAATACCAGCTAAATGCTCAACAGATGTCTCTAACTGGAAACATAAATTTCTAATAGTCAGTTTCTTCAGTATTTAAAGACTATATTGTTATCAACATATTTTTTCATAAAGGAAGTCATGCACTTCTGTCAGTTATATTTATTATACTAAGGAACATTTTATTACAATAATGCAGATGTCTTCATTCCATAAACCCCAGTGGTACTTAAAGCTAGGATTTTATTACTTGTGCCTGGGGCCAAACAAAGCTATAAACCTGCTACATTCTAATTCAAATACTGCTGGTGGGGGTTGCATTTTTGTGCCATAATTTACAATATAATGTAATAAATAAGTGCAGGAATAGTAGTCATGGAAACAGCATTTTTGATTCACAAAATTTTAAGATAAATTTTGAAAAAAGGCTGATTTATGAACAATTATTTTTCCTCTGGACTAACATATTTCCCCTAAAAAAGTATATATGTTAATATTATTCCAGCAGTATGAGATATTAAATAGCTTTGGATATGAAGTGCCACTCAGAACTACTCACTTTTTATCATTATATCATCTGTTCTAACAGTACACACCAGCATTTGCATCAGTTCTGTGTTTCAAACAGACTAATACTGACCAATTGTTTCATGCAGTACTAATATATCAAGACATCAAATGCATCACAATTGATGTCTATCATGATATTGCTTTACTACTTGGAAAGCCTAATAAAAGGTATGACATGAACAGCAATCTCCCTGGTACATTATGATACTTTAAGCTATTAAATCTTTTAAAATTATAAACAGTGGAATTCCCAGAGTATTATATTAAAGCACACAAGTTTTTTTGCATCTAACTAGACTTTATATTTTTCTTACAAGTTCAGTTTAAGATATGTAGTATTTGATAAGTGAAAAACTTCAGGCTTGTTTTACCAACACTTTATTTCTAGAACTATTTTAACAGTGCTTTTAAGTCATTTGAACATAATTTTGAAAAATTTTATTATTCAACATTTATCTTGTTGAATCACCAGGGGGTCACAACTAGGTTGGTCTTCCCTGCATATAGACACATAATAAAAGGCAGTCTGAGACACATCAGTTTTTAAAAATATACACAGTACTTGGCTGGAGTTGTATTGTGTTATCCTGACTTTTTCATGCTTGTAATAAATATATCAATTTTTCTTAATATAATCCATTGAGATGCCCAGACTGCTTTATAACTCATGTTAACAGTTTCCAAGAGAAAAGAAACACGAAGGGAGAGGTGGCAACGTTGGTGGGGAGGTCCCCTTTGACCAACCTAAAGTGACTTGGAACGGACAGAAAAAAGAGTGCAAAGGATAAGTCCTCTGCAAAGTCCTTTATGAAACCAAGTTTTAACGTAGAAAAAGACAAACCAGATGCCAAGAGGGGGCATAAATCAGTGTTTTTTCCTGAAGGCAAAAGTAGGTATCTTTGATTAAAGGATCAGACTCACAAGTGCTGTCAGAAAAGGTGAGCACATACTGGTTTTGAGTACCTAGGTTTTTCACAAACCAGGAAATATCCTTTATCTATTTGTTCCAGCATGGTGCTCCTGGAACTCTAAAATGCAGACTACAATAGAAACATACTCTTGGTTCCTAATCCTTGTTATCAGCCAGATGGAGTACCTGTCTGGAGCATAAGCCTCCTCTAGCTCAATTGCCCAGGTTTCTTTCTGAGAGAAGACAGAGCACAGAAGTACAAGGAATGACACATGCCTAGCTTTTTACTTTTGCATGGAGGCTGAACTCAGCTACTACTGCTAACACCAGAGCAGAGGAATTCAATCCTAGTCATCAAGCTGAGTTACCAGTCCTAAAGTTCAGCTAACAAATAAATGAGAAGCTCAACCTTCTTCTCTAAATTCTCATTCAGACATACAATAGATGCTAAGTGAAGAAACTTATGCAACAGCATATTTAGGGATGTTCTAAAAACTTATTATAAAACAGGAAGATAAAGATTAATCTATGATATACACCTCTCAATGAGGCCCAGCAGCAACCAAGTTCACCTGGATTTTGATGCTATGGTGGAATGGTTTCTCATGTTAGTAATGGTGACAAGATTGCTACTAGACGATTTTGATTACTATGCCACCATTATTCTCAACTTCCTATGAATCTCTCTTACATCTCCCTATCTCTCACCACCATCAGTTCCATATACAAGGACACCAGGGATTACATTCAGAACTGGAGGTAGGTAGGCTCTAGTCTAAATCCCCATTTTATTTGTCTTATTTAGAAGTGCACCCAGCTCCAAACATTTTTTCTATTATATGCATTATTTTGTCCCATAATTATACCATTTCTTACAGTATGATAAAAATTATTTTTATGTAATATGCTGTCATATGTAATACAATTTTTATGAATATATATGTAGTTTTAAACATAGTGTAGGCAGACCAAGTGATGATTCAGGAAGTTAGGATAATAGAAGTTAGGAAGCTGTCCCAAAGGAGAGGAAATAGCACCAGAATTAAGACTGGATTACTAGCATATGAAAATAGTTCTAAATAACACACCAATCCAAAAATTTTGAAAACATAAGAATGAATTTTAGTTTTAAAAAACCCAATCACACATGAAAAATAAGAATGACTTGTCCACTCCTTTTTTTTTTTTAATAATGTCTGTTAACCCACAATTAAAAAGCATTTGTAAAAAATGACAAGGGCAGAACATAGTAAGCCACCTTTCTAGTACTTCAATTATCAAACCAGAAAGTTAAATAATAATAAAAAAGTATTTGTATAAGAATCCATTATTACAAATATCATAATTCTTACCTTCACCTGTTCCTAACTGCAATATTCAAAACACTTTGGTAGAAAAAGCCACACAGTATCATTCTATCAACACTTCTCCACAGCAGCTTCTATTCTAATCTTCTTATTTTTTAAATTTTGTTCTTTCTTCTCCTGACTATCAGGAAGTCATTTATTCAGACTTGTATTTGTTTATCTGACTTTTTCATTGGGCCTTTATCCCAGCTGAGTTATTTAAATATTCACAGTTGCAGACTTGTTAGCTGAGTACAGCATTAACTCACTAGTGGCCTGTAGCTCAAGAGCAGACTCCTGTCTGTTGTCACAAATGTGTATTATCATCTTTGCTAGTGTGTTGGTATATTTAATAAGAAATGCTTGTATTTTAGTAGCAAACACAGGTATTTTCATTCCTATTAGTGTGTTATGCATGCCTTTCAGATATGACTGTGCTACCTACAGTTTATTGATCAAGTGAAAAAAAATGCAGCTGCTGACATCTTTTTTCTGTAAAATGTTTTTGATTTGACAGTGGTACATTTTGATGAACTGCAGCCAACAAGCAGGAAAACGCCACTACAACCCAACTAAATACTAAGTATATTTATACTGTTTTTTGATAAGATGTTAAGTAACTTATGTTCTTCTCATTTGTTGCACTCTAAGACATGCACCAGCCCTATATGTGCTGTCTTCTAGCTGTCCTTAGGCTTTCCTGTTAAGAAATAACTATACACTAATATCTTGGCATGGAATAAAGGAGGCACCAGTCTCATGGCAGAAGTTTAAAGTAGCATATTGACAGTTACCTCTTCCTATATCAAGTAATGTACTCTGTTGTTTTCATATTCAGTTCAACTATTGTGTAACTCATGCAGGCTCAAGAGAGAGATGATGCACATCTGAGTCAATGCTCACATTTGGTTATTTAAGAGCCAAAGGGAGCAGTATGTGTGTCTTAATTCTGCTTTTTAGTATGGCCCAAAAGCCTGAAAAAAACAGAATAAACAACAACTCAAACACACAGTAAAGCTTTCCTGAAAACTGTTACTGCTAGCATTGAAAAGAATTCTCTTTTTAAACTATTTTATTCAGTGTACCTCATCTTTATGATACAGAGTGTACTATTTACTGAAGTCAAGCAACCGGAAAGCACAATGTCCTCTTTCACTATGTTAACTATCAATTTTGGAACTTCCAAGGGCCCTACCCACTTTTGTTGCAAGATTTTCTTTCTAGGATCTCCCTATGACACTGCATGGTCCAAATTTGGCTGTCACAGCTCAGGAAGAAGTAAACCATGTTTCTCTTCTGGGATGTGTTCTCAGGCACAGTTTAATTTCAAGATGCAAATAAGCGCAAAGTAAACAACAAAGCAAAACTAGTTCCCTGACAAGAATAAGATCCACAGATCTTTTTCTTTACATCTATCTGCCCCAAAATGTCTTCCAAGACACAACAAAGGAAACATTTTCTCTCCTGCAATACACCTCTAAAGAGGCTCTGTAGAACTCATTTGATCCACACCATCTGACTGCCACAGATGAGCAAAGCCTCCTGCTCCTCAAGGCACAATCATTCCCACTACACTCTGCTTCATACAATTATCAGTGTGGATTATCTCTGTTGTGGGCTATCTCTACAAGATTCTAAACAACACAAATATTTAACTTAATCAAATCCAAGGAGGCTTATTATGTGTTAAACATCAGGTCTTTTGATTTTACTGAATTATGTCAAAAAAATTCACCAGTTTGTTCCCATTTTCAAATGCCATCATCCATAAAACAGAGAATAGATTTGTGTGTTTTCTTCCCTTTCCCATAGTATATGGGCCAAATTCTTTTTCAATGTTTATTATTAGTTTAAAATGTCACCAGAAAATAAAGGTCTCTCTTACCAATACTCCACATATTCTCCTAAACAGAAGAGTTAACTACAGAAACTACTTCTAGCATTACCATCAATCAGCATATCAAGAATGACAGCTAGATGACGAAACAGATTAAATTTCAACAAGGCATATTCAATTTATATTGTTTTGTGGTTTATTTGTTGTGAGTTTTTTCCTAAAAAGCTGTTTAGCAGCAAGAAATAATAATAATAAAATCCCTTCATGACTGTTGCAGATACTACTTTAAAATGGACTACTCCACACAGATAGAATTCATTCAAAATGTTTCAGCAATGAAAATATGGAAAGTAAGCATCCCATTTCCCTGTCCTTGAGTTGTACTGTATTGACTAGATAACAGGCTTCAGCAGCCTGCAGAGCTCCACATCACCTGTATGGATTTACTTCACAGAACGGCACAGGGTAAACCAGTTTCAGCTCCCAGTCTATTCTCCCGTCACCCACAACCAGTACAGCAAGCAATATCATTCTATGATACAGTTATGGTCTTAAAATGATGCAGTTCCTTTAGGCAAGGGATGTGTCATAGATTTTGGTTAAAGTGGTTTTGGCATTTGATTTATAAAACTACACTGACTAGCTCAAGAGTGGTTGAGAGTAAAAACATCCTAAGAGAATAAAATGTTGCCCTTTTAAATATATGAAACCAAATACCAGGAAAGAAAGATCTTAGACTTTTCATAATTGTTATTTAGGAATGAAACTGAGATCAAAATACACACAAGTACCTGGGGGGTTGTTAATTCGATGAACTACATCATTCTTTTGGCATATTTTATTAATAGGAAAATAGGAAGTAAGCAAAGTTTAAAAGAAAAGTTAATCCCAAAGAAGGCTGGGCTATAAGAAAAAGGAAAAAATACCTTTGAAATCATTCTCATTTCCTTCAAGCCCATGCTTAATTCAGTTCTTTCGGTCCCCTTTTTTCCAATGCTCTAGTTAGGACACAGCAAACAAAGGGAATAAAACTGTACTTGAAGATTTTCTACACAACCTGCACAATTCTGTACCGATTTAGGAAAAGAGGGACTGCAGCTTGAGTATTCCTATGTCCTTCTCAGTACAGTTTAAGGGTATATTTCTACATTTATTTCTTTATTTTCTCAACAAAGCATTGCAGAAGCTCCTTTACCTGAAGAATGAGTTAGATGTCCTTAGAAATGGAGGCAGGAAAAATAAAATGCAATATTTTAGGGAAGCACCACTGTTTGCTAAACTTACATTGTGATGTCTTCCCAAAACCTCCATTTCCAGACTGCACAATCTTCCATGGAGTTTTGTGGCCACGGGATAAATATGGTTAGGAAAATTAAAAGATTTCAAAGCAAGAACAAAAAGTAATGCCAAAACTATATGCTTGACAAATGTTTTTTGACAAAATATCCTTTGTTTACCTTGTCTTTTTTTTCCATATTTTTTTCAGTTCATAAGGTCTTCAGGTTAGGACCTTGTCTTCATATGTACCTGTAAGGCACCTACAACACAAAATGATACATAAATAACATATATTCAATCACAATTAATATCCACCATCTACTTTGAGAATCAATGGCTAATCAATGCTGCCAAATTAATGTTGACAAAATCAACATTCATGTGCACAGACTCATTCTCTCTCACTTCAGGAGGCCCCTGAAAATGGAGTTAGGTAGGATCGCTCCAGCCAATGGCTTCTGAGGAAGTAGAGTTGCCGTTAGGACAAGATGCTTAAAGATTGCTGCAGAGAAGCTGTAACTCTACAGTATTTATGCCTCAAAAGATCTCAGGTCATCCATAAGTTAAGAGAGACATGCTCTTGCCAGAAGGCAAATCTTACCTCCTCACTGTATGACACTGTAAAAATTCAAAAATTGGGTTTTGCTTCTCACTGAGTATTAGTCTGCTGGAGCAGTAGGCAGATGACCTATGTGCCAGCAGATCTGAAATCACTGCTTATACTGAAGAGAACAAGAATGTATTCCAGCCAATGGAAACTATTTTAGCTACTTTTTTCATTTTACAAATAGGATTTAGAAGGCTTTTTTTCTTTCTTTTTTTTCCTTTCAAGAGAATTTTAATTTCTCTCAGGTTAAAAGTGACATCTCTTCTCTTAGAAAAAAACATATTCTTTGCAAGAGTTCTGTCTTCCATTCCTTTGTGGTTTGTACAATCCTTTGCAGAGAGTATAAAGTGGATAGTAAGTTCTCTTGTTCTCATTATTTTAGTACATCTTCTAATATGCTGAAATCAAGCTCCTTACACTGATTTATGTATAAAATTACATAGTTCAGGAATTGTTTTCAGACAGGTAAATGTTGAACCTTGCATTTAGTGAATGTAGTCAAGAAATGAAGTCAAAGGTACAATTTTCTTCTGTCACTAATTCTACTATTCTGGAAGAATGATTTTCTTTGTCTTTATGTCTCCATTTACTAATTATAACCAGTAAGTAGCCACACTTACTCATGATTTTGTGAAGTTTATTTTCTGACAGTGTAGTCTCAAAAAAAACCAAACAAACAAACAAAACAAACAAACAAACAAAAAAAAAACAGATTGTGAGCTAGTGTAAGCCAATGCAGCTACTCTCTGCACAGATTGAAACAGCCTTAGTTTCATAAAAATGGCTACTGAGTCCTTGCTGTGGAGCTTGATAAATCTATGGACTTGCAGAATTAGAAGACTCTACAGTGATATACATATGTCCTAAGCTAGCTTGTTAATTCTAGGGACTGAACTCTTGAGACCCTGGACGCAAGAAAGGCATCTCTGTAGTACAACCAGGAGTCTGAAGCATCTTGGAGGGTCTTAGGTCTTCAAGTCCCTCTGAAACAGAACAAGAATTTAGATTCCTGTCATGGTTTAAGTCCAGCCAGTAACTAAGTAAGTCTCATGCAGCTGCTTAGTCACCCCAACTTTCCGTCTTCCTGAGTGGGATGGGGAGGAGAATCGAAAGACTGTAAAATGCACAGGTTGAGGTAAGAAGAGTTTAATAACTAAGGTACAATATACTACTATTAATACTAATACTAATAAGGACAAGGGAAATAGAAAGGAGAGAGATATAAAACTAAAAGGGAAAAGGAAAAAAAACCAATAAACACAAGTGATGCACAATACAATTGCTCACCACCCACCGGCCAATATCCAGCCCAACCCCAGCAGCAATCTGGGCCTTCTGGGTTACTCCCCCCAGTTTATATGCTGGGCATAACGTGCTGTGGTATGGAATACCCCTTTGGTCAGTTTGGGTCAGGAGTCTTGTCTCTGCTTCCTCCTGGCTTCTTGTGCCCTTCCTCACTGGCAGAGCATAAGAGACTGAAAAAGTCCTTGATCAGGGTAAACATTACTTAACAACAACTAAAACATGGGTGTTCTCAGCACTGTTGTCAGACTAAAGCCAAAACACAACACTACACCATCTACTAGGAAGAAAGTTAACTCTATCCCAGCTGAAACAGCACAATTCCCTTTGCCAATTTAGGCTCAACATTTTCAGAACTTAAATCTAATTTACTCCTAAATATTCTTTTTCTAAACCTCATTGTGTTTTAACATATTTCCCTTTCCTTTGGAAATGCTTTATCTGCAAGTAGAATTTATTTCACATTTTGCAGTTTTCTAATAAATAGAATTTCTTGAAAACAAGCCTCTATAAATGCCAAGACTGTTTTATTATTTTTAATAATAAAATATTTGCAATTTTCTGTCAGAAGAATCTGCAAGTTATCTGACCTTTACTCATCTAAGAGAAATGAATTCCACTCTCTTAATGTTGAAAAATGCTAGCGGTTTACCTGGTTTGTTTAGTTTGGATTTTGTTTCCTTTTTATGATGTGTAAAATTTTGCCTGACTAGATAGGATCAAGCTAGATCTCCCACAAACACATTACTATTAATGAAAAATGCCAATTGCCGTTTCTTTGGGACTTTGTTTAAAGATTAAGTGCTGTCTCCATATGTACCGTTTCCACAGCCTCTCTGAAGTATCATGTCAATACAGGTGTCATCAGCATCAAAATAACTCATAATTCCTAGCTGCTCATAGATTTAGTATTATTACCTTAAGTGTGTGATCTGGAATACATTACTCAGTATTGCCTTCTGTGTAGTTGTGAGATTTCTCTGTAGCCTGCTTTCCCAACAGATAAACAATGATATGCTGCCCCCATGCATTTTAATTGCCACAATAAACCATATTTTGTTGTCCACATAGGTACAGGACAACTCCAACCTAAGAGAAGCCTTCATTTTCTCTCAAAGCTGTAATATTATTACCATTCATTCTGCACTCCTGAGCAGCTTTCCATGTGAACTACCTAATGTATGCCATTAAGATGAATGATCTTTGAAGAGATCCCTGTCAAACCACTTTTTGAGAAGTGATCCTGTTTGTAAAAAGAACTTCATGTTGAGACACAAATCTCTATTTTAAACCTTATCAGGAATCAGAACTTCTCAACTTGCATATTACATTCTGGTAGAAAAATGTCCATAGTCATAATTTCAGAAATAGATTATGAAGTCACAAGAACCCAGTAATGGAGTCTTTTATGGTGCCATATATAAAGAAGTTCTCGGTAACATAAGGGTACCAGAGCGATTCTGAAAAAGTTTAATGAATGTAAAATTACAACACTTCCAAGTGGAAGCTGTGTCTTCAGACCCTATAGCATCTCAGCTGGCAACACCAATTTACAGAGAGCAATTGAAGTGGATTATGCCATATGCAGTGGAGGAACTAATACTTTTTGCGTTTTATGGTTACATATTTTCCACAGCTTTAGCTTGTTCACGCATATCTCTGGAGCAAACTGACTGCAGTTGTGATATTTGATCTATTTTTCTGTATTTTCTGAACCAGTAGAAATAAATCTCCCCACAGTTTCAGCATCCAAGCAAACTAGAGCTCCATCTCAAAGATGGGAATGCCCTGAAAAGCCTTTTTACACCTAAAACCCAACAGGAGGGAATTTGCATATTAGTCAAACAACAGTTTTAATCCCAGCACTGCCATCTACTGAAAAGATTATTATAATATGTTTTTCTGGAAGATGCACTTTAATACATAAACAAGTTATTATCTCAGTAACTGGATTACTGAATAAATGGAGTTCCTAACCTTATAAAACCATAACCTATGCTTTACAGACTGCCAAAATGATCAAATGACCTTAAAATATATGTAAATACAATTATAGAAATGGTGACATTCAGAAAAAATGAATAAACAGATACCAACTCACTGTGCCTAGACCTGTCTTGTTTTGATTGAAGACAAATAAATCCTAGCTGAGCTAAATGAGAACAGAATTGATTACTGTTTCAAGTTAGTAAGACAGGATATTAATCAATTAATTGCTTAAAAAGGCACCTGAAATTAATAAATCAGTGTTCCAAACTCTGATGGGATCGATATATATTGTAGAGGAGAAATACCTCACTGAGAAAAAAAAAAAATCACTTTTCCCTAAATAAGAAAATCTAAATAATAACTTAGGACTGAAAAAAGCTTGATCACCTACGAACAACCTCGTCCCTGGGATATCTGCCAGTTCTTCACAGGATGAATGCATTTTAATTACCATATAATTCACTATATACTCTTGGTTTTCTTGATGAATCAATCCTTGCATGAAGCAAGTCTTTATGCTGCTGGTGAACAGATTAGGCCACAACATATTGGTTGCATTTATCTATTGGGTTTACTGCACCAGATGGTTTAATGATACCCAAATTCTCCAGAATTACTTCTTGACAAAGTGAGCTGCAATTTGTGGTGAAATAGTATGGTAGGCAAAGTGCTGGTGACAGAGGTGGGAAAGTGGCTTTCTATGTATTTAGTGTGGATTGAAACAACCATTATACAAACAACAGATGAGATATTTGGCACTTTTCCTTAGCCCAGCAGTGTGTGTGTCAGGGCACCCAGGGGGCTGGAGCACTCCAAGCCTGGGGGTGCCCACAGGGTCTGAGGGCAGGGCCCATCCTATCTCCCCAGGCAGGAACAGGCAGCAGGGCACAATGGGGGCAGCCCCAGCCCCAGGCATCAGGCACCTCCCTGGGGATGAGAATGGGCCATGACTGGACCAGGACATGGGCAGGGTCAGGCTATGGGAAGCTGGAGACTGGCTTTTCTGGTGCATTGTTGGAGCAGGGGCTGATGTCCCTGGGGGCCTGAGATGGGGTCCTGGGCAGTGGGAAGGATGGAGGGAGAGCCAGTGTCAAGCAGGGACAGGCAGGGCTAGCAGTGCTTCAGGGCCATGGTGGTGTGTTAGGATGGCTCCTAGTAAGTGTATTATTCCTTCGGAAGTGTTTATAATCACTGTGTTTATCTGATCACAGAATTCACAAAGTACAACCAAAAAAAAAAAAGCTAAAAAAACCCCACCCAAACCTAAAAAAACCTGTAAAAAGGTATTTAAAGATATGTTCTTTTACATCCCCCCACTTCAAATTGAAAACTGAAATATTCCAACTAAATCTACAGCAGAATTTCTAAAGGTCAGCAAAAGTATAAATTCAAAACACGCATCATTTATTTTTCCATTGCCTTATATCAGCTTTTTGGAGCCAGGACAGCAGCTAGCCAGATGATTCATGGCATGTGGCCAGGTCTGGACAAACCGCAGCACAGAATGACCATGTCTCTGGAAGAGTGGCACTCTTTAAGGAGCACACCAGAGGAAAACAAGGGGAAAGGGGCAGGCTAGCTGGCCCAAAATGAGTCTGATGACATCCCTTGATGGGTCAGGAAAAGAAAGGCATTCTTAGGAAGCAATGTACCCTTTACTTCCCACTGGCATTGTTAGGAAGGAATTACTCATGCTGGATACATTTTTAAGAGTTTGTAGGACTGGTGAGTCATTTGCAGAGAATGAGAGAAACTAGCACAAATGGAAAGGTTGCTAACAAAAACAAATGGGTTCAAAGGCCCCTGGAATAAATAGAAGAAAGAAGAGAAAACTAAGTGCTCAGAATTCTGTCCAATCAATGCATTTCTGAGACAAATACACAAAACCTTAAATATTTCAATTTTTTGGGGGGAATTGTTTTGTTTTCTTCTAACATGGAAACCCTCTGTCAAAGCTATGTCCCTTTTGCCATGTTCCTCCACTGTCACCTCAAACTGTATTTAACACTGTATGATGCTCTTGTCTTACCAGGCATTTTTTGTACGGTACGATCTCACAGTTTATTTCACTCTCTTTTTCCATGCCTACTTCTCACTGCAATCTGACCAAGGCATTACAGGCCCTGAAACCCCATTTACTTTTCCCCCTTTTTACTATTTTTTTTTCTCTGCATTTTGTTACAACTTTTGCCCCAAGTGTCTCATTCTGTAAATCCTTCTTTCTCACTGTTGGAAAAAAATTCTAGTCTCCCACTCTTCTTCCAGTATTATCAGACACTTCATTTATCTTCCCCATGCCCTGTTTATCATGACACTAACTCATTTTCAGTCCCATTAACAGCACCTTCCAAACAGGACCTCTGTTTTCATTCGATTTTATTCTCTTGCCTTCCATGTTCTTCAATTTGTCATTTAATATCTTGTCTCTTCTAGCATACACTTATTCCTGTTTCTTCATATTTGCCTGACTTCCAGGTGCTGGAAAGGTCCATTATGGTAAATATATTAGTGAAGAAAGTACATCATTGTTCCTATTGTCGGCTTAGCTACTGGTAATGCATTGCGATACTGTCAAAATGTCACAGAGTATAATCGTATATTTTCCTCTTCTCTTCCCAGCTCTCAGAGGATTAGTAATGGGGATTGCCAGCTCAGTATACTTATCTCTTCGCCTATTACTTGTTTCTAAGTAGATTTCTCGTGCATCCTGAACCCAGGATTTCATAGAAATAACGCAGAGGCTCAGCCAGCTCCTAGATTATAACCCCTTATTACCCACCCATGCAAGCACCAGGGAAAACCAGACTGTTATCAAGCAGTTTCAGTGTAACAGAAACATGCTGGGATAGCTCACATGACTGGAGCACAGGTGGTGGATACAGGTTGTTTAGTAAGCACAGGTTGGGAATGGGAGGAAAAGAAATTATTCTTTATGCAGAATAGCAGCTTGAATGCATGAAACTTTGCTATGAGAAGCTATTTTAGTGGGTTTCTGCTACAGACCTGATTGAGAGGCAAAATAAGAGGCAGTCTTCCTTAGATGACTGAAAGAAGCCTTGCAATAAGGAAGAAGATTAAAAATATTGATTGGGCATGGAATTAGAAAAACTAAAACTCTGCTGCAATTGAAATTTGCAAGAAAAGTGAATGGCAAAAACAAAGACCTCTGTGAGAATATTACCAGGGGAACAAGGGGATCTGTAGTGTAAGGGACTGCAGTGTTCAAAGTTTTGTTCGCCAAGGTCTTTACTGGTAAGGCATGCCCTTTGGTTTTCCAGGTCTCTCTGCTTAGTGGCAGAAGAGTCCAGCAGACTGAAGTACTGCCTATGGCAGGGAAATATCGGTTAAGCAAATAAACTGGTTATATACAGCAGTTCATGAGACCACATGAGATACATCTGTGTCAATGACAGAGCTTGGCCAAAGTCACCTTTCAAAAACTGGGTGACCAGGAGAGGTCACTAGGGACTAGAGGTACTAGAGAATGGAAAGTGTCTCATCACTTTTCAAGAACAGTGAGAAAGAGGATTTAGAATATCAGAGGCTGGTCAGCCTCTTTTCAGTGTCCTGAAAGATTATGGAGAAAACCTGCATATGGATGTCATTCATAGGCACATGAATGACAAGGACATGAATGGGAACAACAACAATAGATTTACAAAGGGAAAATCATGCCTGACTAACCTGAATTCCCTTCTCTGATGACTGGCATCATGGACAGGGAATGCTGTTTACCTTGATTTTATAATGACTTTTGACATGGTCTCCCATTTGCATATTTGTAGCCAAGCTAAAGAGATATGGACTGGATGCATAGACTACAAGATCGATAGAAAACTGGCTGGATAAGGAGCCTCAAAGTGTTAATGAGTAGCAGTTTAAAATCCATTTGCCAGATGGTTACTAGAGTCTTTCCTCACAGGTGTGTACTAGAGCTGATATCATTTAATATCTTTGTTAGCTACCTGGATGAAAAGGCAAAACACACCCTCAGCAAGTCTATGGGTGAAACCAAATTTAGAGGAAGAAATTGATATGCTAAAAAACAGGACTGCTGTTCAGTGGACTTTGACAGACCAGGCTAACAAAAACTCATGAACTTCAACAAAGGCAAGTAGAAAGTCCTAAACCTGTGATGAAATATCCGCATCCAAAAGTATTGTCTGGGGCTGACTGAAAGGAACTGCATTTTGCAGAAAAAAAAAAAAAAAGAGAAAAAAAAAAATAGAGATCCTGGGGTAACAAGCTGAACATCAGTCAGCAGTGTAGCCTTGAGGAAATAAATGTCTATTACATAGTTGGATGTATTAGCAAGAGTGTAGCCAGCAAATGAAGATTCTCTGTATTTGGCATCTATGACCACACCTGGAGTATCTTGCCCAGTTTTGAATTCCCAGCAGAGGAAAGCCAGTGATGTTGGGGAGTAAATTCACTAGAGGAAAATAAAGATGTTAAGTTGCCCAAGAGCTTATTGAGATTTTATTTTTTAAATAGATCATTAAAACTATATTATTGTGCAGTTATATATCTAGGAATTTCTTTTCCAGTCCAGATTCATTCACCACATATATTGTTTATTAGAAAGGATACACTGATTTGCAATCTTTGGCCCAGCACCAGAGTGCTGAGTCCAGCACCTTGAGATACTGAGTCTGTACTGTACCATGCCAATTAAATGTTGCCTGAAGTTGAATTTCACTGCACTCGGCTGCCTTGGGCATGAATAAAGTGCAGCAGTGCAGCCTATACCCAACAGATATCCCAAGCCTTATTTACAGTAAACCTGACAATCAGTAGTATGGTAAGAAAGCCTACCACTTACAGGTTTAACATGCTAAAGTACACTTTCAAATCAACTTTCAGTCGTTTAGTTCACACATAACCTACCAGGTTCCGAAAAACAGTAGCACAGGTAAAAAGCATGTGACAGGAAATGCGTGTGGGTTCCATTTTTGTTTTCGGAAGGTGAGCTACTTCTTGACAAAGGCAAAGGGAGAAATACCAAAATGTTTATCTGCCTTTGTATGTGTCCAGTGGTCTGAACTGTATTAGCTGCGATCTGATCTCTGACTCTATTATCAATCTAAAGATAATTTTATAAAGTTTGCTCAGGAATAGCCTATATATTTGTTACATAGTGCATCATTCCATACTTTAGTGGAATACACTGTGTAATATACCTGTACTGAGCCACTGTCCTTATAAACAGTTTGGCACAATCATTTATCATATATGCACGTTTAATCCCACCTAAATTGCATACACATTTTCATGTGATTTTGTTAACTGCATCACAGTTAGAACTCTGGGAAATAGAGAAATTTACATACAAATGTTTGTCACTTATAGCCATGGTTCACACATGTACATTGAGGTTGGTATGTGCATAAAGAACATTTAGCAACCTTTCTGTTTGTTAGGAGGTTCTCTTCCCTTCCCCTATGATTCCTCCAGACTGTTCTGTCTTTCTTGAAAGGTGTTCATGTCAGAAAGTCACTTGGGTACTTGAAAATCTAGTTTCTCACTTTTGGCCAATAGCCTAACACCTACACAAAAGGTTCTGTATTTTCTAAACAGGCTGCAAAAGAAAAAGGGGAGATTCCTAGTATCCCTGTTCATAAGGATATTTTAAATGGATTAAAGAAAACAGAGAGGAGCCAAGTCACTTGGTGATGCAAATCATGCTCTCTGAGAGAACAGACTGAATGGGATCAAAACATTTACCAGAAATCACTGATTTGTATACAGACCAATTTCCTTTTTCTTTTTTTTTAAATTTATTTTTTATTTAAATTTTTGTTTTTTTCTTAATTAGACTTTTCTCCAGTCTGAGAGTTCTGGCTGCAGAACTGAGGGATGAGATAACTTGTGAGCAACCAACTAAAGCTGTCATGAACTAAGTTTCACACAGTTGGAAAAGCATTATTTCAAAAAATACTCTTAAAAAATCAACATTATAAGTCTTCAAATATGAATGTAAGTAAGAGAGGGCAAGAGAAATGAAAGTGTCTGAGAGAGACAAGTGCAGTGGGAATCTCCTTTTCTATACTGGATGGTTTTAGCACAGTCCACATAGTATAAGAAAACAATAGAAACCATTGCAAAGAAGAAAAACAGATGTTTTCCCTACCCAGGTAAAGTAAATACAGAAAACCAGTTTTACTAGGCAGTCAAGTTTAAGGAACAGTTGTATCTAGAGAGATTATAAAGTATAATGAGAACATTCTCCAGAAAATTTAGGATAAGGAAGAAGCCAGCTGTTAGAGCATCTAGCTATATCCATTTAAACTCCATCCTAAACCACTCCTAGTCATACTATTAATAACAGCGCTGTGAAAATTCTGCTACTGGTAACAATAAATAATTAAATAGAACTTTTAAAGATTCTCTTAAAATAATTTCTTAAATCTTTTCTCTGGTATAAAAGCTGGTAGAAGCAACATAAGTTCTCTGATAGGTTATTTCTCCTAGTAAGCAAATAAAAAGTTTGAAAACCCCTCATCCTGTGTCCACTGAAGTCACTGTATTCTTAGCTCTGAAATGTGACAGTATAATGCATCTCTGTACAGAAAACAGTTCCACAACCAAAATTAAATCAGCATGTAAAGATTATTGCTGCTAAACAAATACAGGGACATATTTTCTCTTTCAGTTATAATACATGTTGCAGGTTTCCCATCCAGTGTCACTAGAAGGACAAACTGAAGCTCCAGTCTGGTGCATCTTCGTGTAAGATGTTTTGAAACAATTCCCACACAGCACTATAGATTCACTTATCACAAAAGCTTTCAACAGAACTTGAGGTAATGAAACTCTTTTATTAATAACTCCATGCTTCACTTTACTCTAAATTACCTAAGCTGTGGCAGCTCTCAGCACTGAAATATATAATGCCATTTGCTATTACTCTATGTACTTTTGGATGTAAGCAAAGACAAATGTTTTAGGTTTAGAATGACAATAAATGAAATAACAATTGATTTGTCAGGGTAATGCTTCAGAGAAAGGAAAGCCAAACTATATATGAAAAAGTCAGCTCTCTGTTCGTCCATTCCCAGCTAAAATGTTTTATGTGCATGTACACATATTTATTATTCATGTATGCATTTGTGTGTATATTCGCGCATAGATAAATAGAAGCATTTCAAAGACATAGCTTCAATTAAATAAAATGTATCAGTTGTGATGAGAGTTACCTAATAAATACTAATTACTAATTGATGAATTTATGTTTCTGTTGAATAATTATATTAACACTCTGAATAACAGTCCTTTAATATAGCTGACATCAGAAAAATAATAATTATTTTTTAGATTCCCATTGTAAAAATAACACTTCATTATAACAATGGAAGTAGTATCAGTTGGTAACATTAGTTTAAAAACTTATCTTTAATATATCCTCAGTTTTGGAACACTGGTCAGTATGACCTGAATTTTTGTTGATGCAGATAGATACTTCTTTTTTTTCAATGCAGAATTCATAATAGTACTCATTATTTGCTTCTCCGTGCCTTGCTAGGCCATTACTTATATTATCTGTGGTACGTGATCTGCAGAAATCCAGCAAGTTAGGCCACTTTATTTTGCTGATGAACAGCAAAAGGGATTTAGAAAATACTTTAATATATATTACCTAGGAAGAAATGGGGTATGTTAGATATACTTGGTATGTGAAGTGCATTTTCATTATTACACTCAAATAGTATAAAATGTAATTAGTGTTTCTTGGATTTTATTGATAATGGCTAATAAGAAAAAAAATCATGGTTGTGGTTGATAAGACTGTAAACATTACTGTTTTGAGAATGGATTTCAAACATGTATTCAAGTTATATTTGTAGGATTTTGATTACATGATCAGAATTACGATGTGTTGAAATACATTTAAATTGAAGAAATTTTTTGGTTTTTTTTAACTAAAGGTTTGACCTAATTGTCACTTATTTTCAAAGTAAACGTAATCGTAGATCCCGACCAAAATCCAAACCCTAAAATCCAGGACAAATACTATTGATGTTTTTCATAAGCTCCTCCTCTGTACAGGAATGGGCTTTACTGAAGTAGGTAAACCAAGCAGGATTAGCCTTTTCATTGAAATGACAATGTATTTATTTTACTAGGGAGCTGAAGATTAAGTAGCTGATCAAAAAGTTTGCCTATCATCTGCCCAGCCACCTAGTCTGTGTCTAACTACAGCCACGATGAATATCAGTAATTCTCAGGAATTTATAACCTGTTAAAGTGATCTAGTTAAGAGGTGGCGAGGAATCATGAAGTTCTGTTTTGAGCGTTCTGACAGATGAAGACAAGTCAAATAGAAGAATCTGCTCCATTAAGAAAATGGGTATTTTACAATAAATCATTGTTATTTACCACCACAATTAAAAATGGGCATGACACATCTCATCAAACATGATCCTGGAACAATTGTTCAAGACAGTGTGTGCTTCCAAATCTAGAAGCTATGCATTGCCTCAGACATTCCCTGGACTTTCAACAATAAATAAAAACATGTGAATATTTTTTTTTTTCCTTTCATTATCTATAACTGTCTAATGGACTTTAGCTGACAGTCATTACCCATGAAAATTAAAAAGTATATTAATGACACTGATTTTTTGAGTACTTGTTAACACTAGAAATTTATCCTGGACTAAAGCAGACTTAATTATAACAGCTATTTTTAAACAACACTACCTGTGACCCTGCCCAGTCCAGAAATGAATGTCACATTACAAGGACATGAAACCACTTTCAGCTATTTCCAAGCAACTCCATCAATAAACAAGCCCTTTCAGCCTATCTTCTACTTTGGCAGATATTCCAAGACATAAATTTGGTCAACAAAAACAAAAATTTCTTTTTAGAAGTTAAAAAAGACAGAGCCAACAAATACAATGTAAATTCTAAACAACTTCCTAGTTCTGCATCTCTCTTCTCCCACCCAAAATAAACAGACTCAGCTTGCAAGATGCTGACCAATAATGAGACACACTGCACATCCATCACCCCTCAGGGTGATGTGAGAGCACACAGGGTTTTGCAAGACAATGTTCAAACTATGGATATAAACCTCAAAAACCAAGAGGAAGGCAATAAAGTATATAATGAGCATTTATCATTCCTAATACAGGTCCTGGTTCTACCCTGACAAAAGTATGATAAAGAAACACTAAAGCACTGGTTCCCAAAAACACCCAGGTGAAGATTGTTTCCTGGAAGGGAAACAGTCAAACAAACAGTGTTTTCATAGGAATACCTTATTATCATGTTACACAGCAGCTTATAAGAAAATTTAAAAGTTGTTGGGAAGAATACTGTTATTAATCACACAAGAACCAGAACCATTATTGTGCTATTGGCCTACTTCACTACCATATGTGTTTTAAGCTTATTAAGTCTCATGGTGAACCTCAACATTAAATTTACACCAACTTCAAATGTTACCCAATCAATTTATTTATATAACTTATTTTAGACAAGCCTGCTCTTAATGTTCTGTCAGGCTCCTTTAAGTGGTCTCACCTAGTATTTCTTGTTGCATTCTTTAGTCTGCTATTGCACATTTTCCCCTTTTACCATAAAATACATCATGATATTCACACCTTATATGTATATCAAAATATCTACTGTTTCCAATAACAAGTAGATTGCACCTTCGCAAACTCAGATACGAAATTAAGTAAAAAGAAAACCGAAATGAATATTGCAAGGAATATAAAAAGAAGGGAATTTATCAAATTTAGAGGGAATTTATTAGATTTAGGAGGATTTTATAAAAATAAGGGAATTCTACTCAAGTGTTTATATAACACGCTTAACACCATAGCTTATCATGAAGGGCACATCAGTGGAAGAGGAAGAGAGGCAGTACATTAAAGACCCTCTTCAAATTCAGAAGAAGAGTTATTGTATAAATATATTTAGCTTTATAAAATAACCATGGTCAAAATTACTGACTCTATGAAGCAGGTTATTCAGATTCTGCAGCTTAAGTGGCTTAAGAAATTTCCAAGAATATGTTCAAGGAAAATCTTGACATTGGCTTCATTTAGCTTAGGAGAGAGCCAGAAGTAGTATACCACTGCCTCATCGAACCAGATGAACTGAGATAAATGGGACAACTGAAAGTGATTATGGTAGGCAGAATTTCAAAATAAGATTAAGGAAACGGAATAGAAACTGAAAACCTGGGACCTTGAACCCACCTCAATGTCTATTTTCTTGAGAGACATGATCAAGTTTTAAACACAAAAACTTAAGATTTAAAAGTAGTTTTACAATATCTAGCATTAATACAACTGTTTTAATTGTATTTTTGTATTTTAATAGAAGGTTGCTGCTGAGTTAGGTTCTATTTCATATATTTAAATGTAGTCCTGTGATATTTTTGCAAATAGAAACATTGCAGTCATGCCAATGCAAAAGAGGAGCTAGAAAATGTAACCCATTAAAAACAAACCTGAAGCCCATTAATTTAGTAGCCAGCAAAGTAAAATACTAAAGCAAAGAAACAGCATCAATGTTGAAAGTACATGAAAATATTAAATATTATATTGGCTTATGGTTTAGTCATCTGAGGTATCATAATCAACACAGATAACGGGTTTTTTTAAGAATATATGACTTTAATCGACTTTTCCCCTTTAATGATAAATTTACAATGAAAATGACATGTCCACCATAATTCTGAAATACAACATAGCTATCACCGACTTGCTGCAAATGCTTTTGCATTATATTTGTGGCAAAGGAGTATATTTGACAAAAATAAATTCTTATACACATCCACCCTTGCAGGATTAATAGCATGATGAATTATTTAAAATTAAATAAATGAAGATAAAAATTAATAACTATAAAATAATATAAACCTTCTTCCTGGATGTCCTCAAGCAAAGTTTCCCTCAGCGCACTAATACACCAACCTTCGTAAAAAAAGTGAAAAAATGGGGTCTGTTTATTGAGAATGAGGCAAAATGATGCAACTGACATTGGCCTGATATTTTACCTCTTGTGAATTGGGGTAGTAAGTTTTCCTAACCTCCAATACCGACATTGGTCCACCCCCAGAACTCTGAGGCCGTTTGTACTGGGAAGAGTACACACGGCTAACAAATGCAAGGCACCCATGCAACTTCTGGTGCGTTTGCTGATCCTCTGAGGCCCTTCTCCCAGCGGCTGTCAAAGATGCTAGCATCAGCTCCTCCGATACTTGCCATGGACAGGTCAAGTGGAGATGATTTTATTTAACTTGGAAGAGGAAGAGTTTGCTCTGCCATCTCTCCATGCTCCCACAATGTGTACTCAAGCATTAGTGGACAAATACACCAAATAAATATCAGATAAAAGCACCCAAAATACGCTCGGTAATGCAAAGAAAGGATATATTTTAGGGTATGGTCAGAGAAGATATTCAAAGCCTCCATTGTTGCTTCTAGAAATGTCAGGACAATTCAGAAATGTCAGTTCCTTTACCGGTTTCCAGATTGTAATTGAAGGATCATGTAGCTCTCTCGCTCCTTTCTCTAAATAGGTCTATAAAGATCAGCTGAAAAGTGCAGACAGAATTGTTCACTGGTTAGCTTCACCTAGAGCCACAGGGAATATATGTGCTTCGTTTTGTCTTATTGATCAATCTAGCTTACATTTTTAGCACACACAAACAAAAATCAGGAAAAAGAAAGTCGATGAGAAACACAAACAACACAAAACAAATAAGGTTCCAATCGTGCAAATTCTGCTTCACTTGATAAAGCACTTCTTGACACAGTAATGTCCAGAATACCCCTCCCCCAGAAAAATACAGGACTGAAACTGAAGCCTTTTTTTTTAATATTTTTTTTTGTTTGTTTTCTTTTTTTTTTCTTTTTCTTTTTTTTCCCTTAAGGCTATACAACACGGAGAAATAAAGTATGGAAAGAACACCTCATTGGGCTGAACACTTCATTCTTCTGGCTCTGGACTGAGCCTTTGACAAAGCAATTGCGTGGTCCGAGTTATTTGTCTCACTGGGACAACAACAAGAGAAAGAAAAAGAGGAAAAAATGAAAGAGGGGAAAATTTAAAAAATAATAAGAAAGTCAATGATCCCAGCAATAAAATCCGAAATTGACTTTACAATCACAGGTACAAATTGCTCAGGTTGATAATTTCATTTCTCCTAAAGATCACTGTCGTCTAAAACTAATTAGAGGCGCAGGTTCCCGAGAAATTGTCAATATTCAAAGCAAATGTTGGAGTTTAGGAGGTTATCATTCTTCTACCATGACAGTCTGACGGGGTGACTGGAAATATTGTCATGTGCTGCCAAGATCAGGGTGTCATTAACGACTGAATCCTTCCTCCAGCTCATAGATCTGTCTCCTATTTGGCCTTCTTTTATAGTGGAAAGACTAAGAAGCCAGAAAAGGTTGAATATTTCCACCCTCCCATGAGGTTACCCCTTTCCAGTTTGAGATGCACTTTGTCTTCTCTTTCCATGTGGAGCAAGACCCCATTGCTGGCTGCTTCTCTGGTGACGTCCTGATCCCCTGCAAAAGCTGAAATCACTGGGTAGCCGTTTTGCATTAAACTTACCTAAAAAGTGCAAAGACAGAAAATCTGAGTTTTCTCAATACTCTCAATGACTTTTAAGCCTTGTACACATCACTAAGCTTTTGTGCAGGTTAGAAACAGGGTCGAATTAAGCTAAGGCAATGCATGATTTCTGTCATGCATGCAGACCCCTTTAACTAAAATAACCTACAGTCTCATTCTTCACTTGCTGGTTTGTAAATGCACCTTAGTCTCTAGAAATGAGCATTTGAAAGAGGAAAAAGAAAAGTAGAGAAAAAGAAACACATCATCTTCTTTAGATCAGAACCCACCTGGATGGTTTGTCTGTTATAGACCTTGACCACGTGGAAACTGAAACTATATATGCCTTTTCTCGGTGCTACAAATATACTGGAAGCAAGATCAAAATGGTTGCCAATATTAACTAATACCTGGAAAGTAAACAAAAAAAAAAAAAAAAAAAAAAAAAAAGAGAGATAGAGAAAGAAAGAAATCAGACCTCACTTTAGAAAACCACCAGTGAACATCTTACATGAGCTCATGACCGATATAAAGCCTAGTCGAGATAGCATTTGCAGCACAATTAAAAGTGCACTGCAGGGGAAAGGAGCCAAATTACAGAGGCATTTAAAAAGCATCACAGTTCATAAAACGATTCAGTTATGCAATAATGGTCTCCAAAGCCTGCTAGGTGAAGTGCAAACGTCCACACTGCACTGTTAATAAAACAAAGGTGGCAGAAGCGGGGGAAGGCAGGGGAGTGGAAGGAAAGAAAAGAGGGAGGAGAAAGAAGCAAGGAAAAAAACCCTGAAACTCATCAACTTATGATGCAAACGTATGTTTTTTATCTCGATTTACTGAAATCAAACCTGCCCTCGAATTCAGAAGGGTATAGAACTAAAATCGCCCTAATGAGATGACTGATGGAGGAGAGAGAATGGTCTGCAACAGCAACGTCTGCCAGCTCATGCCTCTGCCGCTCCGGAGAGCTGTGCTGCCTGGCCCGCATCCTCCTCAGGCGGCTGGGGTTGGCCTTTTCCTCCTCCCCGACAATAGTCTTCATTTGTCATATATTTGAGTGTCTTTTGAACGCAAGAAAAGAGTTGAGCCCTTTGTCACATGTGCGAAGCCTTTCTTGATGGCGGCGACCGAATCCTGCCCCGCAAACTGCCGAGCCCGACACTTCGACGGGAATCCGGCACAGGCGCATCGCTCCCTCCCTTTACAGGCACCAGCCTGGTTTGGCTCAATAGGCACGGCTAACAAGGGGAGAAAACCCCGCAGGCCCGTAGCGCGAGGGGTGAGCCCGAGCCGGCTGCTGTGCCGCGCCGCTCCTCCCCGAAGCGCCTCAGGCGTGCTCGGCTTAGCGGGCTACAGCCTTTTGTTTAATGGATCAAAATGCAAAGCGGGAGGAAACAAAAGCCAATCCCCTCTGCAAATCCCGACCCTTTCCTCCCAAACAGCAAAATCCTATTGTTTCCAAGAAAAAAAAAAAAAAAAAAAAAAAAAATCCGTTACTGCGGGAGCACCGAGGGAGAAATGCCTTCAAACTCCTGAGAACTGAACACTGCTGAATAAAGCGTCTAAAATACGCTACACATGAAGCAAACTCTTGGTTGGGTTTTGTTTTTTTTTTTTTTTTTCCTCTACTGATCTGACTTTATGACAGCTTGTAAGGAATAGCTGTGCAAACTCATTAGGAGGGACAGGTAGACAGATGAATGACAGGCGTACAGACAGATAAAAACAAAAGCAGAGAAAATAGTCTGAGTGTGCTAATTTTGGCTGACTCCTCAGTACTACTTCAGGAGTAAGAGGCGGCAGAAAAAAAGTGAATTTCGTCGCAAAAGTCAAGTGGTACGCCGGGGCACGGGCTCCGGTAGGCAAGCAGCGAAGCAAGGAAGGGGCAGGACCAGCAGCCCGGGCTTGTCAACCTTCTCTGCCCGGCGTACCTCGTGCAGGGTAACACCGCTCATTTACAACCCACCGGGGACAGTGTTCGCCTAGTTTCATAAAGCGGGGAACACCCTCTTCTTCCTCAGCCCTCCCTCCCCCTGAGAGGTGCTGTAACATTGCCAAATGCGCTTGGAATAGGCAGCCCCGGTGACTTCTCGTCGGTAAATCTCTGTCCTCTCCTTGCCCTGAAAATAAGCATCTCTGACGGAGCACCGATGGGGAGAGGGGGAGTGCGCACTCTCTCCCCGGGTCATCCTTGACTGCCTGGGGCAACCCTCGGCTCCAAGGAGCACCCACAAGCGCCCGAGGCACAAACTCGCACGTTAAAGCCCTCTCGGTAGTAGCGATGGGACCGGACAAAAAGCCGCCGTCGCCCTTCTACCCCCAACACACCCCAAGAAAGCCCCGCAGCCACCTAAAAGAACTTCCCAAACTCTTTCTGGGAAGTTGAGCTGTAAAAAATGCTATTGAGCGGGTGGGTCAGGATTAAAAGATGGAAGGTGAGCAGAAACTAAAGTCCGGGTGCAGGGGTGGGGATGGCCGCGCAGGGAGGCTAGGGGCCGGCGGCGCGGAGTGCGGGGCTGCGAAGGCAAAGAGAGCGTCGGCTGACCTGGTCGAAGTAGATGGTCATGGTCCGGTTGCTCATCTCAGAGGGCTCGTGGTTGGTGCTGCGGGTGGCCGAGAAGGCCACCTTGGCGCTGCCGGAGCGCACCGAGATCCCCAGGGAGGAGGTGATGGCGCCGTCGGCCGAGGGGCTAGAGTCGCACACCACCAGGCACTTCCCCTCCAGGACGATGGGCTCTGTGTCGTTCTGCGCCCGCACCGGGCACCCGGCGGGCAGCAGCAGCAGCAGCAGCGGCAGCGCCGCCGCCAGGCAGCAGGAGCAGCCGCCCGCCGGCTCCAGCAGCGCCCCCCGCCGCCGCCGCCCCATGCCCAGCGCCCGGCCGCCGCCGCTCCGACTCGCCGCCGCCATGCGGGCAGCCGCGGGGAAGCGGAGGGGGCTGCGCGCCTGCTGCCGCTGCGGCGCCCGGCGGCCAGAGCTCTGCGGGACGGTGGCTGGGCAGCGGCGGCTGGGGCCGCGCCTTCCTCCCCTTCTCCTCCTCTGCCTCCTCCTCCTTCTCTCTTCCTCCTCCTCCTCCGCCGCCGCGCGGGGCGAAGGAGCCTCCTCAAAGGGCGGGCGGCATGCAGCAGCCTGGCAAGGGCAAAGGCAGAGGTGAAGCAGAAGGGCGGGCGGGCAGGAGCCGGGCACCACGCCGCCCGGCACCCTCCCCTCGGCCCAACAGGTCTCTCTGGGAGAGACCTTGCTGCCCAGCGCCTCCTCGTGTCTTCTCTCTCTCCCGTCCTCTAGCACCGGGAGGTCCCGCAGCCCCACCCGTGCTTTGAGCCGGGAGGAGGGGGGCACCGCTGCAGGTTTCGTCCTGAACCCACGGTGGATCACTCTACGGACTTCTCGGGCGGTCCCTTTCCGCCCCACAGCCGAGGGAGGCTCCAAAATCCGGCTCGTTCCCACAGCCCCACTTTTTACTACATCTGCGAGCCGGGTTTATGTCTGTCTCCTAAAGCCCCAGCCATTACGAAAGGAGATTTTATCATCATTATTATTACTGGTGATGCTCCCTCTCCTCCTCACAGCAGCTGCCCCACTATCCGTTCCCAGGGTTCGAGTGGCCCTGGGCTCCCCGCAGCCCGCGCCTCCGCCGCGGCACTGCTCCGACAGGGCTTTGGGAGCCGCCGCCGCCCTCCTCCCTGCCTGGAGGTGCCGCGCTCGGGCACCGACTTGTACTTCCCAGACTCTTGTCCCCCAAGCTAGGCTACCCCCGCTGCCTCCTAAACCCTCTGGAAGGAAGCGGCTTAGACATCCCTCGGCTCCCACCTTGGCAGCATGCACATCACAAGAGGCAAAACCTCACCCGTCGTCTCCCTGGGAAGTTGCATCTCAGTTGTCCCCGCTCACCAGAACACCCTGAGATCTCGCTCCTGGGAGATCCCCCCTACACTTCCCCGAGGCATCTCTACTGCTGCTGTAACCCGGCATCTTATTATTGCTATTATTTAAAATGGTATTTTGCAAAAGGACCAGCCAGCGGGGAGGAGAACGGCGTTTTTACCTGGGAGGTCCATGACGGGAGACGAGGGCTGGCTAGGTAGCTCGTCCATGAACTTGTATTGCTTAGAGAAAATGAGCCGAGATTGCGCTGGCAGAAAGAAAAGGAAACAGGAGTCGCCTCTTTCTCTCCCGCCCATTGCCAATAATCTCCCCCCCTCCACCCCCCTAGCCGCTACCACCACCACCCCACTTCCTCCCTCCTCCCCTCTCCACGCACACACATACACTCGCACCCGGCAGCGATTCAGACGCGGGGAGCGGAGTGGAGTGCGGCCCTGGCACTCCCCGCACCCTAGCCCCTGCCCCACACCCCGGCACCCCGCGGGCAGCAGCGGCTAGGCGCGGAGCTCCCACCGGGACGGCCTCTCCAGGGCGCCCCGCAGCAGGGCAGAGTGTCCCCAGCGGCGGCGAAAAGCTGCACCACCCGCCCCACCCCCCCCCCTCCCCCCCCCCCCCCATTTAAACCCGTGGGTCTGAGTATCCCCGGCACAAACACGCTGCTGACACACTGGCACTCACGGGCCACTGTTGCCGTCGGGCAGCGCGTCGCCACTAACTTGATTCATAGACTTTAATAATGATGATGATGATGATGATATATATAGCACTAGCAAGGACACGCTGTTTGGGGTACTTCAGATTGCGCACCACATTCCCATGCCTGGACCCCTGCATCTCGGCGCCCAGCGGGCGGTGGCGGATCCGCCTTCATTGAGTTTATTAAACTGTGGAGCGGCTCTGCTCCCAGACCCGCATCCGCTTCCAGACCCGCTTCTGGTCCAGAACCTGCTCCCGTTACCTGACCCGCTCCCTGACCCGCTCCCGGCCCCTCCCGAGGCTCCGCGCCAAGAGCGGTGGTGGGGCGCCACCTGGCGGCGGCGTTGGGCGGCGGGCCGGGCTGGACGGCGAGACCGCTGAGAGCTGTGAAGGAAGGAAGGAGAAGAGGAGGGAGGGCGGACGGAAGGGAAGTAGGGTCACACCCTGACAAGGGCGGGAAGAAAGATTCCCAAAGGGCAGAGCGTTAGAGAAACTGAGTGGTCGCCCTCTCCCGCTGCCTGCAGGGCCCGGGCGCGCTGCGCCCGCGGATCCCTCCCGCCTTCTGGAGCTGTAATGATGATGTATGTCATAGTCAAGGTTATCATCAGGTATTACTGGCTGCAAATGTTTCATGTGTCTCGGTTCGTGTGGCTGCTGCTGAGAGGTTGGCAGCAATGTGAGGGAGGGTAAGGCAATGCTCTGGCAATGAAGTTTTGTGAAATAGCTTTGCATTTCTATGCATTCCTCTCCATTGCAAATTGTTTTTCTGGTTGTATACAACATATTCCTAGAGATCCCGATACTCAGACTTCAGCATCTGAAAGGAATAGAAAGCCACATATAAATCTAAGTGGTAGGTCTTGATAAGGAGAAAAAATTTGCATGTGTAACTCAATAGTAAAATTACGGTCTCATCTATGAATGAGCACTCCTCTGTTTCAATCTTCTGCTTCAAGCACAACTGAGGAACCCCTGTGGGTGTCTGCCTGATGATTTGCACTGAGAAATTAATCATGCCCTGAAATTGCAGCTAAGCAGTGTGCAGGGAATTCCTAACCTATAGCTCCTCATTTCAAATGAGAATTTTGTACTAAGCCTAAAATACTCATGTTTAATGGTCTTTGTCTTGAGTTCAAGCATCGAGGGATGAGAGTAGAAAGCTGAAAAGTGTAGTGAATTAAAACTATGAGGAATCAGAGCAGGAGCCAGTCTGTGGCTGTAAGGCAGCCCTTGTTCTACAGGACAGTGAACAGGACCACAGAAATTCCTTCAGAAGACATCAACACTCAGTCTTATATGGGGCTGGTACACTGGGGAGATGCTATTATTTCTCTTTAGGTCACCCTACTCAGTCATAGAATCATAGAATGATAGAATCGTAGAATCAACTAGGTCGGAAAAGACCTTTAAGATCATCAAGTCTATTACCCCAGGACTGCTAAGACCACCACTAAACCATATCACTTAGGGCCTCATCTTCACATTTTTTGAACATTTCCAGGGATGGTGATTCCACTTACCTGGCTGAATGCTTGATCACCCTCTCTGTGAAGAAATTTTTCCCAGTATCCAACCTAAACCTCCCCTGGTGCAGCTTGGCACTGTTACCTCTTGTCCTATCACTTGTTACTTGGGAGCAGAGACTGAACCCCACCTTGCTCTGTCTTCCTTCCGGGTGGTTGTAGAGAGCAATAAGGTCCTCCCGAGCCTTCTTTTCTCCAGACTAAACAACCCTAGTTCCCTCAGCCATTCCTCATCAGGCTTGTGCTCCAGGCCCTTTGCCAGCTTTATTGCTTTCCTCGGGACCTGCTCCAGCACCTCAATGTTTTTCTTGTAGTGAGGGGCACAGAAGTGAACACAGAATTTGAGATGTGGCCTCACCAGTGCCGAGTACAGGGGGATGATCACTGCCCTGGCCCTGCTGATCACACTATTTCTCGTACAAGCCAGAATGCCATTGGCCTTCTTGGCTGCTTGGGCACAAGGTGCTCATGTTCAGCAGGCGTCCGTCAGCACCCCCAAGTCCTTTTCCATCAAGCAGTTTTCCAGCCACTCTTCCCCAAGCTTGTAGCATTGCATGGGGCTGTTGTAGCCCAAATGCAGGACCCAGCACTGAGCTTTGCTGAACCTCATACCATTGGCCACAACTCATTGATCCTGTCCAGATTCCTCTGTGGAGCCTTCTTTCCCTCAAGAAGATCAGCCCAGCTTGGGTTGATCCCACCCAACTTGGTCTCATCTGCAGATTTACTGAGGGTGTATTCAATCCCCTCATCCAGATCATCAGTGAAGATATTAAACAACACTGGCCCTAAGACCAAGCCCTGAGGATCACCACTAGTGACTGGTTGCCAACTAGATGTGATACCATTTACAACCACCCATAAGGGTTGGCCATCCAGTCAGTTTCCAACCCAGCAAGGAATCCACCTATCCAGGCCATGAGCAGCCAGTTTCTTAAGAACACTGTGGTAGACAGTGTCAATGCTTTACACAAGTCCAAATAGACAATGTCCACAGCCTTGCCCTCATCAGCCAAGTGGGTCACCTTATCATACAAGGAGATCAAGTTGGTCAAGCAGGACCTGCCCTTCATGAACCCGTGCTGGCTGGGCCTGATCCCAGTGGCTGGTATGACTATTAAAGACTGAATCAAAAGCAGCATTAAGTACTTTAGCCTTTTCCTCATGCTCAGTCACCAGGTTTCCCCTGATATCCAATAAAGGAAGGTTCTCCTTGGCCCTCCTTTTATTGCCAATAGATCTGTAAAAGTACCTTTATTATCTTTTATGGCATTGGCCAGATTTAGTTCCATCTGTTCATTCACCTTTCTAACTTTCTGTCTACATAGCCTAACAACATCCTTGTACTTTTCATGAGGTAACAGCCCCTTCTTTCACAGGTGATAAATTCTCTTTATTTTCCTGAGTTCCAGCAATATCTTCCTGTTCAGCCAGGCTGGTCTTCCCTGCCAGTTTGATTTTCCACACATAGAGACTGCCTGCTCCCCCGCCTTAAGGATTTCATTCTTGAAGAGTGTCCAGCCTTCCTGGACCCTTTTGTCTTTAGGTAACATTTTCCAAGGAATTCTGCCAACCAGATTAGCATCCTAAACAGGCCAAAGTCAGCCCTCCAAAAATCTAAAGTGGAGGTTTTGCTGACCTTCTTTTGCTGACCTGACTTCGCCAAGGATTGAAAGTTCAATCATTTTTTGATCGTTTCCCCAAGATGGCCTCCAACCATCACATCACCCACCAGTCCTTCTCTATTTGTGAACAGCAGATCTAGCCAGGCATCTCGCCTAGTTAGCTCACTAACCAGCTGGCTTAGGAAATTATCTTACACACCCTCCAAGAACCTCCTGGATTGTTTCTTCTTTGCTGTATTGTACTTTCAGCAGACAGGTTGAAGGTGGGGTAGGTTGAAGTCCCCCACGAGAAGAAGGGCAAGCGATCATGAAACTTCTTCCAGTTGTTTGAAGAACATGTCATCTGTAGCTTCACCCTGGCTGGGTGGTCTGTAACAGACTCCTACCAGGATATCTGCTTGGTCAGCCTTCTCCCTGGTCTTCACCCACATTCATCCTTCTCACTCACAATATTAAGTTTAAGGCAGTTGATGCACTCCCTGATAAAAATGCAACCCTGTCGCCTCTTTTTCCTTGCCTATCCGTTCTGGAGAGCCTGTAGCCATCCATTGCAGCACTCCAATCATTCCATCACGTTTCTGTGATGGGGATTATGTCATGAATTCCCTGCTGCACAATGACTTCCAGCTACTCCCATTTGTTGCCCATGCTGCTGGCATTGGCATAAATGCACTTAAGTTACCCTGTGGATCTGGACTCCAACAGCAGCACGCTACCCTGTGGCTCATTTCTAGTGAGCCTGGCGTTACCATCTTCCCCCTTCAAGCCTAGTTTAAAGCCCTTTCTATAAGCCCTGCTAGCTCCTGGGCTAGAATCCTTTTTCCCTTTGGGACAGACATACCCATCTGCCACCAGCAGGCCTGGTGCCGTGTAGACTGACCCATGTTCAAAACCTCCAAAATTCTAACACTGACACCAGTCACAGAGCCAGGAATTAATTAGTGAGGTTTTTCTGATGTAGCCATTGTAATTGATTGTGACTGGCAGGAGGGACAAGAGCACTACTTGGGCTCCTGAACCCTGAACCAGTTGACCCAAGGCCCTGAAGTCCTGTTGTATTATCAAGGAATGAAAACAGAGCCAAAAGATTTGTTCCTTATTTTATATGACTTGCCACATTAGGCACAGTGGTGAGAGACTGATGGCACATCATCATTTCCATCTGCTACTTTCAAGAAAGATGAGTGTAAGAACTAAAAGGAACTGAAAAGCCCTTAAATCCAATGTGCATCCACAGAAAAACAGGTGAAATCTTGCCTTTCTTTGAATACAAGGAATGAATCTCAAACATACAAAAACACCCTTCTGCTTAGATACCTAACTAGCAAAAGAAGTAGTGGTACAAATCGGTACAGCATGAATGGAAAAGGGAAATTACTAAATAATAATACTTATTTCTAATAAAATATTTAATTATACAACCTTTATGGTGTTTATTAGAAAACAGCTCCATGCTGTCTAATTAAATACTATCCTTAATAGCATTTATGGGATTAATCTGCTGCCTTCCTGGAGTTATTTAGCTGGTGGAATTATTTCTGCATCTTTGCTTTCTTTTGTGAGTTGCAAGATTGAAAATACAAATTTCAAAATTATTAATATGGGGAAATACAGTTTATTTAGTTATGGAGTGCTTTCAGAAAGTGTAGCTTCTAAAGTAAATAGATAAGGTATTTGCAGTCCGCTTTCTTGAGCTTAAGGTTTGGTTGTATTTGGAAAAGAACAGTGTGTAATCAAGCTCATGCCATTTTTCATCACTTTGCCGAGACTGTTAGGAATACAGACATTTCTAGCAGGGTCATGTTGAACTTGATGGTGTGGGAGTTCTACAAGCGATGAAATCACTCATTTCTTTGGAGCCTTCTTTAAGATAGCACTCACCTTGAGCTCACTTAAGCCAACAACTTCAAGGGGAAAAGTTTTTTGTCTCATCTACCAAATCAAGTTATCAACAGAAAGGTATTTTGATCAGCAGCTCCCAAGTGTTTCCCATACATTGTTTACATTAATGTTTAACAAAAATGTGATACTTTTTTCCAAAAGAAAATACTTACATATCTGTTCCTGACATTATTTCACATATATTTGCATGTATTATCTCAATGTTACTAATACGAATACAGAGAAAGAAAAAATGTTCATCTGATGTGAAATACTTTTATCTACCTCCAAATATTTGGACAAGTTTGTGACAGGGACGCAGAAACACTTCCATGATCAGCCAAGGTGCAGAAGACTGAGTCCTGATTTATTAAATACACTACAATTTAAATTGCTAAGCATCACCTTCATGGATTAAGTGGCCTTTAAAAAACAATTTTACTGGAAATCATAAACCGGATTTAATAAATCTGATTCTTTTTTCTTTACAAGTATACCTTTGAAATGTAATCTGGTGGTAGAGAAAGTGCACTCTTTTGTACCTATCCAGCAATGACCTCCATATTAACCACAAGTTATGGTTAAATCAGCTGAGGTACATCTACCCCCGTGAGACCAGTCCCTGTGATAAATTCAACCGTAAGTGTGACTTAAAGAATTCTTTGTAAATTCAAATCAGTAGTTCATTCTCTATCCTACTGGGGCACCAGGGCAAATTACCTTAGAGCTACCAGCCACAGCAAAGAATATATACTGCTCTTTAATAACATGCACAACGTTCTCAAGTATACACAATGCAGAAAAAAATTATCTAATAAATTAGAGTTCATTCACAGAAATACTTAAACTTTTTTTATAGCCTCAGTCTCAGAGCCTCCCACATCAATCAAGGCAGTTATGTTTTCTCCTGCATAGGGAAATTCATTATAAGTGTTTCTGAGGTGTCAGTTTTCAATTGCAAAGGGTCTCCCCTCATAGGAAGGTCAGGACTACAGATGGAAGATTTTGCATGACCCATCTTCATATGGAATATCATATCTGATGTAATTTCAGAAATATTTGCATAACATTTTACACATCGAAAGAAATATGTGTGGTGCCTCAAGAATATTTTATTTGTTCATTTAAAAATACCAGAACAACTCTAGACAGCGGTCTATTTTGGAACATAAAATGTTGTTTTCTTCCATAAAGTATCTTTAATTTCTAATGTTTTATTAAATAAACATATTTAATGATGTAACAAAACCCAGGACATTAGAATATTTTAACTGCAATATAATTCATCATAGAGCTCTGATTTAATACCATTTCATGTCAGATTGGATCTCTGAATGTCGTATCTTAATATTCACAGTTACTTAGATAACACTACTTTTTCTGAAGATGTTTAAACTTACTGAACCAGTGTCAAAGCTTGCTTTGAATGAAGTATTTATGTGACAATTATCTTATTAAAATATTGTTAAATGCAGCCTTGTACACCTCATAGAGATGAAACAGACGTGAAATACTGCATAACTTTGTAGTGGTAGCAGACCTCTTACATGTAGTCATAAAGTGATACTTAAATCCACTCTTCTAAAACAAGCTTGCAATGCCACTGCCTTAGATACTTGTACCAGAAATGTCTCACAAATAGCCCCTGCAGTGAAATGGCTAGCACTTAACAACATGCTACTGTACTCTTTAATCCCTCTCATTTAATGGAATTTCGGCTCCAGGAGGAGAGGGGATTAAAGTTATTTTGCAGTGCCTTTCTCTAATATCATGTTCTGACTCTGTTGTTAGCTTCTGTGACCAATAAATTTTCAGGCTATTCAGGTTTCCTTGGGAGAATTTAGAGATTAAGATGTTGTATCATTAGAAAAAAAAAAAGGTGGCGAAACACTGTTTTTTCTAAACACATACTGATCAGAAATGTTCAGACAATGTGCCTGGTCACCTCTGGTCTGCATGATCAACACTTATTTCCAGGGTTTGGTGCATCCTTATAACAAACTGTACTGCAATGATGTTGAAGAACTCTGCTGTTCTCTGAATTCCTTATTCACAGAATAACAGCTTTTAACTAGATAAATGATGACAGCAACCCAATGTGCCTTCCAAAGACTGAACATTTTTTTGTGTAAAAAGAAAATGCACTTGGGAGAAAAGTTTATAACACTGGCAGCCAGGCATGTGGCTTGGCCAGTACAAATAGTTACTCCTTTTACATGTAACCCTGAGCATTGCTTGTGTTCCTAAGTTTTGGGCATGCACTTTCCACCCATACAAACTCGCAACTTAATCTTTTAAATAAGGAAAGCATATTTTAATAAAGTAACTCCTAGCTAAAAGAATTAAAAATGTCATTTATTCTGTTGCACCTGCATAAATGTGTGTCCACCCAATACACTCTCCCTGAGCCTTCCAAATGAATTCAGAGACTGTAGACTTTAAATGAAATTTCTAATAAAAAAGTTGCTATAAACATAACACATTTGCAAGTTTCACTAAAGGAGACCTCTTCGCTGTCATAGCCAATATATATAAAGTTCTTTGAAGTTTAATTATTATATATAGTAATATAGATATTGTATGTCTCATAATATGTAGATTGATGTTAAGTAAATATAAGGTTTTATACTCATATATTAGGTACATATAGATACTATATGTTAGTTCCATGTGAGAGTTGGTTTTAAATTATATTTTTTTGAACTGACTGTATTTCTGCAGGTGAGATATTGTTATACAATGTCACACAAATGCAGCATTTAAAACTGAGATATGGAGTGTTTGTTTTCATAAGAGAGAATCTTAAAACAGGACTTTGAAATACAATAGAGATGCCAGAGCCTACAATTGCATTACCTACCTTCTTTAGTTCATTCAGCTATATTTCAAAGCAGACCTTCCAGTTCTAATTGGAGAACGGTTATACCGAATTGCATGTTTTTCCTGATGCATGATCATTTGTATTAACAGAGAAGACTCTGACATTTCTGAAAACAGTCCACAGAAATAAAAATATATTGCAGAGATAGAAGATCACATTATTAATGCTTTCATTTAGTTAGTTCTGAGTTTAGCATTTCAGATTACAAAATCATGTTTGAAAAGCAATGTTGTAGAAGACTGTCCCTAATGACATAAACGGAAGGAAATCTATAACTTTTTTTTCATATGTTTCTTTGCCTCAGGTTATTTTTTGCTTCATTTTTTTGATTCTGCTTGAAAGAGCCATACGTTTTTATTTTCTTTTTTTTTTTTTTGAGAAAGCAACTGTTCTGTAAACAGTTCTCTGTATGTTGTCTCAAGTTGCAAACTCACCAAATAGGAATATAAAAAGCGCTACTTGCTTTGGAAATCTCATCCCTTATAGAGGCCTATAATGTAACCATTCTGGTAGGGATAAAAATCGGCTAGACTCAGTCTTTTCAAAATTAATTTTTCTTCTGAAATAAATAAATCTGTGATGCAACCAAGAAACTATTCACAGCTTTAGTGAATTAAAACAGATGTATTTGGTCACCTTTACATGCTCATTCCACCTCAGCACATGACTGCTGAGAATTTTGGCAACATTTGAGAAGCCCAAAAGATCTGAGTCTTGGTTTCCATCACTGGGTAATCAAAAAGCTCATTCTCAGGTCTTTGAAGACTTCTGTTGTTTCTTCATTAGAAATAATTATGAATAGCAATCTTTGTCTCCTTTGACAGTATCAGGAAACATACAGCCAGTCCAGATCCAGCCATTGTGCATCAGCACAATATCACGCTGTTCTCTTCCAGAATCTAAAGGTTTTATCAGAAAAATGTTTTAGCTGCTAATGACTGTAGAGGTAGCCTCACAGACCATGGCAATAGATGCAATGGCAGCTCTCTGCTACTTTTAAACAATTGCATTATGAGATATGACCTATTTCATTCATCTTAGTAGCTGCTAAATTGGATGTCCCTGAAAACATTTGTGACATGTCACTTCTTTCAGTCCTCATCAAAGCAGGTAGGAAAGGAGATGGAACATTTCCTGCTGAACACTTACACAATCCACTGTGAATGAAAACTCATTTGGGCTGGATAAGGAACACTGGTATTTGTCACTTCTTACAATAAGGGACTTGGAGCCAGAATCCAGTAAATTTTGAGATTCTTAAGGGAATAGAAAGGGAAAGCTACTATGAAGAAGCTGGCATATTCTGTGCCAGAGATGTGGACAGCCAGGCCCAGGAGCCTAAGGAGTATATGTCACTGTGTCTGGAATAGTTACCAGCTTTACTATTAACAGCTTCATTGGAAGAAGAATTGAAAATTAATTTTCTATCCTAAACTGAACCTTTGGCATATATTACTATTTAGTCACACCCAGTTGTCCTAGGATGTACTGCTACAGGTGGGAGAGATTTTTTTGCAAAGCAATTTGTTGATCTGTTTTGAAGGATCTCTACATGTTTTTGCACCGTACCTCTGGGGTACCACATACACCTCTGATCCCATCCTAAAATTTAGGCAGAACTCTCTGAGTAGTAAGCCCAGGTAATCTTTCACTGTAAAGGGGCTCACATGGCCTGATCTGTGCCTGTCCCAGACACCGAACACTCAACACGTTGCATTCTATTGTACATGACTGCATGGAAGAATAATGGCATCTGAAGGCACAGTCAAAAAGAGGTGACACAGAAGCAGTCACCCCCATCACCTTGTACTTTTCCTTCCAGGGAACTGTTGAAACACTCAGTACAACAACTCTAAAATTTCAGACATTTACATGAGGGACTTTGGGGCAGACTCAGCATTTCCGATTCTAATATTGAGACCTTCACAAGGGATATCACATCTGAAGCTTTTTCAATGCATTGAACTGAATGACACTAAATTCAATGACTTTAAATTAAAGAAAAACAAAGAACCAGATCTCTGATACACTTTTACCAAATGCAAGAACAATACATATTTTTAAAATAAAATACATTTCATGTTGCAAATCATTCCTTTAAGTAGCAATTACTATATATAACATAGATTATATAATACATATGTATTAGGGAAATTAATGTACAGATATCCTGAACTGAAAGTCTCAGGCCTGAAAGATCTAGCCAGTGTTTTACTTAAGGTACTTGAACAGTCCCTCTGTGCTTTTTCTTTATGTGAACAAGCCTTTGTAGGCCTGGAGCCACAACACAGAGGGAAAAAATGCCAAAAGCATTTGGTAGCATTTCTTTTCATGACTTTGTGTTTGTGATGCTCTTGAATCAGTATCATTATTGCTTTATTATACTTTGTCATTGTGGTGACAAAAGATTTCAGTGCAGCTCTGTAGAGACTGTTGTGGAACAGACATGTCTTTCAGATGTCAACTCTGTTCTGTAAAAAGGCAGAAAATGATTTTGGAGATAGGCTTTCCAATGACTGCAAAGTAGCTGGCGCCTCTGCAACTGTCACTTTTCAAGACCAAGTAAAATTCTTTGATATCTTTTACAGCTCTGCTTAAACATTGTATATGCCAATGACAGATGTGTTTAAGCTACTTACTTACATACTTTTATCTGTGTAGAACTTTCCACCAAAGTAAGGCAAAGCAAAATGGATATTTCTCTTTGGAGAAGGGGAAAGAGAGGCTGAGATTCGATGTGAAGGGATGACTGAGAAAGGCAACACAAACACAGTTGAGGTTATCAGGTTTCAAAAAGGAGGCAGAGACCCAGGTCAATGCAAACTATCAGCCCTAAGCAAAATACTCAGCTTTCAAAAGCCATCACTTTCCCAAAACCATGATGTCCATCTTCCTCACAGCTACAGGCAAAAAAAGATTATATAAAAAAGCCCTCCAAGTATGATGTTAGTAGGTACTATGTGCACATACAGTACAGATGTGGTGTTTGTTTTTTTCTCAGTGACTTTCTTTTCTTCTTTTTCCGAAGGACTTGATGAGATTTTATAATTTACAATACTGTCCTGGGTTTAGCAGTAACAGTCATTTTTTTCTCCTTCTTAGTAGCTGGTGCAGCACTGTGTTTTTGACTTTCGGCCTGGGAACAGCGCTGATAACACTGATGTTTGGTCTGACCAAGGAATCTGTGAGTCTCATGCTCTGCCAGGGAGGAGGGGAATTCTGGAGGAAGCAAGGACAGGACACCTGACTGAAACTAGCCAAAGAGGTATTCCATACCGCAGCATGTCATGCCTGGGATGTAATGGGGAGTTACCTGGAAGGGTGCTCTCCGCTCGGTCAGGCTCGTTTCGGCGGGTGGTGTCGTATTCTCTTCCCTTGTTATTTCTCTTATTATTATTATTGGTGGTAGCAGTAGTGATTTGCGTTATACCTTAGTTACTGGACTGTTCTTATCTTAACCTGTGGGAGTTACATTCTTTCGATTCTTCTCCCTATCCCTCCTTGCCGACAGGGCTTAAACCATGACAAATATGCAGGACTTAATGAACATGGCATTTAAGGCTACATCAACATTGTGCCTTCAGTCAAGGTCTAAGCCCATGCTTGTACCAAAATATGTTTCCCATCCGCCCTGTCCAGTTGCTAGTATTTAAGGGCTTGGCTGCACCTAAATATTTAGGCCTAGGAACACACTAGTCGGAGCGAAGCCAGATGGTTGTGCTAGGCACTGGGAGATAATACTGCCAAACCAGTGAGTCACAGCTGGGAGACAGGGATTTCACCTTTTTAGGTCAATCTTGAGAAAACAAGAACTCAGCAAACTATGCCCCCTGAAAAACAGTCAGTAATTAATTGTTTCCTGTCATCTAAAACTGTCTAAAAGTAGACTGCAAAATCAGAATAACCAAAAGTAATGTATCCCTGTTTGTCTTTTTAAGGAAATCATTCTTGATCTGTCGAAAATTATGAACTCATTGCAAATAATCACAGCCCAGTTGATAACTAGCTGCTGTTCATCACTGACCTTGAAGTATAGTGCACCTTACTTAAGAACAAACAGTAAATGCTACAAATAACATGTAAACATTACTTCCAGTGGTATTTGGGCTGAAGAGTGACTCTCTATTGTCTCCTCATTGTTTGTTGTTTTTTTTTTTTTTTTCCTCTCATGTGAGCTAGATATTCTGTGAAAAATCACCCAAACTGATATTGATGTTCAAACCTGGAAATGCTTTGTCTATTTTTCTCCCTTTTACACTATTTCCACTTGATACACAATTGCTGCCAGTCATATCTCCTCTCCAACTGCTTCATTCTGACAGTTTGCATCATCCTCCCTTAATAGATTTTCCCCAGCTATAATCAGGTGAATTACCTCAGAAAACTTAAAATATTCTTTACTAGCATTCCATGGTTTTTCACAGGGTAAAAAAAAATCGAGGTAAATTATGTTGTCATTTTATAAAAGTAAGCAGAGAAATGCAGAACTGAATTCCAATTCATCTTGAAGTCTAAACAAAGTCTTTTTGACTCATGATGACACCTTTGATCAATATTTTCTCAGCAATCAACATAAAATGTAAACTGTATAACTACAGTGCCAGTATACAAGAAGGAGGAGAGTTTGACTGCCTGAAGAGGAAACACAGACTTGTATCTGAAGGTATGCGAAGATGGAACATGGCTCAAGTTCAAATTCAGTTAATCAGTTCATCACATGATGAATATTTGTCGTGGTTTAAGCCAGTCGGCAAGTCAGCCACACGGTTTCTACTCCCCCCACACCCTCCCCAGAGGGGTGGGGAGGAGAATCAGAAAAAAATGTAACTCCCATGGGTTGAGATAAAAACAGTCCAGTAACTAAGGTATAACACAAATCACTACTGCTACCACCAATAATAATAATGATAAGAGAAATAACAAGGGGAGAGAATACGATACCACCTGCCGAAAACGAGCAGAGAGCGTGCCCTTCCGCGTAACTCCCAGTTACATGCCCGGGCATGATGTGCTGTGATACGGAATACCTCTTTGGCTAGTTTGGGTCAGGTGTCCTGTCCCTGCTTCCTCCCGGCTTCCCCTCCTCCCTGGCAGAGCATGAGACTCACAAAATCCTTGGTCAGAGTAAACATTCTGACCAGCAACTGAAAACATCGGTTTAGGGTAAGCACTACTTAACAACAATTAAAACATTGGTGTGTTCTCAGCATTGTTGTCAGACTAAAGCCAAACCACAGCACTGCACCAGGTAATAGGAAGAAGGAAACTCCAAAACAAACCTGTTACAGCTGAAACCAGGAGAGTTGTGCTTTTTTGTTTTTTCCCTTGACAGTATACTTACAAAAATTAAACCCTAGAATTCTGACTTAGGCATACAGACACTTGGCATCTATTTAAAATTTTAATAAAATATGTAGGGTCCATTCTTTCCATTCTTATCCCCTTAGGACAAGTGAGTAATGAGTTGAAATTTCCTCATATCTAGTGAACAGAGTTTTTTTGAAAGAACTAACAAAGAGCTTCTTATTAAAAATATTAATAAAATGCTATGTGACTGACAGCTGTTAACACTTTAATTTGTAAAGAAGACAAAGCAGTATATTATGTCTCTTGTATAGAAATGGATAATGTCATATAAAGTGCTGTTAAAAATTAAAAAGTTATTTAGGTTTTTAGTGGAGCTTAAGCAAATTTCTTTCTGTAATTAAAGAGTTAGAAGAAATCTTTCCAGAGACAGACATGAACACATATGGACTCTTTAGATGACGCTTCAGCTTTAAAACATTCTCCCTAAGAATTGTGCAAGTAATAAAGATGATTCTTGGAACTAGAAACTTTCTTTCTATGGGATGTAATAATATTTGGACTTCCTTGAAATAAAATTTTAAATCCCGTTAAGCTACAGTGACATTAAAGACCCATCAGAAATTGGGGAGAAAAAAACCAAAAAAACCCTAAAACCAACAACCAACCAAACAAAAAAAACCACACCACAATAGCAATCTAGAACACAAACGAGAAACATGTTATAGAATAATAGAATCATAGAATAGTTAGGGTTGGAAAGGACCTTAAGATCATCTAGTTCTAACCCCCCTGCCATGGGCAGGGACACCTCACACTGAACCATGTCACCCAAGGCTCTGGCCAAACTGGCCTTGAACACCGCCAGGGATGGAGCATTCAGAACTTCCTTGGCCAACCCATTCCAGTGCCTCACCACCCTCACAGTAAAGAATTTCTTCCTTATATCCAATCTAAACTTCCCCTGTTTAAGTTTGAGGCCGTTATCCCTTGTCCTATCACCACAGTCTCTAATGAAGAGTCCCTCTCCAGCATTCTTATAAGCCCCCCCTTCAGATACTGGAAGGCTGCTATGAGGTCTCCATGCAGCCTTCTTTTCTCCAGGCTGAACAGCTCCAACTCTCTTCAGCTTATCTTCCTACGGGAGGTGCTCCAGTCCCCTGATCGTCCTCGTGGCCCTCCTCTGGACTTGTTCCAACAGTTCCATGTCCTTTTTATGTTGAGGACACCAGAACTGCACACAATACTCCAAGGGAGGTCTCACGAGAGCAGAGTAGAGGGGCAGGATCACCTCCTTCAACCTGCTGGTCACTCTCCTCTTGATGCAGCCCAGGATAGGGTTGGCTTTCTGGGCTGCGAGCGCACACTGAAGCCAGCTCATGTTCATTTTCTCATTGACCAACACCCCCAAGTCCTTCTCTGCAGGGCTGCTCTGAATCTCTTCTCTGCCCAACCTGTAGCTGTGCCTGGGATTGCTCCGATCCAGGTGTAGGACCTTGCACTTGGCATGGTTAAACTTCATCAGGTTGGCATCAGCCCACCTCACAAGCGTGTCAAGGTCCCTCTGGAGAGCATTCCTTCCCTCCAGCGTATCAACTGAACCACACAGCTCGGTGTCATCAGCAAACTTGCTGAGGGCAAACTCAATCCCATTGTCCATGTCATCGACAAAGATGTTGAACCAGACTGGTCCCAACACTGATCCCTGAGGGACACCACTTGTTACTGGTCTCCAGCTGGACATTGAGCCATTGACCATAAATCTTCGGGTGTGGCAATTCAGCCAGTTCTTTATCCACCGAGTTGTCCACCCATCAAATTGATGCCTCTCCAATTTACAGACAAGGATGTTGTATGGGACAATTCTGAGATTCTATTATCTCAAGGGCAGAAACAATTAAACATTGAAATTACTATTGTGAATTTATCAAGAATGTCTTCACCGGCTACAACAAGACATGCACATGCTGAGTCAATTAATGGATGATTAAAAATATGTTCACTCAGACTATAAATACCTGTGTTGTGCAGCTTCAGTGAGATTCTCAAGAGTGCAGTCTCTGGAGGGTTATTGTTATTTTGTGGCTGACTGCCTTGGTCTGGCTTTGGCAACATGAACTCTGTGATGGTCCTGAACAGTGAATCTTGGGGATTAGCTCATGTTGAGACTTGCAAAAGACTGAGGATGTTAACTTGGGTATGTGCATGAGAAAAGATTGAAAAACATTGATTGAAGTGGAAACTGTACCTGTCATGACATATTCTTCTTTCAGTTTATGTAACCCTTCTGTCTCAGAGCTTTAATTTTGTTTCTACACACTTTTTATCCCCTTGTTTTATTCCCCACCCCCATACCCTCCCCAAGAAGTACATAACACCGTATGGCTTGAAGGCTACTATACTGGTATTTTGCAAAGATAGTACAAAGGAAATATCATGAAAATGGGTTTGTCATTCTCTAAATGAAACGCTTAAATCCTGCTGTTATTGAAAAGGTGGCAACACCTCATCTTACACAGTTTTTACTGTTTAAACTTCAGATTCTAGAGAGGTGATGCTTCTTTGTGAATAGAGAGAAATGATTTCATTTATCTGAATTTGAGATTTCTAATTTCCACTAACTTTACTGGTTTAATATAACACCTTCAGGAGCTCCTCTTAGGAATTTTCTTTGGTTTTAAAATGCACTGAGTTATTGAAGTAGTGTATAAGAAGACAGTGCAAAGTCCTACAAAATTAAGTACACTTATCCTACAATGAAAACTCATCTTACTGATGACATATTCAAGGAAAGCTGACTTCTAATTCTGGAATTAATACACTTTGTCTTTGAATTTGTGGATAGAGAGCTTCTTCATGATGAGTTCAAATTGGCTACCATTGTCTAAAATCTTTAGAAGGAGGTTATATAAAAGACATTCTGACTGAGATGATCATTAGTTTTTGATTGTGTCTTTAACTTTTTTCCCTCAGATTTGCTTTTCTTTTATTTATAATTCAATTATGACAGTTCATAATTGTAATATAGTGCTTGATTTTTAATTTGGATGTTATTGTAACAAGGCAAAAATGTGCAATACTAAAAATCTTAAGGGGCATTAGGAAAGGCAATGATGAGAATTGGCCTAGTAATCATTGTGCTCCAGATTTCAAGTTAGTAATTTCTGGAGTAAATCTACCTAGTATTCATAACTTAACACTCCTTTCTTTTGTAGGAATGAGTTTTTTGAAGATAACTGTAGTTTGTACATTAAGTAGGTTATTTTGAGGGACAAAAATTCATTGAATTCCAGATCAGTAAGAATTCAGGGACAGCAGCTGCAGTTTAACAAATATATTTGAATTTTCCAAGGATAATAGAGCAAAGAGACAAAGACAGATAGTTGACATTATTTGGTTTAGACTTCTAAAGCACATTTTACATGGCATGACACATAAAAGCCATTTTGAAAATAAAATCTCTTGGGGTTATAGGAGGAATAACAAAGTGAATTGGAATGTGGCTAGGGGAAAGAAGCAAAGATCTATGATTTATGCAGTAAATCTGGGCTAAAAGGCAGTCATTTATGCAGTCCATTAAACTATATTTGTTAATGTTTTTGTGCAGCTCCTGAATCTTTTTTTTCTAGCAGTAAACGACACAGTTTATAAATTATATCGATTTATTTTTTGTCACTGTAAACAGTATGAAATTATAGATTAGTCACCTAATTCTAGATCCTGGTGAACCTCGGTAATCAAATTCAGCATAAGCTAATTAGATGTTGAGTGCAAATTTATTCGATCTCCTTTACAAATACCTATTTTATTGTTCTTCTATAATATTGATGGAGAAAAAAAAAATCATGATATTGTTCCTTTTTACTGCTTATCTTTATCTGCTTATGTTAAAAAATAATTTAAAAATGTATAAAAAATTGTGTATTAAAAGTTGTTAAATCCTTTCCTGTTACTAGTCACTGGTTAAAATACTGAGTTAATCTGTGTTGTCAGGTTTGCTTGTCTTTATTTTAGTGTTGAACTAGAGACCAATTTATGTTTTACAGCTCTAGACAAAACCGTACCTTTCTGTAAGTGAGAAGGAATTTGGAACAGAAGCTAAATAGAAGTTCCTTTTCTTTATTAAAATTTCATTTCAGCAGAGTTCTTATATTTACTTTTAACTTTGCATATGGTCCAGTTAAGCATATTCCTGATTTTGCTGTTTTGACAGATCAGTTCTAAGGTGCCTTCTGTGACTGTGAAGACTTCTGTGAAGGTGACTTTTGGAATACTGTGACTGACTCTTTACTTGACTAATCTAATTTAGAGCACAAAATGTTTCAGCCCAAACCCAATATACTATGGGGAGAGAGGGTGGAAGAATCAAAAAGAGGTTATATTAGAAGTTAGTTCTTTGTGCTAACAACACATGTTCAGCTAAGTAAATAGAAACAGTTAGAAAGGGAAATGGAATCAAAGATTAAAACCAGCTGCTTTCTTCCTGGTACATAGAATCATTGAATATCTTGAGTTGGAAGTGATCCATAAAAATCATTCAGTTCATCTCCTGTTTAATGCATCCTGTATGAACCATGGAATTTCAAATATCTTCTGCAGCCATAATTAAGAAATATGGGAAATTATTGGGGAAAAATTGATATTTATAAAATTGCATATTAAATGACCAATCAAAAAAATGAGATTTGCCTTTCTTAACTGAGAACTAAGTGCTTATGATTAATAGTCCAAGGACATTCGAAGTAAGCATCATAAAGTACTTTAACTCAACACTGGGTTGTTTTTTTTTTCTTTTTCATTACAAAGTCTGGGTGACTTGGCACAATGTAGTTCTACAACAGGAACTTCAGATTTTGGATCTATTAACAGCAAGTAAATTATTTATCAATTTACGGTGTATCAGCATTAATTTGGCAGCTGGCAGGCATCAGTGAGCCATAGCTTAACATAATACCACTGTGGCGTCCAATACCTTCTAAGCAATCTATTTCAGACCAGAAGTTTTTAACAGACACTAATTTAATTTTTACTCAGGATATAAAAGACACTTAAGCTGCTTTGCACACTCGCTATTGCTCTGCCTATAGGCATAACACTATGTTTTATAGTGACTAGGAGGAGAGACTGAATTTGTAGCCAGTTGTTTCTGAAAACATTACATACTGCTGCTTAGCAGAGGAAGGGACTTTCACTGTATGTGGAAACCAGCAACGAAACCTGGAATCATCCTGGAACATTTCTGTGATCTTGTTACAGTTGGAGAAAAAGTGGCAATGATAGCAAGACACAGTTGTAGATAGCAACAGCCCATTTCTTCAGAGTGATCTCATCAGGGAGACCAGTCTTGTTAGTTTCTTCCTTCCCAAAGGGCTTGTGCCAGGCAAAATTTAGTAGATAAACAACTGCCATTGCACTAAAAAAAAAGATGTTCTGATTCTCCCATTGCTTAAACTTTGTACTTTTACTCCATATCATGCAACTGTGAACTCAATAACATATTGTTGCCTTCTTTAGCTGCTGCTGCTTCTCTATAGAATAACTGCAAGCAATGATAGCCTTTTAGGTCTTTGCTGCTTTCTGAAGTATCTTGAACTTTCTAAGCTACCTGACATTTCAGTATCACTGATTCTCTTCCCTTCTGAAATTTTATGTCATGCTAGATCAAGAGCTAAGAAAAAAACCCAGGAAATCTTAGGCATTTTTCTTTTCAGATGTGTTCCAATGGAAAAGAAACTTTTCAGTAGAAGGGGATTTATCCCAAAATAGGAGCTTTTGAAAATTCCCCTGTAAATTTCAGAATAGGCCCTATGCATACTTAAGATCCCAAGTTAAACCAAGTGAAAGGAACAGATGAGGATATCATCAAGGAGACAGTTTTCTTTATGTGGACTAAAAGTTTTAGTATACTGAGTTAGAAATGCTCAGTAATGTATTTTCAGTTCCTTAAAATACTTTTATAGTTACATTTTTTTTCCATGAGAACATTAAAAGGGCTAATCCCTTATGAATACCAAGTTCTGAGTGAGAAGTGAATCTCCTGAACTAGCACTAGATTTAGAAGGGAATGTTACATATCACTAAAATTGTTCACATAGAGTTTTCCCAATTAAAAATACAGTCGTAATCAAAATTTTCTTTTTTTTTTTTCCCACAAGAAAATGTCACTTATAGTCAAGTATAATTTAGAAATGCCAAAATTATTTACATTTTAAAAATCAAACATAATTTTAATTTAGTATAAAATTTCATTTTTAAAAAAACCTAAAAAATAAACAAACAACCCCCAACACTGAAACAATAGGTGCCCCAAACCTATCATCTACCAAAATTTGAAGTGGTATGGCATACTGAAGTTCTGTTTAAAAATGACCCAAAAATTCACAAGAAATTATGTTTTTCTAATAGATTATTTTAACTATCTGAACAATCATTGATTGATTTTTTTTTTTTTTTGTGCATTTTTATCAACAGAGGTGAATCCATCTCCTAACAAAATTTTATTTCTTAATGAGAAGAGCATTTTCCGCAGCACTGGACAAGAGGATGCAGACAGTTCTGTCCAAACCAACACATTTTTGTAACTTACAACATCATGAATCTGTCAAAATGCCAAACAAAAAACTAATCTGAAACTTTTTCTGAGTTCTATGAATGAATAAAATTTGCATCCATTTTCTTTTGAGTCAGCCTTATATAGAAAGATCAATAGAAAGGAAATAAGACCATGCAATATTTCTTAAAAAAATAAATAAAACAAATGATCTGTGATTTATTTTTTACTATGACTGATAAACCTATGCCACCATTATGTCAGGTTTGGCTGATGTATATTCTACTTCTCCAACATGTTCTAATTGGCCTTATGTTGTGGAAACATACCTGATTTTCTGCTCATCTGTAGTTTAGAGAAAGTTTATTTCTTCCAAATTAAAACAACCACTGTTGGAAGTAAGAATTGAAAGGGTAATGAAGTAATTTTTGTGCATATATTAAGTTACAAAAGCATTTAACTTTTCAAACAAGAAATAAGTAGTTATTAAAAATAGTGATTAAATATTACATTCTTTTTAATGATACTTTAAAAGGTAAAACAAACAAACAAAATCTCAAACCTTAAAAAAAATAAAAACAGCCCTGCCAATATCAGTATATAATCAACAAGAAGTACTCAAATTATGTAGAGTACATTAATTAAAAGGGCAAACCCTGTGAGCTTGTCAGAATAGAAGGTAGGTTAGGTTAATTAACCATACAGTGGTGGCCACTTCTAGCAGATAATGGACATCAGTTAAGTACTATGATTGACCAAATAATATCTATATATATCCTTCTTCATCTACAACGAGAAATAGTAGACAGCCAGTCATAAGGTACAAGCAGAACCAGTTCCAGAAGTGCATATTAACATACAATGCTCATTAAGAAATCCAGTGATTTTGATAACATTTGTGCAATTTTGTACCACTTCATTCATGCACTGGCCACATGCAGTTTGTCACCCATCAAATGTCGTAAATGCACAACATTTGTTTGGCAAATTTGTATTTCTAGCTCTCCTTGAATGAAAGATCTGTGTTGGTTTTGCGGATTGCTTTGGTTTTTCTTGTTTTTATTTTCAGTTTGCTTTAGGTTTGGGATTTTTTTGTTTGTTGGTTTGGTTTGGTTTGTTTTTTTTAATCTCAGAGTATGTCCATCCTGCAGGTGTATTATCGATTCACACTGGTGCCTGATGTCCCTTAGATTCATGTTTGTGCACATGTATACATATCTTTATCCAAAAACACACATTAGATTTAAGTTACCATTTGCTGGAGATGTGTTTCCTTAAGAAAAAAAAAAAAATATCCCAAACAAGCCAAAACAAAAACCAAACAAGAAACCAACAAAAAAACACAGGCTAAATATAAAACCTCTGGGCAGGAACAGACCAGGAATTGCTGGGTAAGGAGGCAGGCAGAAGAACTCCTGGGCAGAAAATAGAAAGAAAATGTTCAGGGAGAAGGAAAATATTGCACATGAACATAAATGAAGCAAACCTGAACTTTCACAGAAGTGAGTCAGGCAATGGTAACAGTAGTAGATTTCCTTATTGAATAATTTACCTTGCACCTAGACTGCCTTCAGAAACTATGTCAGGTTTTGGTATCCAGACTTCCTTGTGCACATACTCTTAGAAGGAAGATTCTTCACAACATTTCTGGAAAGATGAAAAGATCAACAGTTTTATTTTATTTTGGTTTGGTTTTTAATAAATAAATATTGCTCCTTAGGAAAGATGAATTACTACTTTGCTACTCAATGACAGAGTACGTGATACGGAGTACTTTCATAAACAGAGATAGCCTTTTGTCATATTGCTATTACACTCTAAACCAGAAATTGAAAGCTAGGAATCTTGATATTTAACCTAACTCAGATGAATAGTCACGTAACATGTTAAGTATGTATTGCTAATGGCAGAATGGATATGATTTTCAAATTCAGGTACAAAGTGTGGACATCTGTCTTATACTATCTGATCTGCAGATACAATGCCTCTGAATCATCCACCACAGTTTTCTTGACCAAACAGATGAGGGTTTAACTTTGCCATATGGTTGAAACCTGTATCAGGAGGGGCTTGGGCTGCGGAAAGCTGCTACATTTGGTATTATATTCCTTATTGTTGTCTTTTACATGGGCAAGATAGAATCCCCATTTGTCCAGTAAGGCTAGAGTCAATGGCTAATTTAGAATATGGAGAAGACAGTTTCGAAAAAGTTTAAAAGGTAAGCAACTCACCCCGACTCAGAATGCCAGTATTTAGTCTAATTAAAATACTAAAATTAGTGATATTTGAGGGATGAAGGGAGAATGAAGTTTTTCATTCCTGAATGTACTTCCATAGAAGAGTGGACACAAGGGTTATATTTACATCTACAAGTAACTCAGAAACAGTGAATCTACCAAACAAAATGGATTATGATAAGGATCCAGTGTCCACACTACCTTTTTTTTTAATTTGGGAGTTTATTTTAGACTTGCTTTAGTTTCATCTGGTGGCCTGATTTCCTGATAGCTTTTGGATGGCATTCTGTGTGGTCCTAGGGAACATCTAGGATAGCTTCATCCCAAAGAAATCTAGCTTTTGCATGCCTGAAGCTACTCCACACTGAGAACCAAAGCAGTTCAAAATGCACAGCTTTCAAAACAATCTGAGCACAGCTAAGCTATTCAAGCTAAAATGGTAATGTAAGTGCACCCAGCAGAAGTGAGAGACTCAAACTGGCACTGCTGCATCAGTTTGAGGAAAAACATATGATTTTACTTTCTAGCACATGCTTACGCTCTTATTATCTTCTATGGCTGAGAATGAAGAGAACCTGCTTCCTCTGAAAGACGCAGGAAGGATAAGGGTGATGATATTCAAGAAAATGTCTCCTATCATCTTCCTTCATAGACTCCAAGTAGGGCATTTATCTTGAGCCAGATTGAGGGATGTATTGATTTGAGAACCAGTATTTATAATAACAAATATTGTTTTATTTTTCAGAGAGCTGACATCTGATGTTCTCTCTGATGGAAATGAAATTATAGACGAGAGAAAAAGGAAGTCACTCATGAATCACTGCATTTTTATGACAATGAATGTTTTTACAGACATCAGAAGACAGATGCTCACCACATACATTTTAATACATCTAAATTATCATTTCCCACTTCTAAAATCCTTGTGTTTATTGTGTTATCTCCTGACAGATACCAGGGCCACATCTATAAATAGCTTCCTGATTTTGTCTATAAAGTGTATATCCCAGGGCAGAACATGTAAACATTAAACCAAAACTCTGAAAATCCATGCTTGCTCTTTATAATCCAAAATAACCCCTTCACTGCAGTTTAATATGCCTTTTTATTGTATGTATTCCAACAGTTACTGGTATATCTGTGCTATATTAACATCAACAGCAACATAACAGATAAAGTTTATCTCAGAAACTGCTCTTTAAAATAAGCATATTTAAGTTATGTTTATATATATTTAATGGTCAAATATCCACCACAAATAGCCACCATATCTAATCCAGCATAATAGTCCAGGAAGCTATCATTACTCTTCTCACTTTGTTTAAACTTTTTTGGCACAAAAATTTTGAAATGAACTTAAAGAAATTCATATTAAAACATCTGTATTTCTTGAACTTTTTGTTAATGTCTTTTTAGAATTCAGTTTGAGGTCCAGCAATTTTGAATGAAAAAGCCGGAAGGATTAGATTTTATTTGGTTTTGCTGGTCCAAGAATGAAAGTAGCTCAAGGGATATGAAGTTGTGAGACTACAAGAAACTGTATAGAATTTTATATAAATTGTATAGAAATTCATTCTTGGTTTTTTTTACATGAATCTGCGTGCATAGTGTATCATACTTATTTCTATACTTTCCACAAAGCAGAAGCTGCCTGGAGAAGAGCAATTCCTTTTTTCTTAATAGGCCTAACCACAGCTTTTAAATCCAGTGCAGCCTATAATAATGGTTCCAAAAGTAGGCTGCTGCTAAAGATAAAGCAAATTCTACATTTAAGAATAAATTATTTCTTCAGGGATCTGCACAAACAGTTTTATGGTAATTAAGAAATCTGGTTTAACATGGTCCCTCAAATCTGTTTTACTAAAACACATGCATGGTACTACAGCACCATAAATTCTCTGTATGTATGTAGAGACACATACAGACTTCTACATTCACAAATATTTATTTATTTATGTGCAAGCTGTAATATATGTATAAATGTAAGAACTTGATAAATACATTTGAAAACACAAAGAGAATTTCTGAAACCTTTTCTTGCTTCTAATTTTTTGGACTTCATGAATGATATGATAGGAAACACTGGTGTTTAATTACTTCCAGATGTTCAACAGAAATTCTTCATACTTTTAAAAACAAAACCCACTGCAGATTGAATCATCTTGTTTGGGAATCTAATACTTCATAAGAGCTTAATACTTTCAAAATATTGATGCTTATGGTTTTTAGTTCAATAATGAAGAAGTTTGTACCAAGAAGTACCAGTCTCTACCTATTTCAGCATTTCTGAATGTATTTCCATTTCTGCTTTTCATAAATATCAACAAGTAATATCAAAGGAAAGTTATAATATGAAACCAGGAAATATTTAATACTTCAATGTAAAAATTATCCTATGGCCACCTGTGGCCTATTTTCCTGTGCAGAACTTCTCTGTTAGACTAAAGCAAACAGAACACCGATAACGTGCCTGAAAGCAGTGTTTTTCTGTGAAAGTGCAAGCAGTTAAGATCAGGCTTTTTTTTTAAATGTTTTGGAATGAAGCATCATTTGCATAAGTAAAATATTGTCATTTAAATACTGTTCTGAAAAACATTGTGACATTGAGGAAGTTTTTCAACATTTTACCTCTGAGGATGAAATTCTAACTCTGCCAAAGTCAAGTCTTATACTCAGTTTATCAAAGTTGAAGGTGAACTATTCTTTTTCAGAAGTTTACATCAGAAGATAAATACACATGTATTACACATATACTAAGGTTTTATCTGTAACACACTTCTGTGATAGGTAAAAATACTGGAGTGGACTGAATCTTACCATAACTGAAAGACCACTCCTTGTACTGAAAAACAAACAAACAAAAAAAGCTGAACATATAAAGCCAACTATAACTTATAACTTGTTTATGTAAGCATATCTCTCTAAATATACTCACAATCTATGTATGATGTTCAGAGATAATGTAAAAAGAAAGTATTGTTTTGCAATATTTGGTAACAATGTAGAATGGAGAACCATAAAAATCTTTCTACAGCAATCAATTTCTGTTCTACAATAACCTTACAGTATAGCTGCCAGTCTATATGCCAATCAGTGTGTAAAGTTTGATGAAATTATTGTTCCTGTAAAGGAAAAAAATTACCTTAGAACTTTTCATTGACACTTCATTTTTATGTCAGATGTGCTCAATTTTGAGTGAGAGGAGAAGTTCTTATACAAGAGATTAAAAGTCAAGGTAAGCTTTTTACTGATGCTAGTTCTAACTGGAGGAGCCACGTTGTGCTGAAGTACAAGAGTGGCCAACAAGACATGTATGTACATGCCATAAAACTGATTGAGATGCAATAATTACACCAAACTTTACAGCCCAACTAGAGGGTTACTACACAATTATTGCAGAATTCCATGATTCTATGATATGAGTCAGACATTCAAGTACAACCAGAGAGCAATGAATCACAGAAAAAAAGGGAAATACATAGTTATGCACCAGTGATTTTAAAACATTATGTCTACACAGAGATTATATCTTAAAATATAAAAGCACCACCTTAATGTTTCTTTGATGGGCTTTTGGTGTCATTAAACTCTGAAAGCCTGTGACATTTTATGAATGTTTTAAAAATACCCAACAAACTCAACTGAACCCAAAATAAACAGCTAACAAAACAAACTTCCTATGGAAGAATACAGATATACTGCTGGTATATTTTTATGGAAGTTGTTGATGACTTTACACAATCATGTCTTTCATTTCTGAGCATTTGCAGACCTTGAAAAAACTTGTTGGTCTTTTGTCTAGTATGAATATGAAATTATGGTTTAAAATGCATTTCTTACAATAAGAATATACATCCACATTGAAATTTCCATTTTGTGATATAATTCTGATTCAATGGTAAGTCAACTGCCTGTCTGAGGGGCTTATTTTCACATCTTCCAGTGAGAATGTTAACTTTTCCATAAGGAAATCATGCAGTTATGAAATGTAAAGGCTTTTAGTTTCATCAAAATTATGATAATTTCTCTTCCACCTGTCGTGGTTTAAGCCCAAGCTGTAAATCAGAACCACGCAGTCTACTGCCCACCCCCCCCCTTTCTTCCCTCCGCTTCTGGAGGGACGGGGAGGAGAATCAAAAGAATGCAGCTCCCACGGGTTGAGATAAAGACAGTCCAGCAACTAAGGTATAACACAAATCACCACTGCCGCCACCAACAATAACAACGACAAGAGAAATAACAAGGGAAGAGAATACGATACCGCCTGCCGGAAAAGACAGCCCGACAGAAAAGGGGACGTGCCCTTCCAGGTAGCTCCCAGTTACATCCCCGGGCATGATGTGCTGTGGTATGGAACACCTCCTTGGCCAGTCTGGGTCAGGTGTCCTGTCCCCGCTTCCTCCCGGCCCCTCCTCCTCCCTGGCAGAGCATGAGACTCACAAAGTCCTTGGTCAGTCTAAACATCAGTGTTATCAGTTTTTTGTTCCCAAGCCAAAAGTCAAAAACACAGTGCTGCAACAGCTACTAAGAAGGAGAAAAAAACTGACTGCCACTGCTGAACCCAGGACAGTATCCACCCCTTGTTCCATACCATTCACGTCATGCTCAGATCCCACATTTTCCATATACCCTCACTCTCATCTCGGTGCACTGTTAGCTTAGTGCACGGACCAATTCCTATAAAGCTACTGAGTCCATTCGGTTCATGATGTTGGGCTCCATCTCTTGGAACAGTCTTTCAGGGCAGAAGAAGCTGTGTGCAGTGTTGGATCGTTGCCTGCTGATGCTGATCATTCCTTTACTGTAGAACTCGTCCGGTTCTATCAAAGTTCATTCTCTGTTGGGATGATGGTCAGAGGGAAGTCAGAGCCAGTCGCTGGTGCCCTGCAGACTTCTAGTTGATGGGCTATAGCAGGCAACAGCGTACAATTGAGTTCATTGTCTGTTTTCCCCTAAAATCAAATCCCCTTGAGGTACGCATCGGACTTCCCCATCTTCCCGCATTACCCACCAAGTATATCCAGGTCCCTGAGCAAAAGCAATCCCACGAGTGGGTTTGCCTTTACCTGAAGCAGGAATAACCCAGACTGTCTTCCCCAGCAAATTCTTCATGTGCACCACAGGAACTTTGTCCCCCTCTACAATATGTAAAAGTTCTGACTGGGCTGGGCCAGCCCTGTTGGCAGATCCTCTGGTGTTGACCAACCAGGTGGCCTTTGGTAAGTGTGTATCCCAATGCTTGAAAGTTCCCCCACCCATTGCTCTCAGTGTAGTTTTTAACAGCCCATTGTACCGTTCGATTTTTCCCAGAGGCTGGTGCATGGTAGGGGATGTGATATACCCACTCAATGCCATGCTCTTTGGCCCAAGTGTCTATAAGGTTATTCCGGAAATGAGTCCCATTGTCTGATTCAATTCTTTCTGGGGTGCCATGTCGCCACAAAATCTGGTTCTCAAGGCCCAGGATAGTGTTCCTGGCAGTGGCATGGGGCACAGCGTATGTTTCCAGCCATCCGGTGGTTGCTTCCACCATGGTAAGCACATGGCGCTTGCTGTGGCGGGTTGGTGGGAGTGTGATATAGTCAATTTGCCAGGCCTCCCCATATTTATACTTCAGCCATCGTCCTCCATACCAAAGAGGCTTTAACCGTTTGGCTTGTTTAATTGCAGCACATGTTTCACACTCATGAATAACCTGGGCAATAGTGTCCATTGTTAAGTCCACCCCTCGATCACGGGCCCATCTCTATGTTGCATCTCTGCCCTGATGGCCTGAAGTGTCATGGGCCCACCGGGCCAAAAATAATTCACCTTTATGTTGCCAATCTAAGTCCATCTGAGCCACTTCAATCTTAGCAGCTTTGTCCACTTGTTGGTTGTTCTGGTGTTCCTCAGTGGCCCGACTCTTGGGTACATGGGCGTCTACATGGCGTACCTTCACCACCAGGTTCTGCACCCGGGCAGCGATATCTTGCCACAGTGCAGCAGCCCAGATGGGTTTACCTCTGCGTTGCCAGTTGCTCTGCTTCCATTGCTGCAAGCACCCCCACAGGGCATTTGCCACCATCCATGAGTCAGTATAGAGATAAAGTCCTGGCCACTTTTCTCGTTCAGCAATGTCCAGGGCCAGCTGGATGGCTTTCACCTCGGCAAACTGACTCGATTCACCCTCTCCTTCAGCAGTTTCTGCAACTTGTCGTTGAGGACTCCATACAGCTGCCTTCCATCTCCGATGTTTTCCCACAATACGGCAGGACCCATCAGTAAACAAGGCATACTGCTTTTCACTTTCTGATAGTTTATTATATGGTGGGGCCTCTTCAGCACGCATCACCTCCTCCTCTGGTGACATTCCAAAATCTTTGCCCTCTGGCCAGTCCATGATGTCTTCTAGAATGCCTGGACGACTGGGATTTCCTATTCGAGCTCGTTGTGTAATTAGTGCAGCCCATTTACTCCATGTCGCATCGGTTGCATGATGTGTAGAGGAGACCCTGCCTTTGAACATCCAGCCCAGAACGGGCAACCAGGGTGCCAGGAGGAGCTCTGCTTCAGTGCCAATCACCTCCGAAGCAGCTCGAACCCCTTCATAGGCTGCCAATATCTCTTTCTCAGTTGGGGTATAACTGGCCTCAGATCCTTTGTATCCCCGACTCCAAAAGCCGAGGGGTCGACCTCGAGTCTCCCCTGGAGCTTTCTGCCAGAGGCTCCAGGTAGGGACATTCTCCCCGGCTGCGGTGTACAGTACATTTTTTACATCTGGCCCATTCCGGACTGGTCCAAGGGCTACTGCATGAACTATCTCACGTTTAATTTGCTCAAAGGCTTGTTGTTGCTCAGGGCCCATTTAAAATCATTCTTCTTCCGGGTCACATGATAGAGAGGGCTTACAATCGAACTGTAATTTGGGATGTGCATTCTCCAGAACCCCACAGCACCCAAGAAAGCTTGTGTTTCTTTCTTATTAGTTGGTGGAGACATTGCTATTATTTTGTTGATCACATCTGTAGGGATCTGGCGACATCCATCTTGCCATTTTATTCCCAAAAACTGAATCTCCTGTGCAGGTCCCTTGACCTTACTCCGTTTTATGGCAAAACCAGCTTTCAGCAGGATTTGGATTATTTCCCTCCCTTTCTCAAAGACTTCTTCCGCTGTATCACCCCACACAATAATGTCATCAATGTACTGCAGGTGTTCTGGAGCTTGCCCCTGTTCCAGTGCATTCTGGATCAGTCCATGGCAGATGGTAGGGCTGTGTTTCCACCCCTGGGGCAGTCGGTTCCGAGTGTACTGGACGCCCCTCCAAGTAAAAGCAAACTGTGGCCTGCACTCTGCTGCCAAAGGAATTGAGAAGAATGCATTAGCAATATCAATCGTGGCATACCACTTGGCTGCCTTTGACTCCAGTTCATACTGAAGGTCTAGCATGTCCGGTACGGCAGCACTCAATGGTGGTGTGACTTCATTCAGGCCACGATAGTCTACTGTTAGTCTCCACTCTCCGTTAGACTTTCGCACTGGCCATATGGGGCTATTAAAGGGTGAGCGGGTCCTGCTGATCACTCCCTGACTCTCCAGACTACGGATCAGTTTATGGATGGGAATCAGGGAGTCTCGGTTGGTGCGATACTGCCGCCGGTGCACTGTTGTGGTTGCGATTGGCACTTGTTGTTCTTCGACCTTCAGCAACCCCACAACAGAGGGATCCTCTGAGAGACCAGGCAAGGTGGACAGCTGTTCATTTTCCTCAGTCTCCAAAGCAGCAATACCAAAAGCCGATCGGTACCCTTTTGGGTCTTTGAAGTACCCTCTCCTGAGGTAATCTATGCCGTAGGTTACTTAGAGCCAGTATTTGCTGTGTTAGTGTTTTTCAAGTGTGGGGCTTGGGCTAAGGTTATTGTCTCATTGTATTTTATGGTAATGACTTGTAATACAATAGAAAAATTGATCATGAAACTGGTCTGGCTTATGTTCCCAGTGTGGTCACCACCTTTATACTTTGGGAGGTATATAATACAAATGCTTAGCAACTATACATCTTTTTTCTCCTTCCTGGGTGGTCAACCTATGAAGGAGACATTCTTTTACCCTCCCAGTGCCCCTTCCAGACCGTTTACAGCATCGTTTGAGAGTTTTGAAGTTTTTGAGTGGCCTTTTAATATTGTTGAGACCTGTTTGCTGATTGTGATGGGGTTCACCATGTTGGCACGCATACAGAGTGTGTTTTGTCCACAACCATTACGTCTGATCTCAAGAGTTAAGCAGAGTCGGGTTTGGGCCTTGTCTGGGGTTAGACGACAAAATAGGGGGACCGAGAGATTTTCCTCGAGGCTGGACAGCCATGAGTGGCAGGGTGTGTGGGATAGTATGGGCAAGTATCTAGGTCAGTGGGCCCCTCCAGTGTTTTGGAACTTCACCACCGAACAAGTGCAAAATCCAGAAGAATTAGTAAAACACTTAAATGAGGTGTGCTGTCATCCTGGTCATACCAGAGAGGGACAAATCATGTCAACGTGCTGGGGCTTGGCCTATGCTTACCGGGCCTTGTTCAACACTATCCAGCACCTTCAAAAGGAAAGAAATGTCCCTGGATCTGAAGGCGAAGCAACAGACAGCGCAGCTACTCCAGCTCCGAGCACAGCAGCTACACCACCCCCAGTGACAAGTACAGCCGCTACTCAAACTTCAACTGCAACAGACAGTGCAGCTACCCCAGCGACAAGTACAGCCACTACTCAAACTTCAACTGCAACAGATAGCGAAGCTACCCCAGCCCCAACCACAGCAGCTACACCACCCCCCGCGACAAGTACAGTTGCTACTCAAAGCACAGTGATAATGACTGCAGCTAAACCAGAGGACCAATTCGTACCAATATCGATTGCCCCTCTACGCAAGAGAAAAAGCAAAAAAGAGGCAAGAAGGGTGAAGCAAGATGAAGAAACAATGTATTCACCACCCGGGCCACCATCTGATCAGGAGTCATCATCACATGACGAAGAAGAAGAAGAGGTGATTTCTCGACCTCGGACCTCAACCAAGCTATGGAATATGCGAGAAGATTTTACCCGTCAACCAGGGGAGCACATCATCACCTGGTTGCTCCGATGCTGGGACAATGGGGCCGATGGTCATGAACTAGGAGGTACGGAAGCCAACCAGCTGGGATCACCCAATCTCAAAATAAATTGTGCTTTCTAGCTAGAGAGTTGTGCTAAGAATGTCATCTGACTTTCTTTTTGCCTAAAAAAAGAAAGCAATAAAACCAAACCCCAACAAACAAAACCAAATAAACCCAAAGAGACTAGAAAAACCCTAAACAAACTCAGTTTCTTGGAAACGGGCTGGGAAAGCCAGAGTGGCATGTCAGCTGGAGTGTGCTGAAAACAAAAACCCCTAGAGAAACTGGGAGAAGAGGTGATCGCAGGAAAGATGAAGAATTTTTTTTCAATGGAGTTGGATATGAGTCAATAAACTGCCTTCTAGTATTTGTCCGTGCTGGGTTCAAAAAAAGAGTACATTCTCTCTGTATCTGCTGTCTCAATGAACAAATCTGTCCTGAAGACAGCAATTAAATCTCCCCTCAGCCTTCTCTTTTTTCAAGTTGGAACAAAGCCAGTTCTCTCAGCATCTTCTTGCACTTCATGTGCTGTAGCCTCTTGACCATCTTGGTGCCTCTCTGCTGGATCCAATCCAGTATGTCCATGTCTTTCTTCTTCTGCAAAACCAAAACTGGACATAGTGCTTCATATGTAGTTTCACAGGCATTGGATAAAGGAGAACAATTGCTTCTAGCCTGCTGGTTACATTCTTGCTTATAGAGACCAGAATGCACCTGGAAAAAACATCACCACAAGGACACACTTTTGACTCAAGTTTAACTTGTGGACTACCAAGATGCTCAAGATCTTTTCTGTAGAGCTTCTCTATACCCCAGCCTGTATGATGGTAGGGAGTTATTCCTTCCCAGATTTTTCATTTCCTTTTGTTAAACTTATTGATATTCTTGTAGGCCCACTTCTCCGGCTTGTTGAAATCCCTCTAAATAGCAGCTCTGCATTCCAAAGTGTTGACCACTCTCCGCAGTTTTGTCCAGCAGCAAAATGAGAAATGCCTCTAGTAACCAACTTCCACATGGACTTTGTAGCTTTAATCACAACTTTTCAAAATCAGCCTCAAGACAGTTTTATATCAAGCTTCTTATCCATATATTCCATCCATATCTCATCAATTTGACTGTAAGTATACTATGGGAGAATATGTCAAAAATCTTGCAGAAATCAAGGTCAACAACATCCAGAGCTCTCCCCTTGCATAGTGCCAGTAATGCCATTACAGAAGGCAATCATGTTGGCCAGGTAAAATTTTCCCTTGGTGATTTTGTGTTGGTTCTTCCTTCCCATTCACCCTTATCCTTCTCAAGCCTGTCCATAGATTCAGCATCTGAATACTGCACATGACCAGGAACTAGACGTAAATGAGATCGGAATGGTTTCCTTTAAGCAACATGGTATCATCTTAGACCTGAGCTGCTTGCTTTTTCTTTTTTTCCCTTTTTTTTTTTCCCCTCTTCCCCGCCCCTCCCCCCCCCCCCCCCCCCCTTTTCTGAGGTCTGATCATTATTTGGAGTGAAAAGCTCACTATCTTGTTGCAGCTTTCTGTTATCAATAATGACCATAATGTGAAAAAAGTTCAGCTCCAACTTTTCTCTGGTCTCAACTGCTCTTAGCATTACTATCTTAGGAACAATTCTTTTTTCTATGAAGTCATTTTTTCTGAGGCCAATTTCGCATTTTCTCTCTGCAACAAAAGGAAGGTGTTCCAGGCAAACCCTACTAGCTTGTACTCTAAATCAAACAGCAAGGTAGGACAAGTTATTATGAACATGCATTGAGCCTCAAGAGCCCTGAAAAGTGTAACTCAGGTTTTCTTTTTTCCTTCCAATTAAATTAACAGATTAATGGAGTTTTTTGTCTATCTGACAATAGTGAATATTTTATTTGACAATGTTTTTTTTGAGAAAACCACAGGGAACTCCCAGGTTGGAATTTTGATTTCCTCTCTTTGTAATGGACTTTGGCTGCTACCCTGCCATATAATTAAGCTGTCAATATATATTGCAGCCATGAGAGAAAGACACTCTGTCAGCACCTTTCCCAGATGAAAGCCATATTAGAAGCATTTCTGTATGTGACTGAAAATGGTAGAAAATTAGCACACAGAAAGTTATCTTGGTGCATCACCCTTCTGCATGATTTTTGACAACTAAACCTGCTTGAGACTTTTGATACCTTCTCAGAGGCGGGTCAATAAATGTGAACAAAATTAAACTAATTGCTAGATAAAATGAATTCTGTAAAGTATGAATAGCTTGACAACTATAATGGGGAGGGTAAAACTTCTTGTGTAAAGTTTGAGCAAGGATTCTGGTTTTAGATTATTTTTACTTTGCAGAAAGATCAGGAGAAGGCCAGATAAGCTGAAACATGGCATTAAGAATTACACTACATATTTAGTAGCCCTTGGCTCAATGACCTGGGTTTCTACATGGACTTGGCCACCTTAGTGGCAGTGCAAAAGAATAACTTAACATATAAAAAAAAAAAAAAAAAAAAAAGAAAAAGAAAAACAAACCTACAAAACAAAAAAGAAGAGAAATAGTATAGATAAAAAAAGAAAGATGAAGGTGGGTGCCTAATTCCTCATAAAAATATTGTGGGTTTTGGAGACTGTGTAGTCAAATTAAATCAAGATCTGTAGATGTTCTGAAAAGACAAAGCACAAACAAGGTAGCAAACAAAGACCAAGAACCTCAGCTGAATTGATGAAGCTAATTAACAAACTAACACATAATTTTATGTCTTTATATTTGGCATTTGAGATATTGTAATCTTTCAACACAGGCTATAAGTAAAAAAAAAAAAAAAAAAGAAAAGAAAAGAGGCCCACTATTTAGCAGTGCTGATGATACAACTAATTTCTAAAAAACTACACAGTAGACATAACGGTGTGTACTATCACAGTATCACAGTATCACAGTATGCTAGAGATTGGAAGGGACCTCAAAAGATCATCTAGTCCAATCCCCCTGCCGGAGCAGGAACACCTAGATGAGGTTACACAGGAAGGCATCCAGACAGGTTTTGAATGTCTCCAGAGAAGGAGACTCCACAACCTCCCTGGGCAGCCTGTTCCAGTGTTCCGTCACCCTCACTGAGAAGAAGTTTCTTCTCAAGTTTAAGTGGAACCTCTTGTGTTCCAGTTTGTACCCATTACCCCTTGTCCTATCATTGTTTGCCACTGAGAAGAGCCTGGCTCCATCCTCGTGACACTCCCCCTTTATATATTTATATACATTATAAGGTCACCCCTCAGTCTCCTCTTCTCCAAACTATAGAGACCCAGGTCCCTCAGCCTTTCCTCATAACAAGTTTGTGGGTCTCAGAGATGCTGCATTAACCTCTCTCACCCCTAGAACTGACTCAAGAATCTGCCACTGGAGTGAAAATGCCTTTCAACTGTGTAATATTAATAAAACAAAACATCCAGTGTTATTAGTGCAATATCAATGAGAAAGATAAGAAAGGATGAAATCAGATTTGTTACTTCCAACACTCATGATGGGATAACATTGTCTTACCTGTAATTTTAACAAAGCCTTTATAGACTAAAAGACATAGAGCGAGTGTGGTTTCAAAAGAAAATATTTCATTTTCTTCCCTTGTAAGTATCAGAAGTATCAAAACCCTCTCCTTTACACTGTGTAAAAATAAGACAATGAAAGTCTTCCCCTTGGTAGCCATTCCAAGACATTGATGTATAATCATAGAATAGAATCATAGAACAGTTACTGTTGGAAAGGACCTTAAGATCGTCTAGTTCCAACTCCCCTGCCATGGGCAGGGACACCTCACACTAAACCATGCCACCCAAGGCCTCATCCAACCTGGCCTTGAACACTGCCAAGGATGGAGCATTCAGAACTTCCTTGGCCAACCCATTCCAGTGCCTCACCACCCTCACAGTAAAGAATTTCTTCCTTATATCCAATCTAAACTTCCCCTGTTTAAGTTTGAGGCCGTTATCCCTTGTCCTGTCACTACAGTCCCTGATGAATAGTTCATTCCCAGCATCCTTGTAGGCCCCCCCTTCAGATACTGGAAGGTTGCTATGAGGTCTCCACGCAGCTTTCTCTTCTCCAGGATGAACAGACCCAACTTTCTCAGCCTCTCTTCATACGCGAGGGGCTCCAGTCCCCTGATCATCCTCGTGGCCCTCCTCTGGACTTCTTCCAACAGTTCCATGTCCTTTTTATGTTGAGGACACCAGAACTGCACACAATACTCCAAGGGAGGTCTCACGAGAGCAGAGTAGAGGGGCAGGATCACCTCCTTCAACCTGCTGGTCACTCTCCTCTTGATGCAGCCCAGGATAGGGTTGGCTTTCTGGGCTGCGAGCGCACACTGAAGCCAGCTCATGTTCATTTTCTCATTGACCAACACTCCCAAGTCCTTCTCTGCAGGGCTGCTCTGAATCTCTTCTCTGCCCAATCTGTAGCTGTGCCTGGGATTGCTCCGATCCAGGTGTAGGACCTTGCACTTGGCATGGTTAAACTTCATCAGGTTGGCATCAGCCCACCTCACAAGCGTGTCAAGGTCCCTCTGGATGGCATCCCTTCCCTCCAGCGTATCAACCGAACCACACAGCTTGGTGTCATCGGCAAACTTGCTGAGGGCACACTCAATCTCACTGTCCATGTCACTGACAAAGATGTTGAACCAGACCAGTCCCAACACCGATCCCTGAGGGACACCACTTGTTACCGGTCTCCAGCTGGACATCGAGCCATTGACCACAACTCTTTGCGTGTGGCCATCCAGCCAGTTCTTTATCCACCGAGTTGTCCACCCATCAAATTGATGCCTGTCCAATTTAGAGACAAGGATGTCATGTGGGACAGTATCGAACGCTTTGCACAAGTCCAGATAGATGACGTCAAATGCTCTACGCCTGTCCATCAGTTCTGTAGCCCCATCATAGAAGGCCACCAAATTGGTCAGGCAGGATTTCCCCTTAGTGAAGCCATGCTGGCTGTCGCCAAGCACCTCCTTGTATTTCATGTGCCTTAGCATGCCTTCCAGGAGAATCTGCTCCAAGAGTTTGCCAGGCACAGAGTTGAGACTGACTGGTCTGTAATTCCCTGGGTCATCCATTTTTCCCTTCTTAAAAATGGGGGTTATATTTCCCTTTTTCCAGTCATCGGGAACTTCACCTGACTGCCATGATTTTTCAAATATGATGGCCAGTGTCTTAGCAACTTCATTCACCAGCTCCTTCAAGACCCGTGAATGGATTTTGTCAGGTCCCATGGGCTTGTGTACGTTTAGGTTCTTAAGATGGTCTGGAACCAGATCCTCTCCTACAGTGGGCCTAGGGTCTTCATTCTTACAGTCTCTACGTCCACCTTCCAAGACTTCCAGTCAGAGCCTTTGTCAGTGAAGACCAAGGCAAAGAAGTCATTAAGAACCTCAGCCTTCTCCAAATCCCAGGTAGCCAGTTCTCCCGATATCTTCCGGAGAGGGCCTACGTTGTCCCTAGTCTGTCTTTTACTCACTACGTACCTATAGAATCCCTTCCTGCTATCCTTCACATCCCTAGCCAAGTTCAATTCTAACTGGGCCTTAGGTTTCCTCACCTGGTCCCTACCTTCCCAGACAACATCCCTGTATTCTTCCCAGGCTGCCTGTCTCTGCTTCCGCCTTCTATAAGCCCCTTTTTTCCTTTGAAGTTTCCTGAGCAGCTCCTTATCCATCCAAGGAGGTCTCCTGGCCCTCCTGCTGCACTTCCTTCTGGTTGGGATGTAACACTCCTGAGCTTGGAGCAGGTGATCCTTGAATAACAACCAAGAGTCTTGGGCCCCCCTGCCCTATAGATCTGTATCCCATGGAACCTTCCTAAGCAGGTTCCTGAAGAGGCCAAAGTCTGCTCTCTTGAAGTCCAGGGCAGTGAGCTTGCTGCACGCTCTTCTCACTCTTCTGAGGATCTCAAATTCGACCATTTCGTGATCGCTGCATCCAAGGCTGCCCTGGAGCATCACATTTCCAACCAGCCCTTCCCTGTTGGTGAGCACGAGTTCAAGCATGGCACCTCTCCTTGTCGGCTCCTCTATTACTTGCAGAAGGAAGTTGTCTTCCACACAATCGAGGAACCTCCTGGATTGCTTGTGCCGGGCCGTACCTTCACTCCAACAGATGTCAGGGTGGTTGAAGTCTCCCATGAGAACAAGGGCCTGCGAGCGTGAGGCTGTTCCTATCTGCCTATAGAGCACCTCATCCACAGATTCCTCTTGATCAGGTGGTCTGATAATAATGTATTTAGTCACTGCAAGATTAAAAAATCTTTCAAATAGCATATAATTTAGCAAAAGCAAAGGAAATTAGAAATAGATTTATGAATAAGAAATAGATTATGAATCTAAAGAAATAAGTAAGATACTTCAAGTGAATCCTTCTACAGGAACCTGGCTGGTTACCAGAAAGTCTATGGCTGCACCATGCTGATAACCAGGGTAGTAATGCTTGAAGTGCATTTTCTAGCACATATAAGCACATTATTACAGTTTGGTTGAGAAGACACAGAACAAAAATAAACAACCCTTCCCCCTATGCACACAAGCTCCAGATAAAAGGATAATTATCAAAAGAGATTTAGAATATGAAAAATAACTTTAAGGGTAGTTTTACTACTTGCACTAAAGTCTCAGACTCACATTTAGCGGTTTTAGCATCTCAACTCATACACAGAAAAACCAGCATAAAGTCCAGTGACAGGCAGGAAAAGCAGCCCCATAAAACAATGTGTACCTCCTTACTCTAGTATCTGAAGATAAAGCATTTTTTAATACAACCTTCTGTACCTTAATGGTTGCATTATGTTGGAGAAAGGAGGAAAAACATCTTCAGTGGAGCTCATAAAATGAAAAGATGTGACTAGCTTTAGCTAGCTATTGTAATAGAATTTGGAGAGAATACCATTATGGGAAATTAGTAGTTACTGTTACTGTCTGCAAATTAATGTCACAATAGATAATATTGAAGCAAATAAATGATTGTTTGATCTACAATTGAGTTTCTTTTCTTTGCAGAGTTCTTCTGAGTTTAATACATGAGGTTTGCCCCTAATTTGAATTTGGTCCACAAAAAAGTACTAGAATTTGCATTTTGAGATTGTTTAGACTCAGGTTGATTGGCTTTTCAAGGAGTGTAAGGTAGGTCACAAGGCAATACAGATAATTCAGAAATTCAGAAATGCACCACATTAAATTTCAACTTGAACACATTCACTTTAGAGCTATTTATTTGCTCTCAGTAATTTCTTGCAAAATACTAATTACTGAACTTGCACGTATGTTCAAATACATAATTACAACAGCAACACAGATTAAGTTTTTCTCCATTTACAATACTTAGCATGCTGTACTAACTCTTACATTGAACTTCAAGGTTCAATGAAGAATGGGTAAAGCCAAGAAATCTGACAAATCATTTTGGCTAATAGATGCTGTTGTAGACTCAAGCACCAATGAGGCCAGAACAACATTCCTACTTAAAAACACCTGAAATTATCGTTTTTCAGAATATGGAGCATTATCTAGCTGCTCTTTGACCTAAAACAAATCTGGTACAGGTTTTCTCCAAGGAGCCCTCAGTTTCTATACTCAATATTTAAATAAAACTTATAAAATTATTAAGGAAAACAATATTTAAACAATCCAAACTCTTTTTCCAGTGCAGACTTTAAATGTAAGCCATCATCTATCCCTTTGAGTTATTTTTACTGTTCCATAAATGTCCTAACAATTATTCCTGTGTATTAAGTGAAACACATAAATCAATAGATTTTTACATTATTAATTTAAAATACTTATCAAAAAATTGAGAGTCAGTTCTATAAATAACCAGGGCAGAGAGTTCATATTAGTTAACTCATTAATTATAAATCACTATTGTAGAGATCAAGGTGCAATACAAAGAGAATAGACAACACAGCTGTCCTTGACTTCAAGACTAAACTACTAAGAAAACGCAAGAGACTGACATTCATTATTATCTCCAACACATCACCATAACAGAATCACAGTTTGTTGGGTTAGGCCTCACATTTTGTGGATAACAACTAAGACTTGACTTGATATCTTCAGAAGAGATATTATGAAGTAGGTGGTAGCTTGCATTTTTCATGACTGACCCTTTCAGTGCTATTTTCACAGAACAGCCATAAGGTGGGGTTAAGTTATGCATTAGAACAGGCTGACATGGGTTTTCTTCCATTATTTTTGTAAGTACCATCTTTAAAGGTGTGGAAAGAAAAAAAGGAGGACTTTTAGCTTGTAACACCTATCCCTTTGTCTTCATTGAGAGTTTATAGGCTGAATACTATGGTGCTTAATGGAAACCGAACATAAGCATTAGGGGTTGGCTTTGTTCGAGTGGTTTTAAAGAAGGCTCTTCCATATGCCTTCTTCTTCTTCTGCCTTCTGAAAGTACTAATGGCTCACTGGAACTTAGTTTAGTAATACCTGTAATCATCAGGAGTTCTTTCCTCTTTTTTTTCTTCTCCTTTTTCTTATCCTCTAATCCAAAGCATTAAAATTCAAGAATGATTATAAATGTTACACTAAGATACTGTAGCTGAAAGCAGTGCAAACTGCAAATAATGGCAATATAAGTCCAAAGTTAGGAAGAGAAAACAAGCAAACAAAAAATATAAATTAACATTTGTGTCATTCTGGTATGAAGATGGAAGGAGTCTGAGTCAACATAATGCCCTGGGGAAAATTAAGCTCAACACCCCAATGCTCAGTTTCTAAACTCCATATTTGTGGCAGAAAAAAAAATGGCACTTTATAACCAACATCATTAATCCTAATTATCAACACTTAAAAGCAATTGTGTTAATTAAAAACTTTGCATAATGTTTATTTCTTTTGGTATGTATGGTATTATAACATATCTTAACAAAACTGGCACTGTTAATATGTAATGTATTCTCTTGTTATAGCTCTTTCAGAGATAATTGTTTTGATCATGAGAAGACATGTTTTTAATAATTGCACATGTGTAATAGGACTTTAGGCAGCTATATGACAAGGCTCATTAACCCTGTACCATGCAAATGTTAACATACTACTAACTGGGGAGAAAAAAAACAATTCTATGACAAGAAATTAGAGAAAACACAGTGTAGCACAACTGCTAAAGGCTGCTGGAGCACAAGCTTTACAAATACCCCAACTGTTTCTGGAGTATCAGACCTTATGTATGGTGACAAAGCTCAACGCATTCCACTCTCACTTTGATAGCAAATGTCTTTCTTCCAAGAAAAAAAAAAAATTGTCTTAAATAGCTTTTCATAATAAATAATGCCTGTCTCTAAGTCTCAAGTTGAAATTGAAATTATGTTTTAGAATAAACTGGGCCAAACAAGTGAAACCATCACATTCTATTTTGAAACGTATACAGTTTTATTCAGAAATTGTTCAAATCTCTAAAGCCTATTATGTTAAATGGTTATTTATGTGTCTTCAAATGTCAGGAGTATTCAGACTAGTCAGATGCTAATGTCTGAAGTTGCTACCTGTCAGATTAAACAGTCTACAGAAAGAAACAAACAAAAGATCATAGCCTAAGTTTCAGTTTCTTTTGAGGTTTATCATGCTTCCAATTATTTTTGACTCCCACAGATTTCATTTTGGGGAACAAGAGAAAAAGTAGTGATAACCAGACTGTAATTAAAATGCTGGGAGCACAAAAAAATAACAGTAAAATAAAAGAACAAAACTTCTGCCTATGAAAAGTTTCATAGTGCCAGAGGTGGTCTTCAAAGACTTCAAGCTTGAATTCAGGAAAACAGATCTACAAAAGAGACCTACAAAGCTATTGTCATTTGGTTCTGAATGACTGAAATCACAAGGGACATTTCTTTTGGTCAGCTCAGAGGGAGAGACAAAGGAATGAAAACAAACACAATATTCAGAGTAGGAATAGGGAAGCGCAGCCGTTGCACAAGGCCCTTGCAGAACTGCCAGTGAAATACTCTGTACAGTTCTGAGTACACAAGGAGCTCAAGCTAGGACAGGAGTAGGAAGGGAAAGCCACTGCAGGCAACCTGATTTATAAGAGGAGGTTTCACCTACACCTAAATGGATGGAACCTGCAGATGAGATAATAAGCCCTGCTGAGATTTTCTCTTTCCCTTCCAGAAACACTTAAGGTATTGCAATACAAACATAAAATGTAAAAAAAGTCAAAATAATAGACCTTTATTTGGATGGCTAATTTTTTTAAAAGCAAAACTTTTTCTGGATGATACTTCTTACATTTTAACTGAAATTTCTCATATATAAGACAGATTCCTATTCCATTACTGAGACCATTACACAGAAGACATGACTCCAGTGAGTGCTGTAGCATGTCATTCTCTTCAAAACAATTGCACATAGATAGCCTCCTGTCTAGGGACAGCAACACATTGAGAATATTGAGTAGAAGGAAGCCTTCTAAAAGCAAGTAAAAAAATGCAAGTGGTTTTGAAAGCAAAAGAAGCTTTTCAGTAGCTTCCACTTCTGCTGATCTCATGGTTCAGAAATACTGGAGAACCACTTCTGGGCAATAAGATGGGCTTATAGTGAAAAGGAAGGCTATTCTACAATGCAGTAAAACATTCACCCTAAAGAATTGAAAACCGAACATTAGCAAGGATAAGAGCCAAGAATAAACATTTCCTTATGTCAAAGAAAATAGTAACAAGCTTATCCAATGGATCACCAAGTATTAAATTCCATTTTCTTACGGCACACAATGCCATATATTTTAAGAGAATGATAATGATTCACTTAAGAAAATATCATCAGTTTGCAAAGTAAAACCAAAAAATGAGTGAAGACACTTCAACAGAAGACATCTGCTGAGAACTCAAGTGGTACTGAATAGAAAACTGCCAATTAAAAATTCAAAATGTTAATAAAACAAGCTTAAACATGTAAGACACACTTCAGGTGTCTGTGTTTTTTGATGATAACAGGGAGCCAATGGCAGTGTGCCCTCACTTCTATAAATGTATCCTCTTTCATCTAAAATCTGATAGACTTCCCTGTATTTTGCACAACTTTCACTGGAGGCTACAACCTCGTTGCTCCAGTGCTTTTTGAGGCCTAATACATCCATTTACTGTCATGCTGTCGTGGTTTAAGCTCAGGCCATAAATCAGAACCATGCAGTCTATTTCCCCCACACACACACCTTACTTCCCTCCACTTCTGGAGGGACGGGGAGGAGAATCAAAAGAATGCAACTCCCACGGGTTGAGATAAGAACAGTTTAATAACTAAGGTATAACACAAATCACTACTGCTACCCCCAATAATAATGATAAAGGAAATAACAAGGGAAGAGAATACAACTGCTCACCGACCAGTACCTCACCCCCACCCCGCAGTGTTCTAGCCCTTCTGGGCACTCTCAGTTCTACATCCTGGGCATGATGTGCTGTGGTATGGAATACCTCTTTGGCTAGTTTGGGTCAGGTGTCCTGTCCCTGCTTCCTCCCGGCTTCCCCTCCTCCCTGGCAGAGCATGAGACTCATAAAGTCCTTGGTCAGGGCAAACATTCTGACCGGCAACTGAAAACATCGGCTTTATCAGTATTATCCCCAGGCCGAAAGTCAAAACCACAGCGCTGCACTAGCTACTAAGAAGAAGAAAAACTTACTGCTGCTGTTGAACCCAGGACACATGCCAACATTATTCCTTAGCTCAAAACAAGACAAGCGTGTTCCTTCTCCACACACCATGCTTTTTTTTTTTTTTTTTTTTTCCCCAGAACAGGTATAACCTTTCTAAATATTTATAGTGGTACACTGTTTAAGACATTAAAGACATTTAAGTCATGAAAGGCATTACAGCTTACCTGTATTATCTTTAATTAATAGCTGGAAAATGTATTAAAACAATCAGTTCTTGTGATTCAGTATTGAAACACACCTTTAACTCTTAGTCTGGATACTCAGAAATTAGCAGTTCCTCTTTCCCAATGACAAGCAAATTAAATCAAACAAAATCTATGCAAAGGGATAAAAGGGAAGTATCATGTCAAACTGAAAAATATTTAGTAGGTAAGAGAACCATCCCCCAACAACTCTGACCTCCAGCCTCCTTCTGTACATGACTGAAGAAGTAGATAGCCAGAGCTCCTTCACACTACAAAGTTTTTACCCACCTCAAAAGTTATTGTCCATACTCTGAGAGCCCAGCTGTGGGGAGCTTACTATAATTGGCTTCTCCTTGAAGGCAGTATGATTTTCAGGAATTTTACTACCAAGCTGAAGATAATAGGTAGAAAGAAAGGTCTGCACAGTAGCTTTTAACCTGGATAGCCATTCAAGATGGTTCACACATGCACAGATTAGCAGATTGTCATTCCTCTCTCTGCCATGAATTATGACTTCATGTTGGCTCTTTGGCTGTTTGCCCTGGTTTTTACTCTATAGCAAACAAATCTACACAAACCCACCACTACCACCAAAAAGCCGTCCTGAACCCAAATCTAAACAAATAAACAAAAACCACCACCTATTTTAGAATTGACAGCGGGGGGTGGGTGGGTGTGTGGGGGTGGGTGTACTGCGTATTTTCTTGTTAATTGAGAATCTGGTCACCAGGAGTACTTTCTGTTTCTGAAAGAGTTTACCTCTTTCTGGGAGTGGGAAACTTTTGTATATCTTTTCATTGAAGCTTTTTTTTTTAGGTTTTGCTTGTTTTTTTAGTTTTTTATTAGAGTAATGAGAAATCTCCTCTTTCCAAAAGCGGAAATTTTCTTTTACAGAAGGAAAGTCAAACATCCAGGCATTTATCTTTCTCTGCTTTGAAGCTATTTTCTCTGTGGAAGGATCTGGCATTCCATATCTATACAATAGATGAAATTTGCAAAACGTGTCACTTTAAAATCTTGGATGGCCCTGAGACTGTTATACAGACAATTACACTGCAGATCATACTTACCAAACACAGAACCACTGCATCAATTAAACTAATTAATGCATCACATTTTCTAGAATTTATTTTCATTGTTATCACTTCTATTTGGAGCGTAGTTTGAGAAGGCTGCTTTAATTTACTAAAGTCATCTTTTTGTTTTGGTTTGGTTTTCCCTGAAAATGCTAAGTACAAGAGAAACCAAACAGAAAGCTAGAACACCTGTTCTAAGTGGGGATTTACCATCATAGCGACAAACTGTCAAATGGAAAGAAATCCAGGAACAGCTATTTACTCAGGAATAGATCTTTTTCTCTTTCTTTTTATTTTTTCTTCCTGAAAAAGTTGGGTTTTTTTTTTTCCCACAATGAAATATAAGAGAGAGTAAAGCCAAGGAAACAAACCCCACCTACAAGCTAAAGCTATATTGCCTATTAATGTAATTCAAACTTCAAAATCTTGTAGCCTACAATAAAGTGATACAGTTTAAACAAAATTAGATTGGTGTCTAAACACTGAATCATTTATGAGCACATTACATAAATATATTTACATTTTGTGCTACATTTTCTGCATTTGGCCTAAAATGCAGCTCTGTAGTTTGACACTTTAAATTATCCTTTCTTGAAATCAAGTCCTTTGGATAATTGAAGCTACTTTAACATAAAATGAAAGAACCCTGCAGTATTTCTAATCTCAAGATGCAATTTTATGGGGTTTATTGCTTTATTTTTAAGTAAATACTAAAAATATTTGCAAAACAATAACATTTAATCTTCATACCTATTTTTTTCCATGAAAACTTTTAATTAAGTACCTTCAGACAGATTTAATTCTGTAAATTAAAATGAATATGTCTTATTCAGAACTACCTCAATACCTGGAGCAGGATATGAATGAAATTTGATAATACCTATCCACTTGTCACTTGTGTCTGAGATCATATGGATTTGAAAATCGAGTTGAAATTTCTTGTCATTTAGGTTCCAGAACAATTATTTCTGGATTGCACTGTAGGATCACTGTGGCTTCCCAAACTTTCCATTTAATGTACAATTTTTTACGAAGGAGTATCTTACGTACAAAGAAGTAAATATAACTGTGTACAGAACATTGTCTTCTTGAGTTTTCAGACAAGTCAGCAGATGATTCAGAAACACAAATAAGATCCCACTAGAATATTTTGAACTTGCCATAAAGTTATTAAGTTTCAAATACTGATGAACATGCATAAAACAGAAAAAAAACATCTCACTGTAGTCCACTGGATGTATGATGACAATGTAATTGATGGTCGTGCTGAACAATTTCATGGCTATTGTAATGAAAAGAAGGAAGCAGCATTGAAAGACACATAGACAAAACATAGGCAGAGGTCAAATACACAGAGAGAATGATCATAAACAGCAATTGTCCTAAGCTCGTGATGGATTCCTGAGCTGGTGAGAGCTCTGAGATGTTCACGTGTTCAGACCTATTTCCATATAGGACTCCCCATAAGGACCAAGACTTTAAAGTTCTGAAAGCATAATTTTATTTTATTATAAACCAAGACTGAGAACTTCAACAAAGAAAATTCAAAGTGACTTGGGCAAGCATAATAGGGATAAGGTTCATACCCAACTCACCCATTGCCTCATATTTCTTTGTCAAGTTAGTTTGCTTCCAGGCTTAGTTTGAGTTACTCAGTAACTTTCTGAGCTGCAGTAAACTCTGCACAGCTTAGAAAAGGAGTTTAGAAAAGGCCTTCTTTCTCTACTAAAACTGGCCTTCCCCTGCTCCTTTCAGAAGCCTCACAGTCTTGCTGTTTGAACTGCTGGCAACCTTTCCTCTAGTTCCTCCCAGCACCCCTTGCAGTTTCTTATTTCTCCTGTATTTGACCAGGATCAGTAGTCACTGAAGGCAAGGGACAGTCTCCCTTTTAAGTGGCTCCATCTGACCCAGTCTTTAAGGAATTAATATAATCTAGTTATGTATAAAGAGGGAAAAGTCCAAGTATCATCTCTCCCGACACCCATCTTCTACTAAATTGTTGTATTTATAGCAAAAGGCATCAGAAATAACAAATGAGATAACTAATTACAGTCAGATACTACCGATATCCACATTTCCCATGAACACCAAAGGAATTTCATTAACACTGGATGTTGGCATGCTTTTCCATGTGTAATCCCACCCACAACCAAACTGACAATCACTTGAAATCAATCTGCAACTCCTCCATATGACATTTCACTCTTGTCAGGTCAGAAATCATGGGCGATCTACTTAAAGTAATTTTTCCACCCCCCAAAATATCTTCACAAACTCCTTTAAGCCCCACTATCATCAAGAACCATTTTTCAGTTTCCCTTAAGTCCGTTAGATGTCCTCCTTGTCTACAAGATTCTGAAAACAAAGACATAGCTTTGCATGATGTAAATGAACCCGCAGTCAGCGCCTCTGGAATGCCATGAAAATCCAGACAGGCAATTTCCTGCCAAAATCTGTCTAATTCATTATGTCACATTCTTACCACTCTAAACAGTTGTACATCATGCTAAAGACAACATCAAGAACAATAGCAACAAAAAAGTAGAATGTTAGTAATTTTCATCTGCAACAGAAACAGACTGAAACTGATAAAACAATCACTTTTTTAGTTACCAAATATGCAGATTTTCTAGAGGGAATCCTGTGCCTACTTAATATGGAGATCAAGGAGAAGCAGGTGTGTCATTGTCTTTGCAGATCCTATATGTTTCCTGATGACATTCCCAATCACATGAGCTCCGGATCTGATAGGGGTTGGTAAGGGAATGGATCACATTACAGAGTCAGGTCCTGCAACACAAGCACCACAGTGAATTCTGAAATATCCCTCCTGAGAGCAACTGACTCCTTGACTTCCTCACTAATGGACACTTACAGTGCTTTAAAGAGACATAAGAGTTAACATTTCCCCACATACAGACAGTTCTTTTCTAATGTATTTCCTCTGTCTGCTTGGTCAGCTCTGAGCAGAGGCAGCTCCGTGGAAACTCCCTGACACCTTTTATGAAGCTGGAGGCAGAGGAGAATGTGGTGCAAACACATTAGTTATGCAAGCTTCTTCCTATCATCATTTTGACCTAGATTCAGCAGAGGACTGTGGCTTAACTTTAAGGCTGTAAGAAGTCCTACCACATTCAAAATAGGACAAATTTCACAGTTAAAATAGTCATATCTTATATACTTTACTGCAGCAGGCAACTTGTGAATATTCTTCTCTGCTGTGTTTTGGTTATGGTCAAACTATTCACTGACAGTAGTAGCCAAGAATGAGATTTCCTACTTACCACAGACACATTTGGTTATGAGAAGTTCTTAACCTTTCTAAACTAAATCACTAGACAATTAATTGATTTACCATTGTTGTTTGGGAAGAAACTTATTTTCTGGAAAGTGAAGATGTCAATAACATTACTTTGGGTCAGACAACGGCTTGGCATGGGATGTGAGTGGACACATAAATTAATTCATGTGCATCGAGGTAAAACACAAAAGTATCTCATGGTGAAACCATAAAGCTAAAAACCAAATTTCTGCAAGTCTGGGATGCCACAAGGCATGGAGACATCTTGAGTTTAATTTACGGAGAAGTCTTGATTTTAATATATGTCCACTTCGTTCTTGCTCCATCTTCCTCTTAAACTGATACTGTTATTTCTTTGGGGAAAATACTCCCTCAGAGAAAATTAAGTAATCAGGCTGTTATTTATTATTCTGCCTATCAAGTGCTTTCTTTTGTTGCTCATCTCTGTCTGTTAGAAAACTCTTCCAGAGCTCTGGCTACAGCAAAACCTGTATGGTGTCCTGTGGGACCCAAGTGCCCTGCTGTACAGCCTGCAGTTCCATCTTTCAACCAGGAAACGTCAGCCTTTTGTTGAGCTCAACAGATGTCACTTCCTTCTTCAGTCATTTCTGCATTTCTCCTTTCATCTTGATATTTAAATGCTGTAGTTTTTCCCAGCCTTTGTGAGGAGAGGCTGGAGCCCCCCAGACTGTACACAGCCAGGGCAGAGCTGAGTCCCTCAGCCATAGGCGTGCTGCCTCTGGGAACATGTGGTTAAGACAGGGTAAATTATGATGCACAGGAGTTGAGAAGAGTAATAAAAATGTGTGAGAAACAGCCCTACAAACACCAAAGTGAGAGAAGGAGGAGTGGGAGAGGGTGCTCCAGGTATGTGAGCAGAGCCCCCCCCCCTCAGAGGACTATGGTGAATCAGATATCCACACTGGTTAGGACCCCACACTGAATCAGGTGGACATGACCTGAAGGAAGCTGCAGACTGTGGGAGGGACCCATACTGGAGTAGGGAACAGCATGGGGAGGAAAAAGCAGTAGAGATGACCTGCTATGAACTAACCATGACCCCCTTTCCCTATTGCCCTGTACCACTGGGGGCGAAGGGGGGTCAGGAAACAGGAGTGAAGTGAGGTTGAAGCTGGGAGGAAGGAGGGGTGGAAGGAAGGTGGTTTATTGTTTTGTTTTGGTTTTAATTGACCTATTCTTCATTGGCAACAAATTAAATTAATCTTCCACAAGGTGAGTCTGTTTTGCCCATCACAGTAATCGGTAAGCAGTATTCCTGTCTTTATGTCAGCCCATGAGCTTTTCCATCCTTTTTTCTACGCATCTTGTCGAGTAGGTGGAGTGAGATTGAAGCTAGGTGAGCATCTGGCAGTCAGCCAAGGTGAACTCACTACCCAAAAAAATAGAAAACAACTGAAATAGGACCACCAGTGCATTTTTCACTCTGCTTGAGTATTACAGAATTTTTCAGCAAAAGTGGATCCTTTCTCTATGTTCCCTATTAATGGCTTCTTTGGAGGTTCAGGGAATCACTAAGGCTGTTTATACTGGAAGCATTTGCAGAAGGGAGCAGCTGCAATAGAAGACAGGAAAGGGAAAGGTAAGATCCTTATCAAGTGCATTGTCTGTAACAAGAAATCTCCTTGCTATCACACTATTTTTAATTTCGCCCATGCAGAAAGCAGCATATGCAAAGATGACCAAATTCTCTGCACAGTTATAATGCTATACTTGGAGTTTTCTGCCTGCTCTGCAAGGAGGGCATTTCTAACACATCTCTGTGCCCTCACACCTTGTTAGTCACCCGTTTTCCTGCAGATTTCTCAGCTCTGGAATATCATATGCTTTAAAGCAGCTCTTGCAGGCCCTTATTCAATTCATACACCTTATTCTGCCTTTGCAACCGAGCTCAGAAGCCTTTGTCACACAGCCCTTAATCACAGGACTGTGGTGCTCATGTTTTGGCTCATGTGACTTTATGCTCATGAGAGGTGTCATGCAGAAGCCTTTGGTGGTCAGTATAATGCCCAGCACAACCTTCTGAACATGTCCACGCGGTAAATAATGTAGCATTTGTCTGACAAGATTATTTCAGAAATTACGAAAGTAACTGGCACCCTCTGGTGGTGTGTTGCTCCTACTGCTTGAGAGCTCTGTACTTGTCTTTGCGATGCCAAAAGTACAGTACCAGTTTCTGACTTGATGACAAAATCACCTACATGTTCTGGGAAAAATGCCAGAGCTGTTCAAATCTGAAATCAGGCTCTACTACATTGAACTGCTTAGATTTCAACCCACCATGCTCTCCAGAATCAGAAACTATAAAGAAAAAGCCATTCCTCTTCTCAGTCCTAGACATTCAAAAAACCCCCAAAACAATGCAAAAAAACAAAACAAAACAAAACAAAACAAAACCCACATAAAAAACCACACCAGAAAAAGCTCAACAGCCTAAATTTTTACCTTTTCTTTGGGTTTAAGATGTTGAAAGTTTACAAAAACACCATAGGCAATTAAAATGAAGTCAAGCAAGAAGATAACAGAACTATGGTAGAATTGAGATCTGGTTTTAAATTTCTCTCTCTTTTTTTTTTTTTTTTTTTTTAGGTTTTACAATAGCAAAGCATGATTTAAATGCCAGAACCAATCTAATTCAAATTTGAGATTGGTTTGATTGACACGTAGGAACAATTAAGGTGGCTTTAACGGTGCCTACTCAGTCATGCAGAAGATTATGTAAGCTCCCCCAGAGCATTTGTTCATAGAAAGGGCAGCACAGACGACCATACACATCACATGTCATGTTATGAAGGGCAAAAAGGCAAATATTATCAGACCTGGGGCTGCAGATGCCCTCATTCTTTTCTTTTTGTTGATGGAGCATTATTGCTGACAATATTGAGAATGTCACGGCCATTACTCTGACAGCACATGAACTAGTGAGGTAGGGATGTCTGATTTTGCAAAATCATGTCATTTGCAGACAGCACATGACATCTGTAAAAGTACAGGTGGGAGCTGCAGTGTATTCAAGGCTCCCCCAATAGCCATCTCAGCTGTCTAGTAATAATTGTGCTGATATATAGAGCAGTTCGCTAAACAAGCCAACCAAACAAAAATTAAAAACCAAAAATAACCTGTGTACTTGATAGCTTTTGTCTTAATTACCTGTTTCTCCTGAAAAAAAAAGTATTTCCCCTAGTATCAACCTAATCTTGCCACTGGTTTCATGGAAATGCATTAGATCATGCTTTGCCTTTCCTCTAAAAAAAGGGAACAATTGGAGAGATTCAGGGTCAGAGAGCTGCCATATTTTGGCCCCAGCTTGCTTATTTCCAGGTAGGCTGATATTTACTACACTTTTGAGTACTTTCATCATCACTGTCATTGTTTTAAGTCCAATAGGCAACTAAGTACCATACAGCTGCTTGCTCAATATCCCTCTTTTTGGGATGGGGAGAAGAATAGGAAAAAAGGAAAAAAACATGGGTTGAGATTAGAACAGTTTAATAATTGAAATAAAAGTAATAAAAGTAGTAATAATAATAATAATAATAATAGTAAATAAAGAGAGAGAGAAAGGAATAAATTCCACCCCTCCAGAAAAAAAACAACAGATGATGCACCATACAATTTCTCACCACCCACTGACAGTGCCCAGCTCATCACCAAGCAGTGATCTGTCCCTTCCAGGTGACAACCCCCAGTTTATATACTGAGCATGATGTGCTGTGGTATGGAATACCTTTTTGGCTAGTTTGGGTCAGCTGGCCTGGCTGTGCTCCCTCCTGGCTTCTTGTGCCCCTCCTCAGTGGCAGAGCATGAGAGACTGAAAAAGTACTTGATCAGAGTAAGTGCTACTGAGCAGCAACATAACACAGTATCACAGTATCACAGTATGCTAGAGATTGGAAGGGACCTCAAAAGATCATCTAGTCCAATCCCCCTGCCGGAGCAGGAACACCTAGATGAGGTTACACAGGAAGGCATCCAGACAGGTTTTGAATGTCTCCAGAGAAGGAGACTCCACAACCTCCCTGGGCAGCCTGTTCCAGTGTTCCGTCACCCTCACTGAGAAGAAGTTTCTTCTCAAGTTTAAGTGGAACCTCTTGTGTTCCAGTTTGTACCCATTACCCCTTGTCCTATCATTGTTTGCCACTGAGAAGAGCCTGGCTCCATCCTCGTGACACTCCCCCTTTATATATTTATATACACTAATAAGGTCACCCCTCAGTCTCCTCTTCTCCAAACTATAGAGACCCAGCTCCCTCAGCCTTTCCTCATAAGGGAGATGCTCCACTCCCTTAATCATCTTAGCTGCCCTGCGCTGAACTCTCTCCAGCAGGTCCCTGTCCTTCTTGAACGGAGGGGCCCAGAACTGGACACAATATTCCAGATGCGGTCTCACCAGGGCAGAGTAGAGGGGAAGGAGGACCTCTCTCGACCTACTGACCACCCCCCTTCTAATACACCCCAGGATGCCATTGGCCTTCTGGGCCACAAGGGCACAGTGTTGGCTCATGGTCATCCTGCCATCCACTAGGACCCCCAGGTCCCTCTCCCCTACGCTGCTCTCTAACAGGTCGTTCCCCAACCTATATTGGAACCTGGGGTTGTTCCTGCCCAGATGCAGGACTCTACACTTTCCCTTGTTATATTTCATCAAGTTTCTCCCTGCCCAACTCTCCAACCTGTCCAGGTCCCGCTGGATGGCAGCACAGCCTTCTGGCGTGTCAGCCACTCCTCCCAGCTTAGTGTCATCAGCAAACTTGCTGACAGTACACTCAATTCCCTCATCTAAATCATTGATGAATATATTAAATAATACTGGTCCCAGTACTGACCCTTGAGGCACTCCACTAGATACAGGCCTCCAACTAGACTCTGCCCCATAGACTACAACTCTCTGGCTTCTCTCCTTCAGCCAGTTCACAGTCCAACTCACTACCTGATCATCCAGACCACACTTCCTCAATTTAGCTATGAGGATGCTGTGGGAGACCGTGTCAAATGCTTTGCTGAAGTCAAGGTAGACCACATCCACCGCTCTGCCATCATCCATCCACCGTGTTATTTCCTCATAAAAGGCTATGAGGTTGGTCAAGCATGACTTCCCCTTGGTAAAGCCATGTTGACTGCCCCTCATAACCCTCTTATCCTTGACATGCCTTAAGATGGCATCAAGGATAAGGTGTTCCATCACTTTCCCAGGGATGGAGGTGAGGCTGACCAGTCTATAGTTACCCGGGTCCTCCTTCTTGCCCTTTTTGAAGACTGGAGTGACATTTGCTTTCCTCCAGTCCTCAGGCACCTCTCCCATTTCCCAAGACTTGGTAAAGATGATGGAGAGTGGTCTAGCAATGACTTCCGCCAGTTCCCTCAGCACCCGCGGGTGCATCCCATCTGGACCCATGGATTTATGGATGTCCAGATTGCTCAACTGGTCCCTAACCCATTCCTCGTCGACTACATCGATATACAGATATACATCTGGCGAGAGGTGTCAAGGACTGCAGAAAGAGCTTTTTCAAATACATGGCAGATAAAACTAACACCAGAGGCAATGTAGGCCCACTGATGAACGGGATGGGTGCCCTGGTGACAGAAGATACAGAGATGGCAGAGTTATTGAATGCCTTCTTTGTCTCTGTCTACTCTGCCGGAGGCAGTCCTGAAGAGCCCTGTACCCCTGAGACCTCAGATGAAGTCAGGTCAACGGAGCAGGTTGCCTTAGTCGATGAGGAATGGGTTAGGGACCAGCTGAGCAATCTGGACATCCATAAATCCATGGGTCCAGATGGGATGCACCCGCGGGTGCTGAGGGAACTGGCGGAAGTCATTGCTAGACCACTCTCCATCATCTTTACCAAGTCTTGGGAAATGGGAGAGGTGCCTGAGGACTGGAGGAAAGCAAATGTCACTCCAGTCTTCAAAAAGGGCAAGAAGGAGGACCCGGGTAACTATAGACTGGTCAGCCTCACCTCCATCCCTGGGAAAGTGATGGAACACCTTATCCTTGATGCCATCTTAAGGCATGTCAAGGATAAGAGGGTTATGAGGGGCAGTCAACATGGCTTTACCAAGGGGAAGTCATGCTTGACCAACCTCATAGCCTTTTATGAGGAAATAACACGGTGGATGGATGATGGCAGAGCGGTGGATGTGGTCTACCTTGACTTCAGCAAAGCATTTGACACGGTCTCCCACAGCATCCTCATAGCTAAATTGAGGAAGTGTGGTCTGGATGATCAGGTAGTGAGTTGGACTGTGAACTGGCTGAAGGAGAGAAGCCAGAGAGTTGTAGTCTATGGGGCAGAGTCTAGTTGGAGGCCTGTATCTGGTGGAGTGCCTCAAGGGTCAGTACTGGGACCAGTATTATTTAATATATTCATCAATGATTTAGATGAGGGAATTGAGTGTACTGTCAGCAAGTTTGCTGATGACACTAAGCTGGGAGGAGTGGCTGACACGCCAGAAGGCTGTGCTGCCATCCAGCGGGACCTGGACAGGTTGGAGAGTTGGGCAGGGAGAAACTTGATGAAATATAACAAGGGAAAGTGTAGAGTCCTGCATCTGGGCAGGAACAACCCCAGGTTCCAATATAGGTTGGGGAACGACCTGTTAGAGAGCAGCGTAGGGGAGAGGGACCTGGGGGTCCTAGTGGATGGCAGGATGACCATGAGCCAACACTGTGCCCTTGTGGCCCAGAAGGCCAATGGCATCCTGGGGTGTATTAGAAGGGGGGTGGTCAGTAGGTCGAGAGAGGTCCTCCTTCCCCTCTACTCTGCCCTGGTGAGACCGCATCTGGAATATTGTGTCCAGTTCTGGGCCCCTCCGTTCAAGAAGGACAGGGACCTGCTGGAGAGAGTTCAGCGCAGGGCAGCTAAGATGATTAAGGGAGTGGAGCATCTCCCTTATGAGGAAAGGCTGAGGGAGCTGGGTCTCTATAGTTTGGAGAAGAGGAGACTGAGGGGTGACCTTATTAGTGTATATAAATATATAAAGGGGGAGTGTCACGAGGATGGAGCCAGGCTCTTCTCAGTGGCAAACAATGATAGGACAAGGGGTAATGGGTACAAACTGGAACACAAGAGGTTCCACTTAAACTTGAGAAGAAACTTCTTCTCAGTGAGGGTGACGGAACACTGGAACAGGCTGCCCAGGGAGGTTGTGGAGTCTCCTTCTCTGGAGACATTCAAAACCTGTCTGGATGCCTTCCTGTGTAACCTCATCTAGGTGTTCCTGCTCCGGCAGGGGGATTGGACTAGATGATCTTTTGAGGTCCCTTCCAATCTCTAGCATACTGTGATACTGTGATCATCGCATTGTCAGCATTATTCCCAGAGTAAAGTCACAACTCAGCACTGCACTAGCTCTTAGGGAGAAAATTAACTCTATCTCAGCTGAAACCAGTACAACCATGCTGGATGATCACCATTGTGAAGAGGAGATGACTGCTGTCTCTACCTCATACACAGCAAAACTGAAATGAAGATTTACAAGATGACTTGTGCAATGTCACACAGGTTGTCTACGTCAAGTTCCTACAGCAAATTTATTGTCCTACCAACACAAGTGTCTTCCGCTAAGTTCTAGAATCTATCTTGGTAACTAAAATACAGACAGAAACACTAAAAGTAAGGTTTGCCACTTGGTTTTCCTAAACCTCCTATCACAGGACAAACAGAAAGTGCCTTTGAAAGTCACATAATCAAATTCCTTCTTCAAAGCAGTGCTAACTTCAAAGGTATTTGAGGCCTCCGGTTGATCAAGATTCATCCAATTCAGCAATATATTACAACATATTTGTAAAAGATATTCAGTGATTCATAGAAAAATATCCTTTCCTCATCATTAAAGCTCTTCCTTTTAGACAGTATTTTGTTTGACTCATATATAAAAATAAGCTATATTTAAGCATCATTTAACACTTTTTGGGGCTGGGGAGAATTCTTCTTCCTTTCTTTCAGTGGTGACACCCAGTCAGATACAAAATAGGCTGAAAGTGGAAGTTTCCACAAACCAGCAGCTACAGGGTGCACAGACATACAAGTCCAGGTGAAGTCTAATGAGATGCCAGCGCTACTTCCGTATGGATCTGATACATTAGTATCTGATAAATGCTTCATGAAGAATTTTAGTGGTGAGGAAGAAAAAATAGTCTCTTCTCTACTATATGGTAGGGTGTGAATATCCTTGTTTTCACTAAACCCTCTCTGTCATCAGCTAAGCTCTCCACATTTCATTTTCAAAGATTACGTAAGCTCCCCTGGTGGTTAGAAGTACAGAATTTAAAGCTGAGATAGGTTTAATCTTGTTGCTTTCCACCCTGGGACAAGGAGGAAATGGAAAACTGCCTATTTATTTAGCAAGGTAATAATTCAGCTATTGATTGCAACAGTTTAAGGAAGGTCATACTTTCACCGCAATTCTAAAAAATTCTAATTCTAATTAAAACTAATTCTAAAAAACAAATCAATCTTCATTTAAATATCTGTGTTATAATTTAATCTCTGGCAGAATAAATACTATTACAATATTAATTTTATATTTACACCAACTTTCTTTAGTCTGGAAAGCTTTTATCTGTTCCGCACTGCTGATTACTGTGGCACTGGTCTGAAATTGCCTCCAAAAATTAGTTTTCAGGTCTCTTCATGCAGTGTATGGTCTTTACAGTCAATTAAATTGAGGAGGACAATTCTGGAAATGTCAACTAAGACTTTCAGTGTAAATGTAGGTAATATTGTTTTCCAATGTCTGTCACCTGTGCTCAAGTCTTCCCCCTGCCAATTAATATGGATGTTTATTTTGCTTCAACTGGTAAGGAAAAATGTAATATAATGGTCATCATGTTTACTTTTCCTTTCTATTTCACATTTTTTGTTTATGCTGAATGCAGATCTCAGCTGCAGTTGCCATAATCATTTAGAAATGAAACTCTGGTCTGTCATGTCATAATTTAGCTACCAAACTTAGTTTTGAGCATACAAAATGTAAGGACTGAAAATATAACAATCCACACATACAAGATGTGCAAGAGAAAACACTTGTTTTTCTCTTGTATAAATAATACATAATAAAGAAAGTTAAACTTGTCATTCATTTTTGTAGACCTCTGTATAAAGTGACCTTTCATCAAGCTGACAGATCTAGAAAAAAAAAAAAAAGCTAATGCAAATATTTGAAAGTAGGGCATATATGTTTGTTGTGAGACTGGTACTTACTAGGAAAAACTTAAAATTAGCTCTGAGTTCAGCAAAAAAATTACTGGAGCAGATTCTCCTGGGTGTATTTAAAGCTAAGATTAGGGTTGAGAGCATTGTTCAGGTTAGCGAAGGACTGAAAACTAAGTCAAGGGTTGTGTATAGAGAGACTGAACAGTTCAGAATTAGTGCTGCAACCATGAAGGGTTGGAAAGCTTGGTCCAGTGGTGGTGTCTGGGGCTACCAACGGTGGCCAGCTTTGAACACACTCCCACAGTTAATACCTTTCCTAATTCATGCTGAGTCTGCCAAGGATGGCTCATTTGCTTGGACTGTCAGAGCCTAGTGAACCACAGCTTTGACTACTGCTTCCAAGAGACATCAAACAGGCTATTGGGAAAACCTGGTTTAATTGTTTTGCTTTCTGGAATTGGCATTGGGTATATGAAGACTGTTCCAGTCATCTGAAAATTTGGAGCTGTAGCTATTTATAGGGTGAGCACTCGTATAAATTTGATGCAAGCATCTGTAGGGCCAGCTAGCTTTGTGTTGGTCTGGCAGGGGCTGCATGGCTGTGATTAAAGCTAGAGACAAGGTTAGGATTAAGTCAGTAGACACGTCTGGGCTCCAGTGGGTTTACTGCATACAGATTACTAAGTCTGAAACCAAGTAATTTTTAGGGTTTGTACAGGCAAGGTTCCCTGTTCAAATTTTTATTTGAAACACTTGTTGCTTCTTGGCACAAGTGTTTCCACATGACGACACCATAGCACTTGAAAACTTTGTATAACTTAGATTAAAAATTTATATTGGTAAACTGGACATTTGAAGCTCATTATAAGGAGGAGGCATTTTAAGACTTGAGAAAGCTCCCGGTCAAAACAAGCACAGAGCTTTAGACTGGGGTAGATTTGTCTACTGTCTCTCTCTCTTCTAAGGAGAGAGGTATAAAAAGCACATCAACCCATGAGTTGCCTCACTATGAATGTATTTTTTGCTAGTAAATTTCATGATAAAGAAAATTATCTTTAAAGGGCTATGACATTTAAAAATCGAAAGGTATTTTCTATGTTACGCCCCTTTGTTTTTATAAATACATGTTGGGTGAAGAGCTCACTTTTCTTTATGTCAGACAAAACAGGTTTGTATCTGCTGACACTAAAATTAAAAAAGAGGCAAAAAGGCACTTACATGACACAGAGTGTTTATATGAAAAAATAATACAGGGATTAGTATGGATGAGAAAACCCAGGAAAAGTTTAGAAATACCATTTTGAACAGGAGTTGCTCAATGAGGAAGAAAATTGATTTTTTAATTTCCATACATAATTTTGATTTATGTGTGAGTGAGGCTTTTTTGACTTTTACTACTGAAGGAAATGTGATCCTTTATTTTCTTTAGACTTCCTTCTCTCTCTTTTTATGTGGCTAGGATAGAGTAGGGAAACATAGCCAGTTAACACTGAATATTTTTAAGTAGAAGATTGTCTGTAGAAAGGTGATTGAAAAAAAAAAGGTAAAGATTCTGAAGCCTTTTGAAATTAACAACCTTTTAAACACTTCCTTAAATGAGTCACAAAACCTGATCATTTCTCAAACCAGTCTAATAAGCATGGTCAGTAGCATGCTACAACAATTAGTCTAGCAAAGAAATCTAGCAGAGAATTATAGCATAACTACACAGTTTTATGGATGTCTTAGAAGATTTTATAACTGAGGCTGGCACTTTCACTTCAGCCTGTATCACAACCCTACAATCCAGCCTAATTAAGGAATGTCCAGACATTTCCGGGGCAAAGAGATGAACAGAAAAGAGTACCACTTTTCTTTCATTGCTGGCATGAGTACTTTGCAATAATCTGCTAATTTCCAACTCTTTGCTCTCGCTGATGTTTGAGCACAGAGGATAAGACCTCACACTCACCCTTGTTCTTTTGTTGATCAATAGGAGAAACAGAAGCAGCCAACCCCGTGTTTTATTTCTCTTGTGCAGCCTAGTATCTTAAATACATTGAAGACTGTCTATGAAATTTTTTCCTCTTATAGAGTTCAGCATGTTTTATGCAAGTCTGTAACTCCACAGGATTTTTTTAAAGGTTGTAGACTGATAGTCTTCATCCTTTTCTATTCTCCCTGTTATACCCAGAAACCACATTATTTCAACATCTCACCTCCACGTATCACTGTGATTTTGGTGAGCTCTCTGTTGATGCCAGCAGAGTAACATTTGCTTAGAGGCAGCTACTCTAAATGCATTGAGTTTCATGTACTGTCTGTATGTGGTTTACATGTGAATTTCAAATGCTTGTTTGAAGTTGATCTTTGCCTGCTAATGAACAAGTGGAACCTGATTGTCAGTTGTCATGTGATTTTCACTTCCACCACAGGTTTAGGAAGAAGGAGGAGGAGACAGGTGTTGCCTTTTCACACGTTTACTTTTCTCTGTAAGAAAATCCTCAGAACAAGTCCCTTCATATCTTCATAACTATTTGAGCTTGTATAAAAAATCCAATTCAGTGCAGTTGTAGTTTTGACAAAGCAGTATATTTGGATTGAATGGCATTTTTAAATAGATTGAAAAATATTTTCTTTTTTAAAAGAAAAAAGAAATTCATTTTTGCAATAATATTTGCATAGAAGACCAAAAAAAATTTTTAAATAAGTATTATTTGGAGGTGAGTACCCTGAACCAAAGAAATAATCAGTTAAAAGCTATCCGCAACTATTGTCAAATGCATAAATTCATATTCTTTCTGTATCCATCTATATTACAACCAGACTATAATATCAAAAAGAAATTTTTTCACACATATTTCACGTTACCAGGAATTTCCCTAACAGGAAGGTTTTGTTTTCTTTCTTTGCCATTAGGTGTCTCTGTTATCCTTTGCAAAACACCAAATGCTGTATGACAGTTTCCTGAACCATGGTTAGAGAAGTCTTTATTTGTCTCTCTTATGCTGCTGTTTGGAAGGCAGAACATGCGTACTGGTTGTTTTAAAGATGGTAGAATGAATCTCTCCCTGTGTTTTTAAGTTTTACACAGGACAACTAACTAGGAAAGTTTTTGCAGTGTTGCATCCCAACAGAGAGGAAAGAATTTCTTAATACTGGTTTGTCAGAGTACAAATAAAATTAAAAGCATCAATTAAAAAATCGGATGAACAAGTATTTTTTTCAGCAATTTTGTACATATCTGTGGTCGGCTTGTCTGTTTCACAAGTGGAGCAAACCAGTGAGATAGATAGGTTCTTACAGCAGTAAAGTATCCATTGCCTCTCGCATTCTTTGTGCCCTCACTGCTTCTATACTGTCATTTGAGGGAAGCAACTCCTGTTACTTTACATGAAAAGATTAATCAAAGCTGTGCAATCAAAACAGAAACTTTAGAAAATAGCCTTGACACAGGTGGCCATGGGTGACCAGAGTTTTTCATAAAAATTTGTGCTGTCTGGGCAGCAAGGAAACTTCATCTGCCAGATCAGCCAAAGACACATGATCTGCCTAAGTATTAGATGCTTCCTAAGCAAGCGCTAGCTGCAGGCTGATGTGGACTCCATTAAGCTGACAGAAATAATTCAAGAGTTTATCTGGTTGGTTTAAGAGAAGGGTTAGTAGTTTTCTGGTTTACATATTTTGGTCCTCCTTTTTGGTAAGGCTAGTAGATCTGAGAATTGAGCTAGAATTTGTACCTGACTGTATTACATGTATTATATGAACAAAACTGGTACCTAAATCATAGATTCATAGAATCAGCTGGGTTGGAAAAGACCTTTAAGATCAAATCATCATTGCAAAGCCTTTTTCCTTTGTGGATTCTGGTAGCATTAAAACCAGCTTTATTTTCACAAACCACCCGAACTTGTAAGCAGTTGAAAAACCCAGTTTATAACTTCTAAAGAACAGACTATTTCATCCAAGAACCATTGAGAAACAATAAATGTGGAATCCACAAAGTATATTTCACAGAAGTCCCTTTTCAGAGCAGAAACAAGTTTTAATGCCAACTGAGTGCATGCTTTATGTTGAAGAAGAAACAACTTAGTGTACCATCTGTTGCTTTTAATAGCAAATGAACAACATAAGTTGTAGTTAATACTGTTGATGTAAAATATAAGAGGGATGTTATAAAACTGCTCACTGGCAGATATAAATATGTTCTGAAATATGAATGAGCTCAAGCAATTCAATATGCAACTTTTATGAGCCAGCTGTTCCCAAAAGATAAGGCAACAGTAGTTTTAACAAACCTTTTGCCAGGCAAATGCAAACGCACTGCACTGGCCCACGGGATGATGGGAGAAGGCATTTCATATCTAAAGCACACACAGGCTGACAGATCCATTCCATTAAAACTCTTCAATCTTAGGGGAAATAATTATGTCTTGTACAGAAGTGTCACACTTCTCACAACCTGAGAGGTGGTATGAAAATGTCAGCATGAGTATATATATATATATATCTATATCTTTAGAAGAGACTCTTGTGACAAATTAAAGATTTTTTTTGCAGAGGTGTCCAGAAAATTCTAAATAGCAGTTCTTCATTTTTTGCTTGACATATGATGCTGCAATGAGATTAGTTATATAGGTCTTGGTCCTGTATGTGCTTATGTACTGGGGCGTGCCATATGACTAACAGCCTAGCCAATCCATATTACAGCTCCCCTTGACAAACAATATTAGATTACAAAGGAGTGGATCAGTATTAGTTCTCTCATTTTAAAATTTAACATTATATTCCTTCTGTAAAATACGGATTTTAAAATCCTTGGATTATAAACACTATGATGTAAGAAGTTTGTCTAGCGTATTTTCATTAATAATTGTTTTCCTTCTTCTAGATTGTATGTCATTGCTTTTATTTTCTGTGAAAAGTCCTTTGTCATCCTGAATGGTTTAAGAAAACAGAAAAAAGTGGGTTTTTGACAGAGAATAACCTTTTTAAGGTTGTTAAACCTTATTAAAACTTTTTTAATATTGTCTATTAATGTTTGAGCTTTTGGGAGAGGAACCTTTGATAGTTTTGTTGGTTCATCTAGAACATAACTAGGTGCTTTTTGTCTTCACTAATTTTAAATAATAAAACAGGAAAACACTTACTAAGGCAAGTTATTTTTCAAAGACTTTTCGGATTTCGTTGAAAACATGCAAGTTATGAATCATCACGGGCTTTAATTCAGTGTCCTGTTGTATTTCTCACCATGATGAATTATATTCCAGTTAACTAGAACTATGGTAACTTCTGGGCCAGGTACTGGCCCAGACCTTCTCAGATACTTCTCAACACCTACACTGAACTTTGGTCAATAATAGGTGGAAACTACATGTTTGAGTCAATTTAGACCAAAATTACTACAAAATTGTCAGAAAAAAATTGTGAGGTCATCCCACAGAATTTTAGTCATCCAGAATGTGTGTTGTCTAAGCTGTCTTTTTGATTCCTTATATAATATTTGCCTTGGTTTTGTTTTCGGTTTCAATCTTGTTTGCATGTATGAGTATAAACGAATAAATTAGGTCAATGATGGTAGTACTAGATTTATTTACATGTGGTGCTTGAATTCATTCATCTCGGAGTAGCATGTTAAGAGGTTTATGACAGTCTTAGTGCACATAAATTTATCTGATTTAATCTACATCACACATTTCCTGCATTTAGCCTGTAAATTTACACATATGAAGATATATATCTCAAGAGAACTGTTCTTGAAACTTCAGCTTTTCCTATTTCATGTGATGTGTGCTTTATCCTGCTTTGCTTTATTTTTATAGAGCTCTGAAATCCTTCAGTATTGATCAAATTGACATTTCCTTGAAAGCATCCCAGGGAGCCCTGTAATATCCTTGGTAATTCTGCCACTAAAAAAACGTTTCCTTTCAGATGGCAAGAGCTATCTTAAAATCCTTGGTGGGAGGCATAACAAGACAAGTATTAAAATGGGTTTTAATAACGTAGTTCAGTGTTGCATGTTACTGTCACGAAGACGACAGCTTCAAATGATTGACAACAGGGAGGTTTATTGATGCACAGATGTCTCATAAAATATTTCCATCAAGATGACAATAAACACACTGTATTAACTCCTTGCAGTTTTTGATTACTCTAGCATGACCACATAATATCAAAAAGAAAACAAATACCTAATCTTAAAGGAAGCCAACCTGCCAGGATTCTATTACCTGGATTCTATGTTTGTTTTAATTCGAGCATGTGGATTCCTTTCAGGAATTGTTGCTTTATATCACAAAAAGTTTGCTCATGATGTTCCAGATCTCAAGCCATTTATTTAGTTGATATCTGTGGATGATTTTTTAAATTCCAGTTTTACACAGATGCAATTTGTTATGTGTAAATGAATTCAGAATAGCACTTTTGGTGTGTTCACTGTGTTCAATAAGTTTTTTAAAATCATACTGAAAGGACTTTACATAAATTCAGAGTTACTAGATATGCACAGAGTTTTCTTGGTCTTCTCTCCAGACCACAGAACTGTACCCAGACATGTATCTCACTGGAGCAGTAACTGTGACAATGACAACAAAGAAATTCTGTAACTATGCACATACATCCATATTAAATTCTGCTGAGAAGAGACTCCTTAAAACAAGTGAAATCATTCTTCAGCTTTGAAAGAGGTTTTGGATTTAGTGAATAATGTTATAAAGCAGAAAGATTTATTCTTTCAATTATATAAGACAGTAGCAATTGCTTTTGATGCAAAACAAGTCCAAAAGAAAATGGTACTTGAATGAATAAATGGATTAGCCTGTGGTCTGCTGCCGTTTAATTTACACACCAGTCATACCCTTTTATACTTCATATAGTGACACAGTTCTTTCTTCAGTATAGAAAAACATGATATTGTTCCACTGGTTAGCAAAAATTGCCAAAATTTACAAAACACTGGCTGATAAATAGGAAAAACCTATTGAAATGAATAAAAAACCAAATTCAAGTAGGCTGACATAATAAAAAATAAATTAATAGTTTCAGATGATAACACTGCACTACTAACTTGATTCAAAACAGAAAAATATGTCTACTGGGTATTTTTTTTTATATATATATGCTTGAGATTAAAGGATTAAACAATGACAGACATTTTATTAGCAAAGAAATGTAGAAGAATGGCATACCAGGCAAATACATTTTAAACCAAAAAAACCTAATTTATAGAGAGCAGACATGGCAGTAAGCTTGCTATTTAGTAAATTTTTACAAATGCTCAATGGATTTGGCTATCTCAAAATGCCTTTGTTGCTCTCACAATTTGCCCCTGTCTCTTTCTAGGAAAGTAAGTGGCAATGAAGTTTATAAAGGCAGAACTGAATTTTCCTGCCTTAAAAGTGAGAGGCTGAGCATGAAAGGGGCTGAAGAATAGTAAAAGCCCTGGAGATCCAAGCTTGCTGCTCAGAAGAGTATGGGACAGCAGCCAAGATCTATTGCTGCTGCTCTCAACCCCAACAGTAATTGCTCAACTCCTGATATTTTGCTCTTCAACAAAATAGTTGCTTTGCTATACAGTGCTGTGACCCAGGTGGCAGAGTCACAGCCTTAGAAATCACTTCAGTCATGGTACACGCTTGGTACAGTCTTGTACCAAGGACTTATTTTTTCCTTCCTTGATTGTAATTCATGTCATTCATAGGTCTTCCCTAACTGGGACATAGCTTTCCCTGCTTATCCCACTTTCACCAGAGTATCGCAAATTTTGGTATATTGCGCTCTTCAAGTATATTACTCTTGCCCTGCTGGGATACAAACTCTTGACTCTGTTATGTCTGTGTACGTCAACTAAAACATAAGCCTAGCCAAAAACTTTTTCAAACACCTTAAATTTAGTCCAGTTTGAGAATTTTCATGGTGATTGTACCACTTCTTCAATAGTCATATTCAGAAATACTGACTGTAATGCATTTCCTTGGTTTAATTTAATATCAATGCCAAGTAGTGCCAACGACTCATTTTTTTACTGTTTTTAAATTGCAAATCAGCTCTTTATCTAGTTACTTTATCAAGATTTTCAGTTCCTTACATTTTCTGCTATGGATAAGAGGCAAAATATCACACAGTACTTAGTGATCTATAAATCTGTGCCTGCTACAGTCACATTATTTCAAAGACATTTGACATCTCAAAAATGTTTCGTATGTATTGGTTCTTTTCATCACAATCTATGCTACTATTCTGTAATATTTTTTTCTGTGGAGAGATAAATTTATATAAAATTATCAAAAGTATGCTTTTGTAGACCACAATGAGGAAGATACGAACTTCAGCTTTCATTTTGTTAGTCATTAAAAAGGCTGAAAGTAAAGCTGAGATAACAACCATTCTCTTCCATGAATTTGATATTTCTTTTAACCTTTAAAGATAAAATTGCTTTTTCTATTCTTTGACTTAAGGAGGATTGGAAATGAATGATCTTTAAGGTCACTTCCAACCCTAACCATTCTATGATTCTGTGATAATTAAGCTAACCATGGAGGTTCTGTTAACATTTAGCGTGTTGCTGCTCCTTACCACGTAACACTCAAAACTCTCCAAAATTTATAAATATTAAAGTAATGGCTCAGATAATGTGAAATGAACTAATTGTCTGGGGAAAAAACCAACCAACCAAACCCCACAAAAACACCAAACAAAATCAATCAATCAACCAATCAACCAACCACTCTACCCCCACCCCCCCACCCCCCAGATGGTAGATTTCTGTTCTTGTCTAGGCAATTCAGCATGAAGGTCAAGACTTAGTTTTGGTAAAGATTTCTCAGGAGAAGTTTGAGGGTTTTCCCAGATATGCTTTACAGCCTTCCAAATTGAGAAGCAAACATTCCTGTACAAATTTTCAGATATCTCCATTGCCTTTAGCAGGAAGCGAGTCTAACATGTGGAAAGGATTGTTTCATTTCAGTTCTTTTTCAGCAGGACAACTCCAGTGAATACTTTTCTTTGCTTGAATTTCCCAAGGGAGGATCTGCTTTGCTGCTCTGAATGCCCCCTAAGTACCCAGCCCTGCCAAAGTTGCATGCAGATGAAAGGCAGACACTAAGCTTGCATTGCTGGACTTTCCTGATGTGGAACCTGGATCTGGGGGTCTACAGTTCCCTTCCTTTTCTCTATTTACTCACCATATATATTCAGTACCTACTAGATTATCTTCTCCTTTCCCTGGGCAGGGCACTTTACAATAGCAATACCACTTGAAATTAGATGTAGCCTTTACAGATTCTGAGATAATTTATTCAAGTCAGGACCAATTTAAAATATTTTCTACTGCAGCATTGCTGCAAAAGTATATATCCCTAAAGGTAGCCATCACAATAGTGATTTCAAGATTAGTTTTTTATTAGAACCAAGCGAGTCATACCAATATGTTGAGTAAACAATGTTTTTATGTAGGTTCTTAGATCTGTCCACTTCCCAGACAGCAGGGAGGGATAACGCCTGCTTTTATATTCCTCCAGCAATATAGAGCATATGCCTGCCCTGTTTGGCTGTTAGACACCAATGGAGTTCTGCCCTTGATATTTTCTGTTTATGCAGATGGCTTTAAAAATGCTACTGGAAGAGAAAACAGCCTGCACTGTAGGAATCACCTTATATAGGATACAAGAATTAACAAGGAAAACTGTTTTCATCCTTCTCTCCTGCTCAGCTAGAAAACTTGAGCATAACTTGGCTGTGGGTCTTGAAACTAAATTTAAACTTATTTTTGTCTGCTATATTTAGTCATGTTAAGATTTTCAACATGGTATTTTGAAGATCCCATTTAAAAGATTCATTACAGATTTGGATATTTGACTTCCCTGTATTAGTCATGTTTTTCATTCCCCTCCAAATGCATGGAAGAATATAATTCAGGTGAATCACCCATCACATACTTCACACTTGACTTTGGATGTAATGAATCACTCTCTAGAGAGGCCTATGCCTTCCTGCTGACTGCAAGGGGAACTGAGCAAAACAGGATGTAGATAAACTACAGGTAGAGCGAGCATTTCATTCCAGAATCATACTGAAGTCAGAGAAAAAAATTCCTATCACTCTCAGTTGTCATCAGGCCTCCATCCTTTTTAATGTGAACTGCCATGTGTAGTACTACTGCCACTAGTTATATAATAATAATGTGCCTCAGCAAGTTACATACTTCTTTTAAAAATGTGGGTGGTGGAAATTCTAGCAGCTGGTTTTCCTGATCCAGAATATGATTAATGCTCAGTCAGTCAGAAAAAGAGTCCCGTCCTAGCTGCCTGCAGTCATACCTGGAGAATTTTGCCTCTATCACTTTCAAACAGAGCGATGCAGGAGAGCTGCCACTAACTTTTAGTTTAGTCCCTAACTTGGTTTACAGTGAGTGTAAATATCAGAGGTGAAATGTGGCCTGTTCTGCTGAGTAAACCTTTTAACGTTGACTTCAGTGAGACTAAGGTTTTGTCCCAGAAAAGCTCCTCTTTTTGTGGACTAAATCCTTAACCTACAAAAAATGCAAAAAGTAACTCAATATATTTTGTGCAAACAATTAACAGCCCATCTTATGTTTCCTTTAACATCAGTACTTGCTCACCTCATCTGACAGTTCACAAAACCCATGTATAATACCTGTGGATGAATTAGATTTGAGATGATGATAGTACGACACTGCTGTTTGTTGACATTGCAATTGTTCTACAGCAACAATACGTAAGCTTGGTATAGCAATATAGATAGATACTTTGGTCAATGACTGAAACAGAAATTAAAAAGAAAGAGCTTGAAGAAACTAATAGTGCATGCCATTAGTTGGCATAATGGAACTATAAGGAGTTAGTGTTTTTCTTACTTTTATGAATTCTAAGTATAAAATTAAATACTTTTAAAAAATCTTACAGTAAATTTGTAAACAAATGAAATTGCTGTACCTGGAGATAGAGTCACATAATCTCTTAATAGCCACCTTATCACCTTCGTTAAATGAGAGAAATCAGAAAAAATTCTCTTTGGCCAGTTGATCTCAGAATAGTCAAATCCAGAAGCATATTCTTTAAAAATATTCAAAGAAAAGTTTCTGTATGTCAGTGATCAGCAGTGTACAAGTTTGGGGATTAAACAGTTGTTGATAAACTTTCAAATATCTATATTTTTATGTAACACACATTCTCCAAATAAATTTTTGCCAACACAGGGTTCACAAACAACACAGCAAAGCTGTTGCCTTTGAAGCAAAGTGCAGTTTTTGTATAATCTATTCTATGAAGTTAATCTGCACTAAATAGAATTTATATTTGAACCAAAGTTCAGTCAATTTTAGATGAAATGCAATAATGACTCTGCATTGGCAGTACTATGATGAAAGCTTTACATAAATAAATGGATTTTTTTTTCTTTGTTCTAAGTAAAATGAGGTTTTTTGTCACAGTACCTGTAGTACTTGGAAGCAATTCATTTTACTTCATTGCATTCAATACTGGATTAGCCCTGGGAAAATTATAATGAAAGAGTTGAAAGTGTCTGTCATGTTAAAGATAGAGGTTTTTTATGGTGTGCATGTGTGTGTGTGTGGGGAATCTGTTCTGAAGAATTAAGTAAAAGGTAGCTAGTCATTACACAACAGCCACATACACTTATCCAATCCGAAATGTTCATTTTCTATACAGACAGCAGGCTAGTGGCTACTTCAGTGAAGCTACTGTATAGAATTGGACTATACAATTGTGTCCCTACTAACATCATATTGTGAAGCTATTAGGTACATCTGAGAGCCATTTAAATGCAAATAGGATGTGAGTCTGTCAGTGACTAAAACAGTTTTCCAGGCAATGGCCTTAGTAATTAGAAACCATCTCATACTGTGAAAGCGTACAATATTTTCAACATTTCCACAAGCCAAAAGGATGCATTTTTATCTCCTGCAACAATAGAAACACCTATGCTTTATTCCTAGAGCTCTGGCAATTAATATGCAATATCAGATCCATCTTGTTATTTTTCCTCTGGGTTACTCCTGGAATATAAATAAATCAGAAACCTGGAAGAGATAGTGCCATAAAGTACAAAAATGAAATTTAAGAAGAACACACACATAAACAGATGAGTACCTGAAAAAATAAAGGAATCTTGTTGAAAACTTTATGTCCTTTTAACCTGATAAGTTTATGAAAGACAGAAAGCAAAATATGTTTGATAGTTCACCTGTGAGATTTCCTTACAAAATTATGTTCTGTATTTTCAGTGTGTTATGTAGAAGTGGATTCAAAATAAAGTAATTTATTTAAAATCTCTCTCTTCTCTAAACATTAGAAGCTCAGGGTTTAGAATTTTAATGCTACACAGACTGAAATGAAAATATTCTAGTCTGTCAGTCTAAAGCTAAACTACTCTTCATAATTTTTGTTTCAAAACTAATATAGCCTAAAAAAATATAAGTGCAGGGTATTCTCTATAAAAACAAACAAACAAACAAAACCCCCAAAAAAGCCAAAACCAAAAATAATGTCATCACCTTCAGTGCTAGTCTGGAAGATTATGTGATAGTTGAATATCAACACCAGATAATTTGAAATTTAAATTAATAGTTGCAGTTATTGTCTTCAACATCATATTTATATGACATTTATAATTTTCAGCTTCATTTGGCAGTTTGTAGTAGTTGACAACAATGCAGAACTTCAGCTCCAGAATTTATAAGTAAGTGATAACAATTTACAAAAGATATGGAAGAAAGTAATTGTAAAATATTTCATTTGGAGAGTTTCACTAGTTAGAGGAGTAATAGGAGAGGCCCACCACAGCCATGCAAAGGATGCGGGGTTTATGCATGGTGAAACTGTTGAAACATACAGGTCTGTGTGCCTATCAAAATAGAGGTAGTGGTTGATCCACTGTAGTTCTGATCAGCTTGCATGGGTAAGATTTAACAGGGCCAACAGTGCATGTTGCCAGGCTGAACAAATATCTTCTACAGATCATCTTAGAGCCTGTACCATCACAGAGATGTGTTTTGGGGACTGCATGATAAAGAAACTAAAGCTATTTCTGCATATTATTTTTACACATACCAAAATCAGATCTCTATTTGCTATTCATATAATTCATGGAAAATCTTTCAAAAATATTTCTCAAAAATAAAACACCAGAAGTACTGAAACTGAGTCGTCAAATCAGTGAATAGCAAATATTTCAAATGTGTGTGAAAGAGGATGTCTGAGTGTGTGTCTGAGTGTAGCACATTTCCACAGCTCTGTTAAGGAACGGTAATTTTTTCCTTGCATAGGTGAGTATGGAAAGTGAGACTTTCTTTCAAGCTCTCAAAACAAGATTCCTACATGCTAGTACTCTGGGATATACCAACTCTAAGCAATGAAATTAATTTCCAGTGACATAAATCTATCTGAGACAATCAATCAGCTATGAATCAAACTGCTTATTTTGCTCTCTGTGTGTAAAATCTTAGTTTAAGAGGCCTTGATATGGTTTCTTTCTTAACATGCATTGCTTCTGTACAAAATCAACATTATTACTCTCCAGTACTCAAAAAAGATGTCTCTCTACAGTAATAGATTGTTTTATGGCCTTATTTCAATCATTAGATACAGTACAAAGTAATCAGTACTGTTTGCCAACAATGTTTCACTCAATATCCCTATGTGTAATACTTATTTAAGTAATTAACTTTCATATCAGCACCCACTTGTTTTCTTTTTGTATATGAGAGGATGAATTATTTTTTGTATGCTTTTGAGTTATTATCATAAATAAACCTTAATCAATGAGAAAACAAACCTGTATAGACATTCAGTTCCCCATAACTTTGATTAATTTTCTTAATTAAATAGCAATAAGATATTCCTGATGTATTTGAGACAGTGATAATTTCATAGATATCTACACAGCTAACATAATGTAAAAGATTTTAAAGATAAGATGGCAGCAACTCATAGTTGGTCTGTAGATGACATGAAGTTCTAGAGATAACATACAAAGTTTCTGCAGAACACACTGTCTGAGCTGGGATAATATGCAATTTACCACACCACAGTGGCATACTTGATTGAACACTTGCATTTTATATTTCTGTGTTATGTCAAAGAAGAAGAAAAGGAAAAAAAATTAGGTAGACAAAAGGAAGTTTATTGACATCCCTGTAATTTGGTCACTTTGAATTATCACACACATGCCGGTTCCTTTTCAAGCGGAAGATGTAACTCATCATCATAAAACTACATACAGTCGTCCTTTTGTAACACCAGTCACTCACACTGCTGATCCTCCAAATCACATTCATCCTTGCACACACATTTTCCTTGTATGACTTTTCTTGCCAAAGCTGTTGACATGTTTATAGTATGCACCCTTCACAGTTTGTTAGCTCATCTTTACTGAATTAAAATCTAATAACATAGGTGACAGAAGTAATTTACACAATATGAACGAAAAAATTCCAAAACTTTTCAGTAGTGTTATCATAGTACTTTTTCAAGAATATAAAGAGGCATATCACCAACATTCTCTTGCAAGTGAGGAAAAAAAGATTCATTAAGGCAGCCAACATATTAACAGTTTTAATTAATGTTCCTGCATGAAGTCTAAGAACTAGTAATATGAAAATAATAAACTGAAAAGACTCTATAAAAGAACAAGTGAGTGCAACATTTATTAAGAAACTATACAATATAAGTGCAACTTTCAGAAACTGGTAGCCCAAAGTCAATCTCAAGACCATATTTCCAATTTACATATATAAATTTATGGTTTGGTTGCATGACAAACTATAGTAATACCAATCTGTCCCACAAAATATAACTTTCAAAACTTAATAATGTACCTTTCCAGGGTTGAAAGATAATTTTTGACCTATACAACACTGTAAACTGCATAAATGGTGTTAAAAAAGGTCACACCAATCAAGCAAGACATGAACTATGACAAGAGTCATCTAAAAAGAAATGTAACATTTTCCTAAGAAAACAAATTTTCAGGTGGAACAATGATTCAAATTAAAATGCATCGACTATAAATTTTCCTGTAAAATATGTCTTAACTAACAAGACTAATGAATTCAATTTGTAATGGGAAAAGAAATTTGGATTAGATGCAAAAGCAAGAATTCTTAAGAAGTTCCACTATATCATTCCAGAAAAGATTTTTTCAAGCAACTCCATTTCCATTTAAGCTCAGTTGCTGATTTAAGCTCAGTTGCTGTCAGACAGGGGACTGTACCTTTATGGAATTATTGTAGAGGATGGAACAGCCTCAGAAGCACCAACAACTGCCCAATACTATTTTTTCATTAGAAATTATTAGATTTCTCAAATATTATGCACATACTACAGATAAGTCTCTGTAAAAGTTCCAGGTAAAATAAATTTTTCAGAGACATTTCATTTCTCTCTGTGCATCTTACTATGCCTAGGAGAGGAGGACAGAACTCTCTGTTAAAAATATGACAATTTTTGACTGAAACTTTAGGCTGCCAGCCAGAAATGGAAGATACGAACACCCTCACATGGAAAGAGAAAAAATAGAAGGTATCAGGAGTGTCTGGACTTGAGATGTCTCTGAACATCTGACAGAAATCTTTCAGGCTCCCTCTTCTTTCATTTGCAAATAATTTGTTTTAGAGTTGTGGAATTTGCAATTGGCTGTGTCCAGGTGCTGTCAAAGTTACAATAAGGATTTCTGGAAGCCAAAAGGCTTTCTGAGACACTTCACTCTTGAACCTCTACCCTTGACTGCAGGCTTTTTGTTAGCCTTGATCACAAGGTTTTTAAGGTTCTCAGTTTGCATCTGAAGGGATACAGAAGCAAATCATGCGCGCAAATGTATATGTGTGTTTTGAGTTGTCATATTTATTCTTCTCATAATGAGTGGAGAAATAGAGGTAGTTTTGAGGCACAGTTCATCAGACAACTGCATGAGCATAGTAAGATTTCCGCTACAAAGTTGCTATCTGTAAAAGAAATCTTGAGCAGCCATCTCAGACAGAGACAGTCCTGCAGATGTCTATGTACCTACATCACGTAACTTATCAAGCCTATGAAGTGAAAAGCCTTGAAGTCATTGCTCAGTCTATGCTTTCAGGCCTTCAGGATTTCAAACATTTACATGACTTGAAATAGAACTTTTCTTTGGAAAGTACACAGGTTCAACAGGTAGGGAAGGATTTAAATTTCTTCTACTTGCTCTTTAATTTAAAAAAAATTATTTAAATTGATTCAGGAAAAACAACAACAACAAAACAGGAACTTTGTAACCCCCTATTATTTGGGGTTTTTTTAAGAAATCCTTTAATTTCTTTCCATTTTGTAGCATATTTAGATCCCTCTTATAGAAATAAAAATTTTGACAATATCACTCCAATAGAAAAATCAATAACTTTGTGTTGGTACTATTAGTTTTCATTACAGCCATTGTTGCACATAATAAAGTCTCTAGTGATACTGCTTTTTATTTCTGGATTTTAAGGAGTCACATGCTAGACTTCTGGGAGTTTTACACTTAAATTCTCCCTTTCCCCTTGGGAACTAAGACATACTTAGAAATTTATCTACACTATTTCTCATAATTTATCAATTTATGATATGAATATGAAGCCCTGCTTTCTAGACAAACTATTTTGAATGTGACCAGCAATGCTTAGACTTTAAGGTTTTGTTTTACTTTTAAGATACTCTGGGGATTCCCCATGGGAAATGAGCCATATACATAGCCATACTCATGAGCAAAGTATGAGTATACCGGTGTCTTCAGCATCTTCTAAGATCTCAGGAAAGGATGCCACTTGCTTATAGCAGAATTCCGCTGGGACTCAATTAATTTTAGGAAGTAAAGGCCTGATCCAAACCCCGCTGAAGTCAATGGAAAAAGACTCCCATTGACTACAACGGGCTCTGGATCATGCCCTAAATCCAATGTCTTCATAAATGCAGGATTAATAATAAGATGTCCTTCCAGTAGCCTGGAGTACCTAAGTTCCCGTCAAATTCAGCAGAACAATTTCACTTTAGATTGCTGTCCACTGGATCTTGAAAGGTGAAGCCAAGGTCTTTTTCAGTGACAAGAAAACCTTGACTGTGGACATTTCCAGTTCCTAGTTATATTAATTCCCACCAGTTCAGTCAAAATCCGTAAGCATCCTAACGAGAAAACAGCAAGAACAAGAGAAACCAAAGAAATACATGTTGTTCAGTGCACGCTTCAAAAACTCAGGGTAGGCTCTGATTTGATCAATCAAAATATTATAGTGAAGTTAACTATATTAGGTTTTTGGTTGCATTTTTAAACTAACAAACAGACAAGGTAAGATACAAGGTTTCTCATAGTGTTTTCTCAATTTGCACAACAAAGCACAATCAGTTCATAAACAATGAAAAGTGGCAGATAGATATTAACGTTACAAATAATAACAGCTTTAAGTTTTCAGAACTTGCAGATATGAAGTGTAAATGTTATATTAGCACATTTTACAGAGAGACAGAAAATTGAGAGAATTGCTACAGTGTAATTAAAATCAGATAAAAAAGTTATCTGTATTATGATCAGATTTATAATAAAAATTTGAAACAAATACAGTTTGTTCTTGCACTGTTTAAAATTTGTATTTCTAATAAACTACTGGACAGATCAGCCATTCCAAAAGAGCTCTAGTGTTATCCTTTGTTCACACTTCATTAAATTGCTTTTAGTAGCACTTACTATTTTAGCTTGGTTATTCATACTGACAAGAATGGCTCAAAAGTAGAAGCAATTTCCTTTTGTAATTGATTACTATTTGTTTCACTAAAAAATAGTAGGTTGGCATGCACTTTATAATAAATATCTTTCCAAAGTATGCTGTAGATTTTAATAAATAATCAGTTTAATTTTACCATAATTTCAATAGGATTTACTATTAACAGATCAACATTCACTGTAATGTTGGCAGACAGGTCACTACCCTACCACTGAGCCAGTGAAATATATCAATTTAAACTAAGTTTTGAACTGAAGAAGAACTGGGTTTGCCTTCACTTTTACTTCAGATATTTTATCAGAGCCATTTCTGCAATACTGTTTGACTACTAATATTTAGCTTAAAGCAGCTCCAAACCCTGCTGCTAACATTTAGAATAATTAATTTAGAGATAAAGGAAGCAGATCCTAAAAGTGCACAGAAAAATGCATCAGTTTTTCAGAGGAATGGATTTATTTTGCATGTGCATAAGTATAAACTTGGTAATCTAAGGACTCTCCCAAAATACAGAAAAAAGTTTGTATGCATGGGTCTCTTTAGCTTGGAGAAGAGGAGACTGAGGGGTGACCTCATCAATGTTTACAAATATGTAAAGGGTGAGTGTCAGGATGATGGAGCTAGGCTTTTCTCAGTGATGTCCAGTGACAGGACAAGGGGTAATGGGTGTAAACTAGGTTCCATGTGAACATCAGGAAAAACTTCTTTACTGTGAGAGTGACAGAGCACTGGAACAGGTTGCCCAGGGGGGTTGTGGAGTCTCCTACATTGGAGATATTCAAGGCCTGGCTGGACAAGTTCCTGTGTGATGTATTCTAGGTTACCCTGCTCTTGCAGGGAGGTTGGACTAGATGATCTTTTGAGGTCCCTTCCAACCCTTGGGATTCTGTGATTCTGTGATAGTATGAATCACCTTATGCTCATACATTTGTTCAAGTAGCAGCCAGTACATACAATGCAACCCAACAAGTACATTTGCTCTAGTGAGCAAATCTGAATGAAAATCAAGCCAAATCATTCCCTTTCTCTTTCCTATCTTCTCTCCACCACTAAAGTAAATATCCTCTTTCTATATATAAGAATATACTGGCATTCTATATGTTTCTAGATGTGTTGCTTTGCGCACATCTGTTCCTTCACACTCATATGTGAATCTGTAGCCCCTGGTATCACATTCTTTTCACCTGCATTGTCAGGCACACAACCAGTGCCACAAACTGGATCAAAAGGGATTACTTTTAGTTGTCAATGATGTAAAATAATAAGCACTGTCCTGATAGCTTTAAAAAGAATGAATGGATATGAATGCAATGAGGCTTCAGAAATGAAACCAACTATCAGTAGTATTAATCTTGTTTTCACAATGGGCGTTTTCTGAAATAGAAAGGAGGTTTATTTTCTCTGGAGAGCCTTGATGAGAACCAAATTCTCATTAATCAAATGATCTTTTTTTTTTTTTAATTAAAAGAAGAGAGTGCATGCTTGCTCTCGTATCCCTTATTCGTCACCTCATTTCCCAATTCATCCTCAGGCAAGCACATTTGATAGATTAAGCCTCCACTAGAAAAAAAACATGTTCATATTTTTCCCTTTTTAGAAACCATCAAAACCTGAATCTTTTCTCTAAAGTTTTAAAATAAAACAGCCCCCCTTTACCTACACACAAAGGAACTCTTAATTAAAACTTAATGAAAGCAGAAGAAAAAGTGATAACACGGTATCAAGGGACAGGTAGACGAGAAGGAAGCATTCACCCTGAGATATTTAATATTTTAATTGGTTATCTGGAAGAAATAAGAAACTGTGGGTTATGAGTCTGATTCTAACCTTATTAAAGTCTGTGGCAAAAAGCCCGGTAAGTTCATTTGGGCTGAGATGAACCTTTAATTGAATTAAGAGCTGATTTCAGATAAAATATGTTACATTCTTCCCTTCGTCTTCCCATTTTAGCAGACAGAAATAAGAAAGATTTATTGATATCTGTCACAGACAAAGGTAGTTGAGTTTGTTTTTACCTGAATCAAAAATAAGAAAGTACTCATGAGGAAAATAACTTTGACTATGAATTCATTGAAATAACAATGCTGGACACTGAAACTTTTCAGAGAAACTGATTGCCCTACTGAAGCATCTAAACCCTGTCCTACACTAAGACCTGAGGTATCAAAAGAGAATTAGTTGAGGAAAAAAGATACACCTCCTTGTGTTTGTAGTCCCCTATGCTACTCAGTGCCTGTTGTAAGTTCACAGATGGTGCAAGTTCATTTAAGGAGAAACTACCCAAAGAAACCTTCAGTCCCTTTTACTGGATGCAAGATGTCTCATCAGTTGCTAGTGGTGAAAGAGCACTAATAGTAGATCAGGAAAAGACCTCCATTTCCCCTTGCCAACAACAGCAGCTCAGGGGGTCACATTCCTCCAGCTGCTACTGGTTGCTGCCACTTCATTGACTTTGGTCATCTGTGACAGTGACTGAGCTGGGACCAGGGAGATCGGTTTCAGAAGTAGAGACCAATTCTATTTCAGGAAGACCAATGCAGATGAATGATCACCTAGTAATAAATTAGAAGAATATCAGACAGCTTGAATCTTTCTCATATTCTTTTTGATGGCAGCAAAAGAAGTACTTACACAGAAGAGTGACTTTATTTACAGTGCTTTGGTTTCTGATGTACAATAGGGTTAAGGAGAACAACAAAACTCTAGAAGTTTCTCAGACAAGGCTATTTCCTTCCCACCTCTCCCTGCAATGGCACAGGCTTGGAGAAATATCAAGTACCCATCATTCCCTCTGGCTCCTTCTGTATTTATCCCAGTAAGTATCCAACCCATCTAAGATCTTCTGAAAGCAAATTTGGCTTTGAGACACTAAGTTCCCCTGACTAACAGCTCTTAACATTCATCAAGAGTTATTGGAAGACATAACAAACAATTACTAAACAAAAATAAAGTAAGTATGGAGTTTCTTTAGTCATAATCTGTTAGAAAAGATGTTTTCTAAGCATCATGACATTTTAGCTGTATGGTTTTTCCCCAGAATAAAACAGTACCAGCAAACTGATAAATCTTTTTAATTTATGTTCATCATCATAACAGTTGAAATGCATTTTGTAATGTCAAGCATGAAATAATCTGGAAATGGATGAATGCCTTCCTTTGTATTTCTCTGTCCAACTTCCTCGTGCAGCATCAGTCCAAATACTTGCAGCATTATCTTGGGCACATTTGCAGTTTTCAGCAATCTGATGACTGGTTATTGGTGTCTGGGACATATAAACTCTTGTGTTCATAATGGAGCATCCATGTACCTGGGAGATATGCATATTAAATGATGGAAAGCATGCTATGTTATAAAATTGCATGCATATGTCAGCATTTTTACAAATTAGTCTGTGTTAAACTCCATTATATGCATGACTGGGGGTAGGAGAGAGATACATGACTGTTGTTCAAACTTCAGTTTCCTGCAAATTTTTAATCTAGAATATATTTCCTGTTGAAAACAGCAAAGGCAAAATGCTGTAATATTCTCAAATCATGTTTATTGGATTTATGAATTTTATGAAACTTCAATAACAAGCTTGGGGGAGGCTTGCATAAGCATCAGTATTTCATGTTATGACTGAAATCCTGCATCAGCACAGAATTGTCCCCAAACAATACATACCCCAGCAGTAGATGCAGAGATAAGCATTATTATTAACATGAAAGAAAAAATCTGGATTATGCTTTTGTTCTCCCTTTCTCCTTCAAAATGCTTATCATTTTTAAACATCAGAATATGAAAAAGGACAAATGCAAGCTCCTCAGAAATAACTCTGCACTGCTTTTTCTCTAAAGGCCCTTTTTCAAAGGGTTTTGTGGATTTGGAACTTGAATATAACCTTATATTTTTTTCCCCTCCTTTTCAAACAATACTAGAATCAACAGGACTTCCATACCACAGTTCCTGTTTCTGAATAATCTACAAAATATGTAGAGAAGAGGAAGGTGTTGGAACTGTCTGGCTAACAGCTTTCAAAAGTATTAAGCATGTAGAAAGTTCATAATTCATAGAACTATATGAAGCAACCATAAATAACATTTTAGCAGACAATACCTGATCCATGTCTAAAAACCTCTCAAAACATAAACTTATTAGAGGATTTGAAAATTATCTAAAAAGAACAGAAGTGGCTGCACTCCATTGTATACTGTACATTAATTTTATGCACAAGTGTACAGTGATTTATTTACTTACCACTGTTGCGGTTTTGGATGTTTTATTTTTTCTCAGCAGCCTCCTTTGCATTCTGCTTTCTCTTGTATGTACTTTGAAACTGAGGATAATAAGGATTGTTTTCACATGCTGAAAATACAACTATGGCATAAACTTAGCTCGTTGAAACTTTAGGTTTTGTTTCTACCCTAGCAGTAGAAGGATCCATGTGGCTATAATATTCAGATTCTTCTTTACGTTGAGAAAATATATTAGCAATCTTCAGATGCAAAGATTTTCTTCTTCCTTCTGAACCAGCTGGTACTCACCACCAACAAAAGTCAGCTCCCAACGGAATAACAGTTCTTGAAGGGTTTGGAGAGCTTTAAAACATTACATAAATGTCAGGGTGGGGGTGGTGAGAGATACAAAAATTTCTGAATTTCATGCTCAAGCTAAATGTTGTTTGAGCCATGTTCAACAAGAAACACTTCACATGGGTGTTTATCAGTGAACAGGTCTCAAGAATGCTAAAGAAAATCCGGAGTGATTTTAAATTAAATTAGCTACCCTATTATATCTACTTTGACTCCTGAAGTGTAGAGATAGATCCAGATAATACAGACATATAGTTAAACTAGGCCAAGTTCTTCATCACCCACTAACCTGTTACTACTATCACAGGTGAAGGTGTGATTTGCAGTGCTAGCAAAATTTACAACAGATCTGTCACAAATAGCATTGCCTCTGAATAATCAGCCCATTTAGTGTCATCAGCAATAAGGGACGGTGAACCCACCCTCACAGATTGGATGACAAGATTCCAATTCAGGAGCTAGACTGGAGCCTCAATAAGAAAAGAAGTTTCCTTGTGACTTCATTGGATATTACCCTTTCATATGTATCAGCTTGAGACCTTATAGTATGGAAATCAGATGGAGATGCTAAGTTTTTCAGAATTTCAGGCTACTATTTACTAGGTTCAGAATCACACACCATACTTACAAGCTTTTTCACTACCATGATCTACTTCTGTTGCTTCTCAAAGACTGCATTTTTTACCTAATTTTTAAATGTCTGCTTCATCATGGTGCACAGATTCTATGGAAAGGAGCCTGTGCCAAAAGTATTTAATTCTGAGATAGAAGAACCACTCATTTTCTCAAACCATTAAAAAGTTTCTAAATGTTCCCTTTCTTTTCGCTATATACTCCAAACAGATGTGTGTTTAAAACTCTATGCTACATAAATGTTATGTTCTTGTTGAGATTTCCATAAAAGTGCATGCCTGTTGAGATTTCTCTTTTGATCAAAGCCAGTTGAATAATTAAATCTTAGAGAACTAAAATCATACAAAGCTTCCAGAGTACTTTCCTCTTTTTTTTTTTGACTCATCTTGGATCTAATAATTTTTCAGCAGCACATTAAGTGATTCAGCTAAACTCTAATGACATCTGATAGCTTTTTGTAAAAAAAGCTGTATATCTTATCACAGCAAATACTTTTTTTTTGAGTCTCCACCAAGATAAGCTACTGAATTGCAAAAGACATGTTAATCCAATAGACATATAGAGTACAAAGTTTGTATTACAAAAGGAGGAGGAAGAGTAAAACTAAGAATTCTAGATGATTTTAAGGAGAAGAATCACAGATCTGAAAACTCTAGCATACATAATAGTAATGTCACATTATCTTTGCTCCCTTCTGCTATGAACTGAGTTTCCAATATTAATATCATGCTTTTTCAATCACCAATGTGATGGCAATAATAAAAAATGGAGATGACATTCATATTATTTCTAATAATTTATTACTAGCTGACTAATGCTCAATGCCTAAATTGGTGTAGACTTTCCACCAACACACTGAAAGTTAGCAAGCTTCTTTATGTCACTAAAGTGACTCTCAAATGACAGCACAAATCTCTGGTCCTGCACCTTTGTCATGCAACTTAGATAACAGTCAAAGAAATTTGCTGGCAGAGCTTTAATGTACTGTTTCATTGCTAAAGAGCTGCTAGATATACTCAGAATATCAAAATCAGCCCATGGGTGTTTTCTACACCAAAACAGTCAGTAGAATGTGTGAATGAAAAAGTTGGAAAGGAATTAAAAATCTCTTCTATTTGGCAAGGAAAACTCAAAATGCAGAGACTCAACTCCAAACAAAAAAAGAGTAATTCTTTTGGGCTGGCAAAATCATTTATACTTAAAATGTCTGTCCCAAAATAAAGCGCATCGGCTCTTTGTTACAGATTTTTAAATGTTAGATTTATGATTGTAAACTGGTATACAAATGCAAAATAATTTATATTCCTCAGTTGAACTCAATTTTATGATAATACAAAATTTGTTACAAAAATGGGGTTAGGATTTAGTTTGTGTAGCAACCAAGTATTCTGCTGATGGTCTTCTAACTTTTAAAAATACTATTGCTGCATTGATCACCAGAAAAATATGATTACTTTAGATTTCTGGCATTCTCTTTTATTGTTTTATTTCCTTTTCTCACTTACATGGGTCAGTTAAGTACAGAGCATTCAATCATTGATTTGTCAAACCAAGGGAAAGAACAGCTCACCTTTATTTTCACTGATGCTGAAAGCTCTTCAAGCACTAAGCAAGAAACGAGGACTGAAGCTTTTCTTCCCCAAAGTAAATTGTGTTCTGTGCTTCAGTAAAGATGGTGAAAGATATTTGCTTTCAACAAACTGATTTTTCCCAGTTTAGATTTTTGTTCAACCCAGGAAAAAGCAGGATCTAGAGGGATAATGTGAGTAGAGCATGAATCATGCCCTTCGGTTTAGTTAGAGAAATCTCAGATGGAAAGTGTCTTCATTTACAGGTGAAGTCAATGCAGCTGAATGGGTCATTTAACCAGATACATGTATCTAGGACCTGTGCAACCCCCCCATTATTATTATTATTTTTACAGTATCTGCAGCAAGTGCCATGGATGCCTTTCACATTCAACTAAATTATATGCCAAGTAATCACTTTCCAATGAAACCACCATTTTAGATATAGCTGAGGACAGAATAAAGAATGGCAAACTTAAAAGCTCTGAGTAACTAGATATTGCAGAGCTGTCCACTGCATGTGGCAGCACAGGCCTGCCACTGTAGGCCCTGTGAGCCCTTGTCTGCCTACATTTATGCAAACAGCTGTAAGTCCTTCCAGAGCCCTGAATAGAATCAGTACTTGCAGTTAAGGTATCCTGCTTTCTGGGATGAGTATTGCGCTTCAGTCTTCACTTATCTCAGAATTAAGAGGTGAAATGCTGCTGCATGGTGTTGGTCAGGCCTGTTTGGTAATGAAATCTGAGAAAGCTTGTTTTAGTTTTTCATCATGGGCTGCTCAGATTGTTTTTCTACTTCTAGGTATGGTTTGCTGCTTAAAAGGGATGGCAGCTTCCCTTTTTTCCCATAGTGACCTTGTTGGGAGATTGCAGATCAGCACGACTCCTTTTCCTGGGAAAAAAATGGAGGGAAGCAGCAACTCCTGCTTCTCCTGTTAGATGATGTTCTTACCTTGCTGCTGATAGCTCTGCCACACTACTGGCTGATGTTTGCCAGGCTGTGCAGCTTAAATGTGTTTTATTAGGCATGTGAAGGAGGCTAGGAGAGTGATTTATGTTGTGTGAAGGGAAGTACTAATATAAATACAGCATAGGAGGAAAAATAAAACTGCTTGAAATAAAATTTGGCTTGACAAGGATGCAGCTATTCACTGGTAGAAGAAAAGGAGTGGGGGTGAGTTCTCTTTTTGGCACATTGAGGTACAATTATAGCAGGAGCAGGCATGCCATCCCAGAGGTAGATGGCCCAGACAACAATGAAGCACAGGCATTAAAATACAAATCCAAGTGTCCTTAACAAGCCCATACTCTGGTTCGTTCCCATGCATCTTCATAGCTTTTGTTGTCCTGCATAAATTAAAGATAATTAAGATGTGCTGCAATCACCTGTTTTCATATTGCTGTTTATAGGTAAGGTAAGGTTAAGATGGCTCTGAAGTGATATATGGGAATGAGCCAGGTGGATGCAAAGATAACACAGGGTCAGTGAGCTAGTAAAATTTCAGCATTTTCCGTGAATCTGGAGGGAACAGAACTAAATACACTGTGACAGAAATGAAAAGCAGCAGTGATAAATATGTAAAGTGATCCTCAAAAACAAAAGAGAGATGATGCTAAGGTAATGATGAAGAAGAGCAATGAGACCATGAGTCTGGGTCTTCACATCAAATACTGAGTCAGGAAAGAGGAGATAAGAGACTTCTAAACCAGATATAGCCTTTTGTGTTAAAGAGTTTTGAATGGTTCAGATTTCATCCTTTGTATCACTTAGTTTTTCAGCTGTGCTCCCTCAGCTGCCTCAGCTGGAATATCTTTGTGGTAGCAGGGAGATTGCACATAAACTGGAAGACAAGAAAACACAAAAGGGCCAACTTCTTATTTGAATGACAGTGCTCTATAAAGCACAGGTATTACAAGTATCTTTTGGAGCTGTACATGGGCAGTTGGACATTTTTATTTTGTGGCTAAAAAATCTGTCCTAAATGCGTCTGGCAATTTGTGAGTTGGAGCAACAATCCTTCCTTCTTGTAATTACCATACTTTTCTCTGTTTCTCTGTTTCTCTGTTTCTTTTCTTTGTCTGGCCTTATTTTTTTCCTTTTTTTTTTCTTTTTTTGAGCAGGAAACATTTCTACTTTCTCTGTTCTTTCCCACTGGTTACATCATTGCTAGGCTCAGGAGAGTGGCTCCATCATAAAAATGGAGAAAAATAGAAGGAAAAGGTACTGACATTACTCAGACCTTTTTTTTTTTTTTTTTCCCCAAGAGGATTTTTAGAATTAAGAGGATAATAAAGGTTTACACTGGAATGGTTTACAAAACAAATTTTCTGAGATTTTTAAATGATGGTGCAGAAAAGACTTCACAAACTGAAAAGTCCTTATTTCCTAGGGCAGAGGAAAAATGTTCGGGAGCGGCTGTGCACACTATCATCCTAAAAGAAAAATACATACATAATACTATACTCATGGGAAAAGGAAAAAAAACAAACTCAAACAAACAAAAAAAACAAACCAAACAAAAAAGCAAAACACCCCCCAAAAAAAACTATGAACAATATGGTAATGCACTGTGATAACAAAAAAACTTACCTTTAAAAAATATATAAGAAATAAGCATACTGTCAGCATAGCTAGACATCACACACACATTGTACCAGTCAAACCAAAATGATCTAGTAAATATCATTCTTAGATTTAGCTTAAGGCAAACATCAGGCAATATGCATGAAGCGAATACCAGCTCAGCTAATCCACAATAATTTGCTAAGTTGCTATACAGAACACATGTAGCTGTGTTAATTATCCAAACTTGCTTCCCATAAAATGAAAAAGGTGTAATAGAATAGGTTAAACCTCGCTTACAGTATGTAGTCAAATACCAGGTTTTAGCATTCTCTTTATAGCTAATTGAACTTGCATAAACTTGAAGTTGCTTAAACTACCTTGTCTGTTTGAACTAGCTTGCTTGAACTGCTTTCTGTTTTTAAGAGCTGCTGTATAATAATAAAAAATAATCATAGGAAAAGCAAAATATTTACTTTAGGAAACGACCCCTTTTATTTTAATATTTTGAGTTTTATAGATCACATTGAGATGTTCTGCTATTGTATGATACCCAATAAAAGTTATCTATCTTCACTGTTTGCAGTATAGTGGACTTGGCTAATATTTACACTGACTATATACAGAATAAAATTAATTGAAATCAAATATTTCAGTTATAACATTTTAATTGTATTTGAATTTATTTTTGTTTATTTTTAATAGAAAAATTTATAATTTGACCCTGTTCCCCTAATATACACACCTTTTGTCACTTACATAGTGGCTTTGTGTAAGGTTATACCTAGCTATTAGACAACTTGTTTCTAAAGGAGTTTCCAAGATCAAGTAAGCATTACCATTCTCACTTTTTTTGGCCTGCTCTGCTTATACAGGTCAACACTTCACTGGAAAAATCACTGTATTTCATTATGTGCTTCTCTAGGAGGGACTAGACCAACTCTGTGTTTCAGTGGGATTTAGGCACTTACATATAGCAATTTTAAAATCCAAGGCTTCAGCATTTCCCTTGCTGACAAATATAATTAATTCAAATCTGAATTCACATATTTAGATTTCTCCTTATGTATTTATTTATACACTATCTTCATTAGTAAATACTTATACATAAATGTGTGTGCATGTTTATGTATTTCCTTCAGGAAGTCCTTCATTCTTCCTTGATTTTATAATGGATGCACAGATGTGGCAAATCATATACTTAAGAAAGGATCATGAGAGAGGTCTTAGAAAGATTAAGGAAAAATGAACTACTAATACATGCTAAAAAATTCATATAATTGAAAGATGACTCAGTGACTCTCAATGACTGCAGCCAAGGGAGGACTGCTTTTTTGCAGCTAACATGTGATAACAAACAATCAAGCAAAAATCAAATTATGTAAAATACATTACAAATATGGTATACAAAAAAAAAGAAGGCAAATACCTGAAACCCTTGTTCTTCTCATGTCATTTATAAATCACATTTGTAGAAATTGTTTTGTATAAATCAGATTACCTGTATTTTTAATTACATAAATTATGTATCATATATTTAAGTAGGTGATATAGATCACCTTATTTTTTGTGTCAATCTTTCAATCTCTTCTCAGCTACTTATGCTTTGGGAAGATTCATGGAATTCTTCCTACTTTTCAAATAAAACTAGAAAATTTTTTATGTAGGAGAACCTAACAACCATGAATGACCCAATATGTTTAAGAAGGAACCAGGATTTGTTTTGAAACAGAATTTGGAAGATAACACTTTAAACAGTAATAAAACTATGATTTTATGCATATTGACTTCTTAAATGAGGGGGTTTTCAACTTTACATAATTGTGGCTTTTCAATCTGCAAAAATTCCTTAATAACGTAACCTCTTAAGTTTGATTTTGTGGTTGGTTACTAATGTTTACAACATGAATTATGAATTTGAGTTTACCTTGCATAAGGAAATTTTTTATATTTGCCGCACTAAAACTGGAGCCCAGCCATAACATTTGTATGACTGATAAAAATCTCTGCTATACTGAAGCAAACCTCCTACAAATTGCCATGGAAATAAATTAGTTAAGAGTACAGAGTTGAATACAAAGGTTACCAGAAACCTTTTAACTGAAATTAGGCAATCATCAACTTTATGTATGATGAATTCATTTAAATAATTAAAAAAAAAATGTGTTTTGCTTTTCAGTAAGTGAGGGATGAGAGACAGTTGATTCTCTGATGTACCTGTGTTTCAAGTTCCTAGAAGCTACATTTTGAACTTAATATTCTGAATTACACAAGATTTGTATATTTGGTAAAAGAAAACATTGCCATTAAACTCAAGGTAAGAAATTATTATACACTGTTTTATGTATTTTTATATAAAAAGTTACAAGTAGCAAGCATATGACACAGAAATGGAACAGTAACAGCAATAATTGTGAATGCATGCTTTTTACAATGTATCTAATAAAGGGTTTTTTTGCCAACTCAAATATTCAGTAAACATACATGCAGATTATTTTCTCAATGTCAAATTTAGTCATATTGCTAGATGCTTATCCAACAAACATTTCTATTGAAGAGATTATGAATAGCTAAATACCTGATTTCAATAAATTGTTCCTGAAATTGGGAATTTAACTTGCAACAAAAAGAAGAGAGAAAAAGAAAAATAGAAATGACTGATAAGCATAATAACCAAAGTCTTATTGCCTTCTAGTAATTTTACTCAACACTGTTTGCTGAATTTAGTCATGATATGAGAATAGCTGGTCAGAGAGTCCATAAAACCTCTAGCTGGTGTTTCCAAGGACGATAGTTTCACATTTCATTGTAGCATGTTCAAAATCACCCAGGAGCGCACTATTCCCAAGCAGTCTATATAATGAAAACAACGTACATATAACAAAAGTTCAATGAAAATCTTCTCCTACATATCACTCAATATACAAGTAAACAACAGACATAAAACATATCAAATAAAACTGAAAAAAAAAAAAAAAAAAGGACAGGACAGATCTCAGGAGCTAATTTCTTCTTCAGGCTTGCAGCAAATCTCCGAATATATTTAAAAACTAAGGAGCACTTGGTGGCCAGCAGCCCAATTAGAAAATAATATATTATTGTGCAATGGGAATATCTTGCTAGTGAAGTGGGATATGTCTGTACTTCTTGGGTTGGACAAAGGCAATGAAATGAACATGTCCACTCTCAGAAACTTAAATAATTCACTGTAGATTTTTCCATTCAGAATTTGAAAGACTGCATGAATAGTTGTTTGAAAGCAAAATAAAGTTAAAATATGTTCTCCCTGTGAGGAAAAATACAGAAAAAATATTTACCTAATCTAGAAGCAGTAAAAACAGTAACAGATTCTTTCCTAGTAAAATTTCTGTATAAATATATACATATAAACATGTATACCTACATATCTAAGTTTATATACATATATACACATATACATATATAAAGTGACAAACTAGCAGCTATCTATAACTCCATTATAAACATCTGAGATTATTAAGTGTTGATAACAACTTATAAAAAAAAAAACCAAACAACTAGAAAAAGACTCAAAAAAGGAAGTTTAATTTGCAAACATTAACATTAATGCTGCAGAATATCTAAATTTCTCAGTACTACCACATACCCTTCCCCTGACACCTCAACAGGTTGGATTAATAACAAGAACTGAAAATAGATAGTTCCATACCTTCCTGTCTTGGGTTAGATTACCAGGTTTTACATGCTATTTCATATGCTGGGACTCTAAATTATATTTTCATAAATAAAAAAAAAAACACGAAACACCATAACCATGCAAAGCATCTGTATTTATAAAGTGTTTGGAATGAAGATTATGTTTAGCTAGGGGATGACTATAATGCTTTCAAGAATAAGGAATTAACAGATTTTGCTTTGTTTACAATGTTAAAGTGGTCATCTGTCTTTCAGTTTTCTCACTATTCAAACATGGCTCTCTCCAAACAAGGTGACATGTAATTTGAGAACATGCATTTTAGTAATGTAACAAATGCAATGGAAAGCAACAAATTGTTCAGTTGTTGTAAAGGTTATGTTTACTTACCTCAGTATTGTCTCTTAGACCCTAGTTGTGTTGTACTCAGACTCATGTTTGCTTAGAGACCCAATGAGGCAGAACCTGGAATGTTATGGCTATTTCATTCAAAATAATAATGTTTGCATAGAAAAAAAAATATACATATAGATACTTAACAGTACAACTTGATAATCTAATCAATATTAATGGAACAATTTACATTGGCATGCAATTAGATTAAAATAACTTTTTTTTTTAAGAGACAGAAATGCATTAATGTGTAAATAAAATATGGAGGGCATGTAAACAGTAACAAGAACTGCATAAATAATGCTTTTATGAAAAATACAAATATAAATAAAAAGTTTCTGTGGGTGGGGTTTTTTGAAATAAATTGCTCATAAATGCTTTTTCATCTGCTTTTCTTTTTCTTGTACTTGTAAACTTTTAATCATTCATATTTACAGTCTCTAAAAGTGCAATATACAGTAGAAATAGTTCTTTTGTTAAAAATATTATGCTTGACTTTTTTTTAATTTGTCAAATATTTGACAATTTTTTTATTGATTACAAAGATTCCTTTTATATTACATTCTTATGCATAAATATATGAGTTTTCTTTATTCACTATGTTGTCTCATGTTCTAGTCTATCTATATATATGTTACTATGACAAACAAAGACACTGTGATTAAGAATGGAACAGCTACAGTAAAGTTTGGAAATATTGAAATTCATTACATGAAAAATAATGTTTCATGTGAAAAGGTATTTCCTTACCCCAGAATTATGTTTCTCATTACTGGCCATGCATCAAAATGAATATATGTATGTTTTTATTTATTCATGTATTGATTTAGAGATATCAGACCGACAGTGGATGATACTCAAGGCCACCTCAGTTAAAAGGAAACCACGTGTATGTGGCTCTTCTAAAAATGAGATTCACACAGAATCTTTGGTTTTTAAAAATTATACCTGTTCTCTGTTGACTTCTGTATGTATGCATGTGAGTATGTGTAAAATGATGAAAGAAGAAGAAAAATATAAAGTAGAAATGTAAAACTGAGATACAGGAACAGAGATGAGAGAGACAGGGAGAGATAATATAATGGTATGTGCTACCAGGAAACAGAAATTTAAACAATAAATAAAGAAGAAATATGTCTTTAATGAATAAAGAGTGAATATGTTTGGGCAATCAAGTCCTTACACAATAGTCTTCATCAAAAATCTATTGATACTGACCGCTGAACAGCTTTATCATGTCTGGACAGCCTGTGACTTGTGGTTGGTACCTCTTCAATTTCGTCTATCTCGCACGCATCTGCAGCATCTTGTGAGTAGCTATGCTTCATGACAAGGATATTTCTCCTGTTCATGGGTTGAATGAGTGGTTTTACAGGCTGGGGTTGTATTTCTGTCAAAACAGAAGCATCTCTTGTGCTGAGGTTACTACGGCTGCCCTTAATGCTAGACACTTGTGATCCACAGTGATGGTCATGAATACATTTTGAAGAGGATCTCCGCAGTTTATGATAATTTTCAAAGTCATCTGCAACATCAGCAAGGTCAGCTGTAGGCCCTGTCCCTCTGAGGGTGCATAACTCATAATGAGGAGGCTCAAATACCTCTTGAAACACTGTTTGATCAAAGTCTGTTTTCCTTTGGACAAATTTTTTACGAGGCTGCTTGATCTGTACTATAACAGAGATAACAATAAGGATGATCACAATGCAAGAAGTCACTCCAATTATAGTCCCACTGGTATTTGTAAGTTGGTCCAACAGGTTAGCTTTTCTTTTTTCTGTGTGACAGAAGGAAAAAAAAAAAAAAGGCACTGCATTAATTGCAGTTTGAGACACTTGAGGACTTTCTGAGTCCCATGCTCTGCCAGTGAGGAGGGGTATAAGAAACTGTGAGGAAATAGAGACAGGACACCTGACCCAAACTAGCCAAAGGGGTATTCCATACCACAGTATGTCATGCCCAGTATATAAACTGGGGGCAGTTACCTGGAAGGGGTAGATCGCTGCTTGTGTCAGGCTGGGTATCAGTTGGCGGGCGGTAAGCAGTTGTATTCTCTTCCCTTGTTATTTCCCTTATCATTATTATTATTGGTGGTAGCAGCAGTGGTTTTGTGTTATATCTTAGTTACTGGACTGTTCTTAGCTTAACCCGTGAGACTTACATTCTTTCGATTCTCCTCCCCATCCCTCTGGGAGCAGGGGGAGAAAGAAGAGGGGAGACTGAGCAAACGGCTGCATGCTTCTGAGTTACTGGCTGGGCTTAAACCACGACAGTTCTTTGTGGCGTCCGAAGTGGCGCCACAGTATTTCTCTGTGATTTGCTTTCATATGGCTGCAGACACGAGACGGTGACTGAGCCTTGTAGAACTGCTGCATGTCAAAAAGCATTCACATAAGTCTCCCACAGGCATAGCAAGACTGAACAACTGTGATTAGGTTGCAACACCCAGTTTAGTGTAATTTTTCTTGACAATTTAAAGTGTATCAAAGGGCTTAATAAAAAGCCTTTGAAATTAAAGTTATTGGGACCAAAGCAATAACATCCATCTCTTCATAATCTCCTAGATAACAAAAATTAACTTTTCAGTACTCCCCATTGCCTGTTTTTGTAGAGTCACCTGGGGTTTCTCTGACTGACACAGGCTCTAGGAAGTAGCAGAATTAGAAAAAGCAACACAGCAACAAGCAACTTTTTTGTTGGAATCAGTCAGAAAGTAAAAGAGGGTAAGCTCACAAGGCCCAATAGAAAGGTACTTGACAAATTAAAGAGTGGGGAAGGTTTTCTGTTTTCCTCTGTGCTGAATAAATAAAGAACAGATAATTATTTCTCATTCATATGTTTAGTTTCTTTAAAGAATATTATGCCATGCCATGCCACAGTTTTACTGTGTTCTTCTGAAGTACGATTTCATTTGTGTTTTACCCTATCACACTGCTTGTCAGGATTTTACAGGCTTATGGGCTGACTGCTAATCCACCTCATTCTGAATTTTTTTCCTTGATTGGTTCCTAAATTTGGCATATCCCATGTTTCCAGGAACAAATCTGCCACAGAGGGAGGGCAGGGTGGGAGGGAAGTGAACTATCTCCCTAGCTTTCAATGTCAGATAGTTAAGCTCTTTTCCCTGAAGACAACACAGACGCTGATTTTTTTTTTTTTCCCCAGAAACACAGAGCAATATTTAGAAACCATTCTCAGCACCTGGTTAGGAACATCAGCCCCCACCTATGAAAGAAATATTATGCTTGATTTCATGTGTTTATTCCTTGCTCTTCAATTTCTCTTGATTGTAGATAGATTTGGTTGCTTTCTTAGTGTTAATTACGCTTCACCTTGGCTTTTTAGCCCACCTGGGTTGTTATGGGCATGGAATGTAACTAGAAGACACCTGCTACCCGTATGTTACTCCACTAAAAAGGGAACTATGACAAACAAACCAAAATATGAATTCTAATTACATTTTAGAGCGTATGGGAAACAGAGACCAGGTGATCAGAAAGCTTTCCAGAAGGACATAACCAGCCAGGAGAGCAAAACCAACACAAAACACCAAGCAAAACAAATGCAGACACTAAAAGAAAAACCCATCCATAATTTTACCTCTCTTCATTTTCTTAATTGCTTGACGTATGCTCTCCCTAAACTGTTCTTCCTGAGCTTTGACCCATCTGGCACATACTTAACAAGAAGCTAAGGATAATATGCTGTATCCCATGCAGGCAAAATGACTTGATATTTCCAGTTCTGCACATTACCTTTGCAGTGGTTTTCATCCCAAGGATACACACAATTCTGGAGTCCGTTGCAGACCAATGTATTATTAATACACATATTACTGTGGCAAAAAAATGTGTTGGCTTCACAAGGGGCTAAAAACAAGAAAGAAAAAGCTGATATTAAGCAGTAAATCATTCAGCTCTCTGTGGCAAACACATCTAGGAGTGATCATGCAATCTGTGATAGAAAAAAGCTATACAACACAGGTTTCTTGAGCTTATTCAATACTTGACAAACAGCACTGAGAGCACGCATGTCACACACTAATTATTGTTCTGTGGCAAAAGATTTTCAGTTCTGAAACAGATGGACTTTCCTATAGTCTGACTCTCATGGCTGTAGTAGGTTGGCCCCCTGTACATTGTTATGGAGTCACTGATGTGTTACCAACAGTTTTAGCCACAGATACAAAACAAAATTAACTCTATTCCAGCCATACCTAGTATATGAGAAATAATCTGTATTGAAGTTTGTTGCTAAAACTCCAGTTTTATATGAAAATTTGTGACTCAAAGAAGACACGTACTTAGTCCTCATACCAACTGTGCCTGGACATTTATACACAGAGAAAATAAATTTATTTTTAAATCATTTTGGTCATAGAAAGACTACAGTTTAAAAAGTACCCTTTTGAGCACAAACTTGAAGATTGGAAAAAAGCAACAGTCCTCTGCATCCCTGAAGCCTAGGAGAATCTAGGTCTAGGAGAATTATACAGATTAAAACTGCAGGATGATGGCTTTACTGGTGTCCATTTAATATTACTGTGAAGAAGCAGCTTGGAAGCTATCAGGAGGAATTGTACACATCAGAAGGAACTGTGCTACTTACTCAAGTTTTGGGAGATTTGTGTTAGCATTGTAAAGATGTACTCCAAAATTATCAAACAGAGTAAAGTTAAATTACTCCTTATACTTATTTTATTAAAACCAACCCAGAAGGTATTCCTCCATTTAGAAAAAGAACCACAAATTTTATAAGTGTTAAATCTGGAAAAATGAACTGTTTATGTATTCTTTTTAAAGTCAAAAAACCCACAAGCATTATTACAATTATTTTTAAAGGAAGGTTAAAAAATAGCATAAGACCCATAAGTAATCAGAAAGGAGATACTCATATTGTTGATACTTAGAATTTGATGCTTCATGGCAATTTTTCTCCTCTGCAACTTTAAAAGCAGTTCCTATGACAACATATATGCATACTGCAGAAGCTGGCTCAGAGCAGATGACTGCTTCAGTGGTTTGCCAACTAAGGGCTGTACAGAGGATTTATACTGTAGAACTTAATGACTCTATATATCATGTCAAGAAATCCACTTTTCAATAAGTGCTTAAGTTCAGATATCCATAACTGACTATAATGTCTTCTTTATAGCAGTTATGGTCTGTTAAACAAATAGTAAATGACATCAAAACTTGTACACGCTCCCAAACACTCAACTATCTGCTCAGATACAACCATATACATATACTGTATCTTTTGGCCAATGCAGAAAAATGATGAGCCAGACTGGTTCGGCCCTTGGTTCAATTTTTGAAAAAATTTAGTATACCATCCCCTAGGCTGAAGTGACCCTGGTCGGGTGTTAAGTTTGTTACAGGAAGGATTTTACTTTAAACTGGACAGAAAGAACAGAAGAGCATGTATTTGTGGATTCCCCAGCACTGGACACTTTTACGATTCAGCTGTACAGTGTGCTGGGACATCTAGTCTTGGTCATGCTTTGCCTAGAAAGGTTGCACCAGATGATTCTTGAGGTCCCTTCCAACCTGGTATTCTATGATTCTATGATACAGGTGTATTAGCAAGGAGCGTGCTTTGGGTAAGTGCTTATATTTCTGTTCTTCTCATTTGGGGACAGTGAAGGCTGAGCTTGGAAGATACTTTGTCACATCATGATGTGACACATCATATAAGGAACCTAGCAGAGGCACTATTATCCTTTTGCAATGTAGTTGCAGTCCCTGCTTCCAGGCAAGGCAAAGATCTTTTGGGAACTAGTTCTTTCCAACAGACAGACAGGATCACACTGCCTGCTCTAAGCAAAAAAGTGAAATGGAGAGAGAGAGAATTTATGAAGGGGAAACCAAAGAAGACCTATGTAGCTACTCATTCAAGTTGCACGTTAGTAAGTAAGAAGTATACAAGAAAGGAAGACCTACATGGCAAATGGAGAAAGCATAAGGAGTGACAAGGGAACGAAAAAAAAGAAACAGGATTAGGAAACTTTATGTTATATGAATTATTTTGATAAAGAAAAAAACCAAATAAACACCAAAACACCAAAAAACATGCAGAGTGGCAAGAAAGGCCTTAGAAGTGAAGTGCTGAAGACAAGAGTATTGTATCTGAGCAGGTAGAACCTCCTAGATGTCTATGACATGCTCTTGCTGCTTTAAAATCTGATTTAATCCTGAATGTAACAACAACAACAACAAAAGAATTAATAGTGGAAAAACAACTCCCAGAAGCATAGACAGCAATTTAAGGGAAAGAAGGACAGCTGTGCAAGGGTGAAATACAGGAATTTAGAAGCATGGTGGTGGTAAGTAGGAAAGGAGAACCAGAGGAAAGTAGTAAAGGAACTGAAAGGAAGAGAAAGAAAGAGAAAACTGCACAGCAGACATACACAACACTCAAGACATTCTGTACAGAAAGGAATGATGAGATTTTATATAGAATGAAAAATATTAGGAAATGTTTCAGAAATTAGAGAGAAAAATAAGAGCAGATTTAAGAAGGGATAATTATGCAAACTGATGGCAGGGAGATCTGGGAATGAAAGACAAGAGAAAAGAAGAAAAAAGAAAAAAAAATTCAGTTCCTCTAAATTGTGCTGTTGAACTCTGGAGGAAAGAGATGGTATGTGAATAAATGTCAAAACTAGATTAATAGTGAAGCAGAGCAATTTCAGATTAAGTGCAACATAGTTAGCATGAGAAAAATCCAAATTGAAGATTCCTAAACCTAATGACAAAAAATTCCCTTTTTTTGTTCATGATTACAAAATCAGTATAGTCAGGTCCTCTCTATGGTGTGTTGAACTTGGAGTGATTAAGCTGGACAAAAAAAATCAATATATTCTCCACACTCTAATGAAGGCTTTCTGTTGGAATGAATGAAAGCATCAAGGGAAGCTGAACCTTGTCAGTCCCATAGTATGCTGGAGGAATTAAGGGGTTTGCCCTTGAAGAGGCAGAACAGAGGGGTCTTGGGATGCTGCACCAAGGACATTCTAGTAATAGCAAAAAGATACATGAACTGGTAGTAAACAGGATTCTTTTACAGCAAGATCAATCTGGTCCTGATGCTTTCCTGAAGCTGTTACAGAACACAGGATGAGAATGGAATCAAGCAGGCAAAGCATGTGGCAGCAACACTAGATGGCTTAACCTAAGTCTTGAACATCATTCATGGCAATGCCTCAGTGTGTAAACACTTAAATCTGAAGAAAGGTTATGGATGTTTTCACAAAAAGAAGCTACTGCTATCCTTAGCTTCAACTAAATAAAGCAACACAAGCCTCTCCATTCAGCAAAACCCCTACTCTATCAATCAGTGGTCTTCCCCACAACTGTATAATGCCCTTTATATGAGACAGCAGCAGGAATTCACAGAGCTATACCTTGAGTTGAGCAAGGATCCAAGTGAGAGTTTTTGGTTCAGGATTAGTAGGCAGTCCAGTGTTGGCCCACAGCCACCAATACTGTAGTTGGTGTCTGTCTACTAAGAGCTACCCGATCAGGGATGAGAAGTAGATGACGCCTTCTTCAGAGATCTAGAAGAAGCCTTATATTTGCAGGTCCTGGTCTTTATGGGGAATTTTAACCCCTTGATATATGTGGAAGACAATACAGCAGGGCACAATAAATCCAGGAGGTTTCCAGAGTTCATTGATTATAACTTCCTGACACAGCTCATCAGGCTGATAAGGGGAGTTCTGCTAGGCATCATACTTCTATAAACAAGGAAGAATCAGTCAGGGATGTGAATGTCAGGTGCAGCCCTGCTGCAGTGATCATGAGATGGTGGAGTGTAAGTTGCTGCGAAGAGGGAATAAGGCAAAACGCAGGGTCATGACTCTCATCCGTGGGAAGGAAAAAATTCACTGTTGAGGGGTCTGCTTGGATGAATGCCATGGGAGGTGGTTCTGGAAAGATAGGGATTCCTGGAGAGTTTGTTGACTCTGTAAGATCACCTCCTCCAATCTCAATAGTTGACTACCTGGAGTAGCAGAAAATCAAGTGAAGGTGGCAGTTAGCCTGCAAATGAACAGTGAGCTCCTGACTACGCTCAGACATAAAAAAGGACACATAAAAGGGATAGCAGCAGGGCTGTAGAGGGCAGCAAAAAGGACTTCTATGGGTATGTCAGCTGCTAAAGCAAGATGGGGTAAATGTAAATGTGATGATAAATAGGGCAAGGGACCTGGTGACAAATGACATGGAAAAGACTGAGGTACTGAATGCCTTTTCTGAGATGAGGGAGAGAGCCTGGAGCAAGGAAGAGGACCAGGTTAGGGAATATTTAAACAAACTGGACAGACATGAGCCCATGGGCTCTAATGCAATACCCCAGTAGTTGCCTAATGTAATTGTGAAATCACTCTTGATTGTCTCTGAAAGATCATGGTAATTGGGGGAGATTTCTGAGGACCGGAAGAAAGGAAATGTCCCCCCATCTCTGAGAAAAGCAAGGAGAATGCTGAGAGCATTCAATCAGTCAGCCTCAACTTGATCCCTGGGAAGGTGACAAAGCAAATAATCCTGAAAACCATTTCCACACACATGAAGAACAAGAATTTTGTCTGTATGATCTTATGAAAAGGAAATCATGCTTGACATGACTGCCACGACTCGCTTGGTGAATGTGGGGATAACAATGAATGTTGTGTTTCTCTACTTAAAAGATTTCAACCCACAAGTTCCAGGCAGTGCAAAACTGGGAGGACTGGTTGATAGACAAAGTGGTTGGGTGCCTGTATAGATGGGCAAAGAAGACCACCAGTATCCTGGGCTGCATTAGAAAGAGCACAGGCAGCAGGCTGAGAAATATGAGCCTTCTCCTCTTCTCTGTACTGGCAAGGCTACTCTGCAGTGAGTGTGTACATAGTTATGGTCTCTTGGGCACACGAGAGGTATGGATGTACTGGATTACCTCCAGCTAAGGCCACAAAAGCCATCAAAGGCTTGGTTCATCTGGCGTACAAGTTGAGGCTAAGAGAGCTGTGACTTTTCAGCCTGGAGAAGCCTCAGGCAGATCTGATCAACATGTACAAATACCTGATGGGAGGGAATAAAGAAGACAGAGCCAGGCTCTTCTCAGCAGTGCCCAGTGACATGACAAGAAGCAATTAGCATTGAATGAAATACAGGAAATTCCCCTTAAATGCAAAAACCTTTTGGAGACTGGTCAAAGACTGTGCTGGAGCTGGTTTCCCAAAAAGGTTGTGGAGACTCCATCACTGAAGATAATTCAAAACCCAACTGGGTACAGCCAGCCTTAAGCAACTTGCTGTAGCTGACTGCTTTAAGCAGGAGGATTGGACTAGACGGACTGTAGCCCATTCCAACCTCAACCCTTCTATGACTTTCTGAAAAGATGGCTTCGTAATTAGATTAAAAGTAACAGCCGGGAACACACAGTTATGTTATTTCTCCTGTATCCTAAAGCTGCCTTGAGTCAAGCTCTGCCAAGATACTGGCCTAGAAATAAGTGAGATAGCATATTCAGCACAATGAACAATTCATAATAACACCAGTGAGTGAATTATAACTACACATATAATTCAACCTGATGTATTTTAATAACTTTGAGTCTTTTTTTTTATTTTATTTTTATTTCATGAAAACACTATAGTTTAAACTAGTTATTAAATCCGGTTTGGATTTGAACCAATAATTATTTTTATGCAAAATTATATTTTATATAAATAATATAAATAAAGGAAAAAACCTTCAAGCACTTTCATTCTACATTATTTCTAATGTTAATATTTTTTTTAAGAATCTGTGTGACGTGTAGGGATATCTTGTATTGTAACATATAAAAAGATTTTATAGTTATTGAAATAATTATAATGTAACATCATCTGCTTTGCAACAATTATTTATACTGAACACAAGGTGGTGCACTTAACCTAGAAGATATACAAGCAAAGTATTTTGTGAGTTAACAGGAATAGACATGATATCCCAGAATCTTCTTCAGGTTTAGGAAACCTATACTTTAAAAATCCTGCAATAATAGCAACCCTATTTCTGTTACCTGGCATGTTAACATATTTTTTTTTCCAATACAAGTTAGGAGATTGTTATAATGATTGTCTTTCAAGAAGGTTACCATCACAGTATTAAAAAAAAGCCTGAGCTCAGTATTTGAAGGTAACTGCTTTCAAAATTCATAAAAATTGAGGCAATGGAGTTGTCTGTATTTTCTTGCTTTTGGAAGGTTTTGGGAATGCATATGGAGCCAATAATCTAAACTTTTTCATTTATTAATGCAAAATGATCATAAGTTCTTTTAATCCTGAGTAGCCCTAAGGAAGAAAAACATAAAGAGCATTAATAGTTCTTCCACATGTTATGTTTACAAAGTAACATGAAATAAAAGCAGTCATATTTTATATATTTTTAAAAAAATGACTGCTTTCACTGAAACAATAAAATAAATATTCACAAGTAATGCATGCACAGTTATACAATAGAATGCCAATTTATATAAAGAACTATAGCAATTAAATATTCTGAGTGTTATACTATTGTGATGTTATGACATTAATAACAAAACACATTATCTCTGTGTGTTGAGCATCATTTCTAGGGGCAAATTTTATGCTTTTATAAATGCAAACACAGCCAGGTCAAAATATTTTTACAAGATGAAGCTAAAAGCTAACTTGTTATGGACCTGATGTGAAGTCTGGCAGTTCCACTTGAGTGCAGTGTTTTTCTCAGTGTATTTACACTGTTTCACAGCACTGTGCAGAGTTAAGTGCAACTCCTTTCCTTTCCTGAGCAAGCTAGCTTCGGTGTCTATGTCATGCTTCATTGAACAGTGTGGATTTACCCTTTGAGTCTGTTTCAAGACAAGGATTTCAGTCAGGACTCCTAATCTTAAATGAATGCACTACCTTACTTGCTATTTTTAGGCTTCTGTCTTTCCCTGTCCCCCTTCTCTTCTTGTCATAACATTTTCGAAAGGTCTTGCTTTCTCCTGAGGCTGAAGGGGAAGTTTCTGAAATCTGAACAATGGTTAGAGAAATATTTTACACTGAACTCAGACATTTCACACCTACTCTTCACGTACTCAGGATTGCTCATTGCATTATGCTCTGCACATAAATTCTTTAGGTAGAGATAATTTGGATTTTTGCACTCTTCATTGCTGAAATATAGAGTTTTCTTTCTTTAATGAGAAAAAGACAAATTCTTCAGATGTTTCTTGAATCATCCTTGAAACAGAAGTTTTCTTTCAGCCTTTCCAAAGAGCAGTCCACCACTCAGGCTGAGAGACTGTTTCACTTACTTTGTGAAAATTATTAAATTATCAAAATGGTTTTAGTACTGTACATCACAAGTATTTTACCTAAAGTAAAATTACTTCTATTATCATTTGCCACTAATGAAAAAAAAACCAAACCAAAAACCCAAAAACCAACATATTAAAATACAGCTATTAGAAACTTGAGAAGTGTTTAATATTGAATTTTTCTTCTCAGTCACCTTCAGGCAGCTCTGTTCAAGATAAATGTAACTTTTATGGATAGTTAATGCCAGATACATATTGATAATCTAGTCTTTAAAAAAACATATGTGATTTCATGATTGCTTTTTTTTTTTGAGATACAAACTCAACAAAGAATGGCAGCTCAGGAGCATACACTCAGAGCTCCAGTCTGTGTTCAGTTTATACAAACAGTTATTTTGTTCAGGGTCAGAGAGCTATTGAGATGCTTAGCTGGTGAAGAGATAGATATTCGCTAGAGAGAGCTGCAAACAGCACAGAGAAGAAAATCACAGGTGAGTGTGTACCACTAAGGTGGCAATCCCAGTAGTTTCTTTTTTATATATTACTGTAGAAGCAGGGAACAAAACCATCAAACCTGCAATCTATTTACACTCCTAAAGGCAGTGCAAAGAGAAACCATCTCTTCACTTGTGTTGCACTTATCACTTTGCTGTTCCCTACTTCAGTAGTTTCTTTTGCATTGCCACAATAAACACAGTCATTAATACTGCATGCCTGCAGTGCCTTTCCACATTAGAGAATTGACCATGCTTGGACGATCATCTTCAGGATTATGGCTGTAAACAAGGACGTGAGTACTGTTTCTCAGTAAAACTGTGCACTACTCTTCTAAACATGGCCCTAGATTTCTATCCAAATATCAGTTTTGTTAATAAAAAGAAAACCAAAATGATAGAATATGTGCTCTGTTAGGAAAGCCACATATGACAGGGCTTTAAAAACAGGCTTAAAGCTCAAAGGGGAAACAGAATAGAACAAGGAATTACATTTTTCTCATCTGGGATTTGTGATACAGGGCTATGGACAGAGGAGGAAGCAGTGCAACCAAACAGCAGTGAGAAGCAAGAGAACGAACATCGTGCCTGCTGTGCATACAGAGGGATTTTTCTCTTATCGTATATGCCCTGGTTCTACAAATCTGCTTTTAGGTTAAAGTGTAGGTGTGTCTGCTCAGCAGCAGCTCCTTGAAGAAGCTGTAGGTGTAGAGTGTCTGTCATTAATCAGGCTGGCGACTACCCTCATAGTCATGGAAAATGAAACGAACAGTTACTCGGTGGATGAAAAAACAAAGCCATATTTTTCAAGTCTTCTTACCAGATAAAGAGACACCTTTTGATGATACCAGATTTCTTGCATTCCTTTTTCTGATTCTTAAATTAATTTCTTGGAAATTTAAAATCTATTGTAGACAGTACCATACACAAAAAGAATTATTAGATATGTACACTTTAGAAGATATGTTAAAGACTATAAAGGTAAAGACACCAGCAGACAAACCCCAAAATGATACTTGGAATACCTTATAATGCTGAATAGCAAATCATCAGATCATCATTTTTAAATTATCAGCTATTAAGAATTATTAGGCTTTTATTATGGTTATTAAGCATTACTTAGAGATCTACTACTATTTTGATGATGTGAGAATCATTACTGATTTTCTGGCATAGAAAATTTAACTTCCTGCATTATATGCTTTTCCTTCAGACATATTTATTGCACTGCTGCTCTGCAGAACATCACTGCTAGAGATTTGGAAACTTGTAAGACCACGTTTTAGATGCTCCCCACCACCACCCCCACCCCCACATATTTATTTCAAATGTAATTGGAATACACAAATCAAACTCTATGAAAATAATCATATAAGAGAACTCTTTTCTGCATAGCTGTCAAGTCCCCAAGAAAATGGCTCTTTAGCAAGAATTAATACTCAACAGACTCACACAGAAAGCAAGCATTCCTCAGGCTAAGTAGCCTGTCTCCACAAAAAAACCCATTGCCAATGCACAGTGCCTTGCATAAGGGAGCTCAGTGTCTTGACAACTCCACACTAAGGACAGGGACTTGGGGAGCTACAGATCACACCACCTCATGGGCAGTCCCACAGCAACAGGAAATACAGGAATTTACTTCGTCACTCTTTCCCACGCACACAACCACAACATAAATGTCATCTTCTATCTTTTTTTTCTTTCTCATCTCTAGGTGAATAAAATAGCTTTTTTCCTCTTCTTTGTCCCTGAGTAGAGACACAGGTGTCTGTTCCCTGATGCACATCTCCCTGAATGAGGTCTGACGTTCCTTCTCTTCCATGCAGATGATCTAATTATTCCCACACACTGCTGAAGGGCATTGCAGTTTACATGCTACAAGATGTGTTTTGCAGTGCATATACCAGCATCTGCTCTAGCTGACTCCTGACAGCCAGCACCAGTCTGCAGCATAGGGCAGCACTTACAGACAACTGGCATGGCACAGAAAGTACAGTCTGCATCACCTTTAAATCGTTAAAGTCAGCTTCCAGCATTAAAACCACAGATGCAGTTTCTTCTACTATTTATGAGCAGGCTATGTATATGTATCTCAGAGCACATTTTAACCCTGAATAAATTTTTCAGCTTTTAGTGTGCAATGACTGACCAGAATAAATTTACGGAAAAAACATCATGTTAATATTTTCAACTTCCCAGTAAGAATACGATGAAGTTAGTTTATTAGAACTGGAGTCTGTTTACAAGAATGAAGTGGCTCATAAGATGTAGGATGTCAGGTAAACATATTAGGAATATTATAAGAGAAAAAGAAAAAAAAACATTTTCCTTACTTCACTTAAAATATGAAAGCCTTGCAAACACACACTTATTCAAACCTTCATTTCAAGTTAATCATCACAGTGTTTCACTCCCCGGTTCTTTAAATGCTGTGAACCTCCAGTGTCTATGCAGTTGTTTCTAAGGTAACAGATCAGAATGCCTTGTGAAAAAATGAATCAGATCTTGAATATTCAAGACATCTCCAGTTGCAGAAATGAGAAAAGGGCAGTATCATCTCAGCTGAGGGTTCTCAGTATCTTTTAAACCCCGGACTGATTTACAGACAAGAAAAATGTAATCCACCTTAAAGCTGCAGTGTGAAAGTACAGTGGCGTATGCAGTTTCAGGCATGTAGACTGTCAGAAATTTCTAATCAGAACCATAATTAAGGAATTACAGAGGCTGTTCTCAACAGTCTCATTGCCTTATTGCAGGGTATACAAACACAGAATACAGATGAAGAATATGTTTGGTAGGGTTGCGCTTCATTCCAACCACTGACAGCCGCACAGAAATCTTTGTGTCAGACATGTGATGCACAAGCCAAAAAATGCATTAAAAATAAACATGAATCAGCATGTGAAAATCAATGAGTATACTTCTTCCTCAAGGGACCAGATATGCATTATGTTCATCAAAGAAAACAAATCAAAATTTTTCATAGGTGGTAACCTGTGCCAATCTTTTTCAGTGAATAGGATTATTGGGTTTTGTTGAGGGGGTTTTGTGATTTGTTTGTTTGTTTGGCTAGAATTACCTTTTGTTTCTTTCAAAGGCTGTTTCGCTTGTTATCTGAATCCAGAAATCATAACTATATGAATGCAAGCAAGGCACATAGAGAATATTAACCAAACTATCATGTAAGACTTTAGAAAACTGGTATTACAACAAAAAAAAATAAAAAATTCTCTGCTTAATGATATCATACATATATATTTATTGTTATATTTGCATTTTGGAACATGCACATATACACCCACCATTTGTGATAAAGTAATAAAGTATTTTTCAAATGCCTGTCATAATGAGATCTAAAAATCGATTTCATAGAAAAGGCTCAGGCTTGATAAAAACTTTCAGAACTGTATTATTTTCCATGTTGTATAAGGGAAAACTGAGACATAGCAGCCAGCAGCTTGTGGATCAGATAAAAGTTGTGGTCATACAACTGGACAGGTCATGACTACCTGCACCTGTCTTTCTGTCTCTGAAACCAGTGCTTTATCTGCTGTGTTACAAATTATTACATACTATAAAGGCTTGGAATAAAACCTGTTCTGAATATTTGCATAACTTGTTTGGAAACATTCTTCAGTGACTACTCTGCATGAAGAAAACTTTAACAGTTTTGGGGACTTGTATCATTTATCAGACTGAGAGGTGGATGCATTGATTAGGATCTTACGTTCTTGGAAGGATGTGAAGAGCATCTGGAATCGGCTGCTTCGACTGCCTTCATCTGCCCACATGCGGATTACACCGAGACCTGTCCGCAGCATTACATCATTAGCAACAGTGCTGCAAAACTTTGCTTTCAAATCCTCCACAGAGCTGCTTCCATCATAGACAGCTACAAAATTCCTTTTGCATTCATTGGAATTCTGCATCTCATAGTCCAAGAATCGCAAATAGATCTATGAAATAAACAAATGACAAAACATGTAGAGACACTTGAAAACAACTAAAAAAATTAAAATACCTTTGCTTCACCTTGTGGGAGAAAGACCACACAAAGCTACTACCACAGTAACATTTCTGGAGCTGGTGAATCATAGTCACCTCATAGCAGGGGCATTAATATGGAAACTGAGTGATGTTTATAGTTCTTCGTATTTTGTCTTGCTTCAAAGTAGAATCTAGAGGGACATCTCAATATTTTTGTTCTTCTTTGAAGTGAGGTCCTAGTTTCCATATATATATATACCCATCTCTGAGAAGTATGCACAATGGTCCTTCAAGCTGAAGGACACACAGGCTAGAAATTTCTTCTTTCTCTGGCTGGCACAGTATTGCTCTATTACATGCCTGACATGGAATATAATAAGGCATATAATTGCTGCTCCCTCCCCACAGTTAATATGTGTCATCCTTATGATATGTCTCAGCTACACTGATCCAGGACGTGAGAATGTGGGAGCCAGGCAGAACTCGATCATTAATATTTTTATGTTTCTTCCAGCAATCTGGCTACCATCTCAGCTTTTCTAAACAAAGCCTTATGGTATATATTTTCATAATTTAACAGGGTTGAAATCAGGCGTATTTTGTGGAAACTGCTAGAAACCTAGAAAGCTTTTTGGGTTCTGTTTTTTTTTTTTTTTTTTGAAATATCTCTTTCATGCAAGCTAAGCTGTCTTATAAAAGTAATAGATGTATTGGCCTTTACAAAGAACTCTTTAAATCTACCCTAAAAGAAGCAGGGTTGAGGAGAAAATGCTATTATTTGATATTCAACTCAATACAGACTTTAATAGGGAAAACCGCTCATTTTAAAAGCAGTAATACAAGCAATATTGAACATTCCAGTAAAAGAGAGGACAGGTAATATTTTCAAAAGACACATGATACATAATCAAATTGCCAAGCCTGCCCAGGAAACTTCAGAATAATGATACAGAAAAGTGAAAGGCGAAGTAGGGCACAAATAGCATAAACAGCCAGTAAGCATATTCAGCATCCAGCTATAACACGTCTTCACTTGCAAAAACAACCAAAAAGAAACTTCATTGTACTAGACATCAGATATACTTCTTTAAAAACAATCTTATTAACTTCAGGCAGTTGTTTTGCATGCACAGAACAATTGCTTAAAAAGCTTCTCTGGGTTTGCATAAAGTACATAAACATAGTATATCCTTGTAGCAGCAGGGCTCATCACTTCACCTCAATAATATATTAAGTCTGTTATGGTTTGAGAACTATGTATTATTAAGCAGTCTGCCACTGTTTACTAATAGCCCAGATATTTAAATGATCCTTTTCAGGTAGTGTATTACGTTACATTTTCATTCCTTGTTATGCTTTGCAACTGGTCACTCTCAAAAGAATATTTGTAAAACAATTTTTGATAGCATTTGAAATTTGGTATACTGTTTCATTTTGCTTGTCTCACCTTTTCGTAGTGTGTTATTCCTTACAGTAATCCTTACTATGTTCCAGCATTCCCATCCTCCAGAAGAACTCAGAGGAATCTATTTCAATTAAATTGCAGTTAAGTAAATTCTACTTTCACCATGTATCCTGGTTCTTAAATACTATAAATTAAGGAAGATGCCTGTATTAATCTCTACAAAATGGAACAGTTAACAGAAAAACACAATTCAGATGGCAATATCTTATATCAATGAGTATTTTTCATAGTGTTTTTCATTTCATTTACTGATTGCTCCAGCCCTGTAAGTGGAATGAAAAATTACTAGAGTTTGGTCACTCAGCATTGCTGAAATTTTCTCCACTACCCACTACTTTTTATGTGTGTTGTATTGAAATGTCCTGCCATTTCCTCTCCTACTGGGGAACAAGAAGTTTACATTCCTGTTAAAACAGGCCACCTACTTCCTTGGAAGAGTAATACTTAAAAATTTGTTTTGAATTCTGAAGATTTGTTCAGTGCAGAAAATGAATTTCTGAAGTTCCCCTGCACTGGTTACATCCTTTTAAAAGTCTTTCTTTCATTCTTTAGTCTCTTCCTCCTTTCCCCAGGTGCTTAGGCACCTGACCCTCCATGACTCCATGACTCCTCATGCTCTAGATCCTTGCTCTTGGTGTTCTCCAGCTGTTTAGAGCATTTCTGTCTTACTGGTATCTGACTACTTTAGACCCTCAGGTAAACCTCATCTTCAGTGTGTTTCCTCCTCTTTTCTGTTTATAGACATCGGCCACTTCCATGGCCACCAGGCATATGGCTGACCTTCACTGCCAGCTGCTTCCTAGAAATCATTACACCTCTGACAGGAAGTATACGAAAATGTGCAGAAATTAACTGGAACCAACCAAAAATAAACCGCAAAAGTCCAGTGAGAGAATTGCAGACAAGAATTTTGGACCAGTCATTGACTCAAACACAGCCATGAAGAACTGGGCTCTTACTCTTCACTCTCCTAGCTTGATAAGACCCTGTTACATTAGTAGCGCCTGGAGTCCACCTGGTGCAGGCACTCTGTCGTCTTGCCAGAGCAAGATTATATGTGATGGTGGGAGGTATAGGAAAAGACAGAGCTGTGACACTCACACCAAAGAACTGGCCATAGATAGAACACACCAGACAGCTGCTTCTGCGTCCTAGAGACCATTTGCTCCTGGCTCAAACAAGACCGTAACAGGTGCTGTGAAACCCTGGTACTCAACCCCTCTTGTGAAGCTGCTGAGGTAGTCCATAGTCCATCTCTGCATAAAGTTTCACTTAGAATGAGGAGTTAAATGTGCACCTTGCTTTCCTTTCCTCTGCTAACAGAAGCAGCCTGCTTCTGATGGATATTTGAGTGCTAGCCAGCTTTGTCACAGGTAGTGCAACACAAATATGCAAAATGACTGCTTTCCAGAAAGCAAAGCATGTCATATAAATGTCTCATAGAGAAGCACAGATGGCTTCCAGCATATTATTTTCATGAACCATTATTTTTATGCTATATATGCCTATTATGTATATACCATCTATACATTACAATATGCCATATAAAGATAAGATATACTGTACAGATATAATGTAAGGTACATATATCACATTCCACTTTTAAGGAAAGCTTTTACCTACTCCAACTGCAGTTAGTCCGACTGCAGAACAATAGTAAAATTATACTTTACCTAATGGGGCAAAAACCTCTTACACTTGCTCATTTGTTCTCTATTTCTACCCTGCTGCTTTGTATATATGTATATACATTTATATGTACGTATGTATGTGTGTACATATAAGCAAACATATATCTTGCATAGGTTATCCCATTTCAATATTGAGATGCAATTTATGTCTGTTTTTATCCTTACAGGAAATGTGTGCTAATCCTTACAGTGGTTATAAAATACCAGCTCTCACAGCAATTTCCAGCATTCATCAATTATTTCTGATCTCTTCAAACAGATTGTTCATAGAACAGTACAGCCAAAGTCTTATATCTATGGACTTATCATTTGACATTCTCTAGTTTCTGGTGGCGGACTAGCCTTACAAAATAGTAAAATATTTCTCAGAGTAGCAGTAATAAGTGCTGAGAAGGAATTGGGAGAACAATAATTTAGCATTTCTCTTTGAGTCTTTCAGTGAAGAAGCCATAATTTTCAGTTCTTCCTAAGCCTTAGTTCTGCTGTCAGTCATGCAAGTCAATTCCTGTATGTGATAAATTCAGCTAAGATCATAACACATACAGACCTGGTAGGTACTCGAACCACTGGAAAGAAAAATTTGACTTAGAAATTTATGTCCATCCTTTAGAAGAAAGATGGCACCTTCTCCAATGGTATAAAGTTTCATAAAATAGAGAAAATAAATTCCTGATATTCTGAAGTGAGTTGGAGTTTCATTCTCAACATCTCCTTTGGAGACGACTATTCCTAGAACTTTATATAAAGTAATGAGGACTTGATACAAGGCATACTAAAATCTGTGGGTATCTTTCTCTTCACTTATTTGGATCAGACCTACGGATTAAGACTGCAGGCATTTAAAAAACAACCTGGAAACTGATTACACAAACTGACAACCTGATACTGGATCAGATTCTATTTTAAAGAGCTGGAATAATTTAATTGCATCTGCACACCTCTGCCAATTTTTATGGATTTATTACTATTTTTTTGCCATTGTTCCTGTCACCGGCTGTAAGACCCACACTGGCAGAAGAAAATGACTAATAAATTGAGTTCCCCAGGGAAAGAATAAAACTAATGATATGATATACTGTTATCTAATGCAAAATGTTCCTGCACATAGTTTTTTGAAATCAGTGGCAATATTCTCATTACTTTCACTGGTATGTGGATCCCTCTAAAAGAAATTAAGCAGAAAGTGAAAGAAAAATTATCATCAATATTTCAGGTTATTTAATTTACTGAGATCTTAGTTATTATTTCTACCAGCAGGATAATGGATAAGAAATTTTTCTCAAAAAAAAAAAAAAAAAACAAAACTAAAGAAAGAAAAAGATCAAAAACTTAAATGCCACCACCTGCCTTCATTAAGCATTTTTTTTTTCAGTGACGTCAATAAGAACTTTTGGAATGAACATTTCTATACATACTGACACACTATATTAACACAATTGGGACATTCTTGTTGAAGACATCTTATTTGAAAGAAGCAGCATAACTCTCGTATCTTCTTCTTTCACATTTCTGTTGTAAAGTTTTAATAAGACACTTCCCTGAAATCATCAGTTCCACATTACTTAGAAGAACAGGCTGCTAGTGCACAAGTATTAGCTTTTACTGAGTTTTGAGATGTGGCTGCAAATACCAATGCAATTAGCAACAAAACTCAGAAAGCCACACTGCAACCGTGGCATATCTACTTATACTCTGTCAAACATTTCAAATAATTGTCTTGTCACCTTTAAGGTTTGCATTGTCAACATAACACTAAAAAAGGAAATGATGGATAAGTTTTACTATTTTTTTAATTAAATTTGAAAGCAACAAAAATCTCTGACTGCATACATGAAAAAAAAGAATTCTTTTAAACTATAGATAATATATCACCTCAGTAAAATGGTCAGATTATAATCTCTTCATAGTGAATCACTTTTGATGAGTTCTGCTTTTTAATCAATCACTTAAGCTTAGGGCTGACAACATGATTGATCAGGCCAGTCAGGAAAAAGCTTCAAACCACATCCCAGCATATCAAACTTAATATATGTGCACAGACTTTCAGTCCCTTAAAACCAAACCAAACAAACAAAAAGCCATCATTCACCTGCCAAACGTAATTTAGGTGTAAGACAAAAATTTCCTCTTCGTCAGGGACTAACATCCAGATTTTACATATTCAGCTTCTAGTTACAGTCAGTTCTTTTGTAAGCACAAGACGGGGTTAAATGGCCCATCTTTCCACATTGCATAGTGATCAGTTGCAGTGCCTGCTTTATTCTGCATCTTGTTCAGGTCTATGTGATTAGACACATGGCTGGGGTGGAGTTAATTTTCTTCATAGTAGCTAGTATGGGGCTACGTTTTGGATTTGTGGTTTTTTGGAATTTTGGAAACAGTGTTGATATTCAGGGATGTTTTCATTATTGCTGAGCACTGATTATACAGAGCCAAGGCCTTTTCTGCTCCTCACACAACCTCACCAGCGAGTAGGTTGGGTGCGCACAAGAGGTTGGGAGGGGACACAACTGGAACAGCTGATCCTAACTGACCAAAGGGATATCCCATACCATATGATATCATGCTGAACATATAAAGCTGGGGAAGGAGGAGGAAAGGCTGGACATTTGGAGTGACGTTTTTTCTTTCCAAGTAAATATTACACGTGAGGTATTCCTGCTTTCCTCGCGATGCCTGAACACCTGCCTGCCCATGGGAAGCAGTGAATTAATTTCTTGCTTTGCTTGTGTGCACAGCTTTAGCTTTGCCTATTAAACTGTTTTTATCTCAACTCACAAGTTTTCTCTTTTAGTCTTCTAGTTCACTGCCCCATCCCACTGAGAGCAGGAGTGAGAGAGCTGCTGTGTGATGCTCAGTTGTCAGCTGGGGTTAAACCACTACAGTCCTTTTTCATGCCCAACATGGGGCTCAAAGGGTTCGAAAAACAACAGGTTTGATTGGAATGTCTTAGATCAAATTTATAGACTGTTATTGCCATTCACCTATTAATTGCAGGCTCCTCTGCTTGCCACGGGCTTGCTTGCCTTGCTGTATATTGAAGTCTAGTGCTCGCTAGTGGGTGCTGTTCACTTTTGCTGCTCGCTGTAGCACTGCACCACTGATCACCTTACTGCTATGCCTGGGAGCATTCTGATAACAGCAATGGCCCTGCGCCAGGGATGGCAGATGGCCAGGGCATCGCTGCTGTTTCTGTGCTGCTGTGTTGGACAGGCTGGAACTCGAGGCAAAGGGACTGTGTCCTGTGGATAAGTCCATGCAGGAGCAGGACACCTTGGGGTGTGTCTGTGGCTGTGGATAAGCCCATGCCAAAGCAGGTACATCTCAAAGTGTTTACGGCTGTGGTTATGTCTGTGCCAAAGAAGGTATACCTCTGAAGAGATCGTGGCCCAAGAATAAATCCACAGTGGAGAAGTTATACCTCAAAACATTTGTGGCTGTGAGGTCCATGCAGGCGCAGGTACACCTTGAAGCACTGGTGAGGTCATGCTGGAACACCTCAAAGCATGTGACAACAGAAAAGCCCACAGGAAAGCAGGTACATCCCTGGAGGGACTGCAGCCATGGGTAAGGCCATGTTGGAGCAGGTTTACTTCTGAAGGATGTGTGGCTGTGGTAAGGCCATGCTGGAGCAGGTATCTCTCTGAAGGCATTGTGGACCATGAAGAAGCCCACATTGGAACACATGAACTTTGAAGTGACTGTGGCTGTGGATAAGTCTATGGCACAGCAGCTATACTCTGAAGAGACTGTGTATTACTAGGAACAGGTACACCCAGAAGGACTACAGTCTGTGGATAAGTGCAAGCCAGTGGAAGGGCGAGAGGAGGAGTTCGTTGCGATGTTAAACCTTACCACCTGGCTCAATGGGACTGGGGTGGAGATTGTAATGGAAATACTTTTAAATTGTTATGACCCATGATTTGAGTTGCATGTGACAGGAATTACTATATGAAACAGTGAAGGATAATCCTTACAAGAAACTGTAAGTGCAGCAGTGACCCTACCTGAGTTTTCTATCTGCCATCCCACTGGGGGAGAGTGAGCAAGCAGCTGTGTGGTGCCTTGTTACCAGCTGAGGTTAAACCACAACCCAAAGTGAGAAGGCTAGAAATATATCAAGCTAAAATACATATTACTTACAATGTTTGGATTTGTCTTCTAAAATAGCCTGTCCTATTGTTTGGATCCTGCACTGGGGTTTCTGGGGGGGTTTTGGGTTTGGTTTTTTTTTTGAAATCCACTTTACTTCAGCCTGAAAGTATTAACAGGACATGTTCTGTTTGGTTTTCCGTTTGGGTTTGGGGGTTTTTTTGACATTTTGGGGCCTGCTGTTACTAGTCCAGAACCATACTGTGCAAACAGATAACTCCATACCTCATATTTTCCTCTCAGTTGGGGCCTGGAGAATACTGTCCATCAAAGGTGACAACCTTATATGGTACTTCTAACACCCTGTGATTCACAGCTAGGATCAGACATCAAAACACCATTTTCCTGGACAAATGAAGCTCTTTGTATTTCTTTGCTTTGTCCTATTTGTTTCTTCAGACTTTTATGAGCCCTCAGTAACTGACATTTATTCTGTCATTTTTCTCTCATACAGTGGCAGAATGCCTGCAAGTGACAACCTTTACAGCTCCTTGGTGCTGTTCTGCTTTTTAACACTGAAAACTGTAGAGCACATCCTGATTCTGCTGTCCTCTTTGGCAGATGTTGCATTACTTTAATCAGTAGCTTTTTTACCACATTTCCTAACAATTATTTGGTTTGAGGTTGCTTAGGTTGGTAATTTTTCTATCCTTGAATGGAATATATTCATGCTAACTCAAAGTGGGTTTTGTCAGTGCTACTCTGGCTTGTGTATACCATGCCTGCTAGAAGGCAGTCTACATACATGATACTACACATACACTTGTCTTGCATTTTCATCTAACAAAAACTGTTTCAAAGAAGTAATAGTTTAACACAGGTAAACAGTATCTTCTACTTCTTTAAATATCATTTGTTCACCTTGTTCCACAATTACAGTATAAATGTATTGGGTTTTTTTCATTCATAATATCATTTGCTTATCTGTATGTTAGCAAGCTTCAGACCTTCTTCAGAGATAGAGCTCATCTGAAGCCTGTAAAAGTGTCTAATGGGTATTAGGATTTTCATTCCCTATATTCCATGTTTCTGCAATATTTCAGGAAACACCACTCAAATGACTTCTATTAAATTTTAGTGTACTACTTAAAGCTTTTCTTCTACACCTGATAAAGAAGCCTCCAAAAATCAAGGATAAGTTAGTCTGCCACTGCTGGAAGTTTAAACTGTTTTTTTCAGGTCTCATCCAAGAGCACAAGTTTCTGCTTCACATTTGAGAACAGAAAATGTTTTGGTTTAGTCAGATTGGTTTATATAGACCTGTAGATCTGCAATTTGCTTCACTGTGTGTTTCCTCTTAACTGCCTAGGAAATGCATGTGCAACAACCCAGTCTGTCCAGACTACATTCAATTCTAAGTCAGGCACCTGGAACCAAAAGCAACATCTCTTCCATCAAGCACATGGATACAAGGTCCACTGTGAAAATAGTAACAGGTCATTTAGAGCCTCCACCAGGTAGTAATAATACCTAGCCTTTGTAAATATGCAAGTGTCTTAGTCCCACTTGGGACTTTTGTCCCACACTTGGCCTCACTTCTCACTATCCCAGCCCTGTGCATTGTTAAGCTGCTGCCCGGCTTGAGCTGGGGCCATGCGCAAACCCAGCCACCACCACAACTTAGCTGCCGTGGCCGGTCCTACCTGGTTCTCCCTGTTGGTCACGTCCTGCCCCTGTGGTCACCCTTGCCCTTGCCCCCTCCCCTGTGCTGTGCATCCCCCTCCCACTGTTCCACAACAGCTGTGTTTGAAACAAACGTCTCCACTTATAGATAGCTGTGGTTTAAGGGTACTGCAGTGATTTGTCAAAACAAGATACTCATTATTTAATCCTTTCAGTTTCTTGAGCTTTTTGTTAAGTCTTGCATCCTACAATTTGTAAAGGTATTTTGTTTGCCTAGTAGCATGCTTAGGTGGGGCAGGAGAATTAGGCATCACTTTTCCTAACTTACTTCTGATTTAATTTTATTTCTTGTGGTGTACATACAGAGGTCACTATTTGTTATTCCTTCTGAATAAATGACTTCAACTGGACCAGGTTCAAATTCATACTTGTCTGTCTGTAGTTAGGATGCCCTTTCCCAAGCTGCCCAGAGGTTCTGATTATAAGCACTGCTTACTGGTTTTTTTCCCAGCATCAGGACTTCATCTTTGTGAATGTTTTATTACTATTAATGTCCAATTGTGCTGACTGGTTTTTTTCCCCCACAGAATCTCTCAAGGAACAAGCAAGACACAATGGTACCTTGCTGGGAAAGTTGCTCACCAAAGGGACTGCTACCTGAGCAGAAACATGAATTCTGTCTTCTGAGAGGTGCCTGTAAAACTGCTGACACATCCAATATAGAAAAACAGTTGTCATTGATATTATCCTCCAGCATTGCACCCTTAACAGAAAGTGCAAAATATACTATCGTTCTTTTTGTTTTCTTATTTTTTATTCATAAATAGAGATTCTTTGCTTATCCACTGCTGTAGCCAATGATATGTCTGAAGTTTTTCAAAACCTAGTACAATAAGCTTATCCACATCCTCCTTTGGGCTTTGTTCTAGAGAGAATTTTGGGATGAGGAGGTTCTTCCAGCTCTTCACTATTCAGGGTGGGTTGGCACAGTCAGTCAGCAGCTCCCTCCTTCATTTTCCGTTTTTGTTCTGACTAGTGATAGAAGTCAGCTTTTAGACAAAGTGCAGAACCCCCAGTATTTATAAACTCCAGATTCACAGCTACCTTACTCAGCAGACACTGACTTCAAATGATTACAAGAAACATGCACTTTGCAACCAGTCACTGTCAAATATAAGGCTCCAGGTCTGTGTATAGATGGAAGTAATGTTTAAACCACCTTCTGATGTCTTCTGCACTTTGAGAAAGTTTCAGTTCTGCATGCATTTTCAGTATTTTATTCTTTGTGCTATAAGGCAATCAGTGGTGGCTCTATTTTACGCGTGGGCAAGAAATTTGCTGTTCTCTGACCCATTCCAGCTTGCTGAGGATAGCAACAATGTTACACTCAGACTGTCAGTTTGAAGCTCAGGCTCAGAGAACTCAAGTTCATACTCCCTGACTGATCTCATTGCTCATATATTTTGCTCAGACTTGGCTTGAATCTGGAATTGGAAACCAAGGAAAGAACTTACTTTTGCAGTTTAGATTGGATGAGCTTAAGCCAAATGAAATTGCAAGCGGCCCACATTCTGGCACAGTTTAATTAAGAAACTCAAGATGCAAAGATCCAACCCAAACTGTATCTGAGAAACTCTGGCCTTTTAGGCATAATTCCCAGTAACAGACTGTGCAGCCCAGAGTACAGGAACATGTGGATTTAAAGACCTTTCCTGAGTTCTTACTGTTCTTAGCAGAAAAGACTCTTTTCATAGGTGCAAACTGCCATAAATTAGAATGATGTCACAAAATTATTGTACTGAATATGTCATTAGTTCAAGGTCAGATAAGCACAAAGGAAGCTGACTGTAAAATATGGACAATACAGTCCAGTTCAATTGATCCATCTCACTAATAAATCTTACTGCATACAAGTTTGGGTTTTGTTGTTTGTTTTTTTTTTATTTTATCCACTATTTGATTCCTTGAGGTCTAAAAATTGTTCAACCTGTCCCAGTATGGTGATACCATAACCATATGTGTGTGTGCATGTGTGTATAGATATCTCTGTGTGTGTGTGTGTGTGTATATATATATGTGAAAATCACACCAAGATAAGTTCAAGTGCTAAACTGGACTTCCCCTTTGATGGGAATTCAAGTGCTAAATTGGATTTACCCCTTTGACAGGAATCTAGGCTTGAAAACTGTTGGGCATTTTTCCCTAGCTTGCTGAATAAGCTTTCAACTCCAAATGCTTGGAAACATTGATTTATGTGCTTTTATACTACCCTATCTCTCTACCCAGAGAATTCTGTAAGATGGGAGCAGCAAGATTCATCAAGAGATGACCCAGCACGAGCTTCTTCCTAAAGGCAGGATTAGTAATGTTTCTCTCATTTTTCATAGACTGTCACCTAATCTGCACTTTAAGACCACTTGCAATGCTGGCTAAACAAACTTCTTTAACCAGTCATTTATAATCCTCTCCTTGATGTTTGAAATTTTCTTCCCTGGTATCTAACCTGAATCTTTCAGAGTAGGGTCATGACTTATTGCACAGACATGGACATCAGAGTATTCCTTCCTTGTCGTTAAAGCTTTTTATTCACAAAAATCTTCTAGATGACCTTAAATAACTCCCAGTGTTTCCTCAGGTTTTCTAGAATGCTCTCATTACTCTGCCTTCCAGTTGCTCTTCTACTGGTATACACTTTTTGAAGTGCAACTCAACTAAATACAGATATAGAAGTTAATGAAAAACTAAACAATCTTTAATCCTCTATTAACAGCGGTAAGGTGGCATCCTTCTGTCACACAGTTTATGGTTATGTAGCTACACAATTTGTATTTTTACATCAGGACTGAAGTATCCCACTTACAGATATGTAAATATGGGATTTTTAGAAGGGCTCTGAATCATACAGAATGTTAATGTTAGATCAAATAAGAATATCACAATGACATTATCTGACCAACCAAACATAAGGTGGAATTAAGACTACAGGAAAATTTTATTAGCTTATTTAATTTTGCTGGTTCTAATAAATACACACAGTTCTATTTTTGTGTTTACCTCTTTGCTTTCTACTAATACCTAAATATGTAACATGCAATAATAATTCATCAGGCCAGTCATTAGACTGTAGCTGCTTATTGTAGCGAAGTGGGAACCTCATCTACTTAATTAAAAAACTCTATGAATATTGAATTTATCCAAAAGATTAAAAAAAAAAAAAAAAAAGTATATTCTGGAAATAATTTATCTGTAGTCTTTATGAGCCAACTACTCAATTCCTAAACTTTCACAGTAGAAAAATGATGACATCCATAACTTTGTCTCTTCTGGAAAACCTTTTTCCTGCTTATTCAGTACCAAATGCTGAAACAGATATATTCAGTACAATCCACTCTGAGATTATACTGAAATAACCCTTATCTGTTTAAAGATAGCAGAGATTAGTAGATATGTAAATTCTACCTTGTAAAACCTTTCCTGTCCAATAAAACATGGCTAAAAGGAATACAATGTGGAGTTGTCTTTAACATTGTGAATGAAAATAGATGAGAGGCAAAAAGCTGCTCCAATTGCAAAGACAAGAGAAATGGTAGTGTAGCCAGCAACAATTAATCCATATAACAACTGATAAACCATGGATAAGAGAGGAATTCAGAATCCAAGAAAATAATTGTGGAATTCATTGTAGCCCTTTCTTGCTTGTTACAAAGGCACGGCTTGCTGACTGTGGTGGGAGAGAAATGAGGATACCACCTTCTTTTGTCTGTGGCTCTGAATCAGAACAACTAAAGTTCTCATACAGAGGAAGGTGAATTTACTTTGGCTCCATTTTCATGGTTCCCAGATGAGAAACGATGATCTTAGGTAGTCAGCAGTGTTCACTTAGTAGTTTCAATATTAGCTATTTGAAATATATTGAAAGTTAAAGTGACAAGATTACCTCCCACTTAAAAAAACCACTTTGATTCTTTTAAAATATGAGAAAAAGTAAAGATTAATTGAAGAAAATTACTTATGGAACAAAAAGTCCATTAACACTGCCCGCATCATTATTTATAGAGAAAGTAAGTTATTTCTGCCAAAGTGACAAATTACCCTTGAACAGCAAAAGGAAAAAAATAGTTTATAAGTTCAAGCAGTAAAGTTATTAAAGAAGATCTGACTGCACTAAAAAACACACAACATATTAGAAAAGTCAATTTCTTAAATTAAACCACAAATCAGCAAGTGGACAAAGGACTGACCTTGGATCGGGGTGGTGCTCGGATGAACCATTTACAGTCTACTGCTTCAGTTTCAGAAGCTTTTCCTTCTTTGACAATTTGCACAGATTCCACAATTCCTTCAGGTCCTCCCATCTCAAACTCACAAACTAAATAACAAAATACCAGAAAAAATGAAACCTGAACAGCAAACAAAAATATTTTCTACAGAAGAGTGCAAAGTCTTCCAAGTTAAAAAAAGAACACAAAACAACATACCAACCTGGCAATGGTTTCAAAACACCAAGGTCCTTAAAATCGGGATCTTAAAAATTGAGAAAGAGAAAATTAATTTTGTTCAATATCTTGGCTATAATGTCCATGTGGTAAAATTTGACAATGCACTTCATAATATAATTATGCTTATATTTCTTAGAAATAAGAAATGTTTCAAAACTATGGCAACACATTAATTACTAATGCAGAAATTAATGATACTCTCAGACCAAGATTGTTGTAGGTTTTTTTTCTGTTATGAAATGCTAGGTTTGCCTCTCTCTCTCTGTCTTTGAAGAGTTCCAATATATTTCTGCCCACAGTAGAAAGCAAGAACATCACAATACTTTAATACATCAGCCTAATGAAAGAGGATATATTTACCGATCTATTCAGAATCCTTTTGCCTATTTTATATTTATGTAGTATTTCCCCAGCTTAGCTAGGGAAATCTAAACTCCATTCTGTGTTTATGAATACTCTGCCATCCCTACTGTCAAAAAGGAAACTCTCTGTCAGAAGCATCCATTTGGTCTTCCTGGAATAGATACCACAAGGGTTTGCCATGGAATTCATATGCTAACAAGGTAGTAAGTCTAATACATGTGATATTTTCAATCAGATAAATATGATCATATTTACTAAGACTCTTGGTATCATGCTTTTATAGCCAGTTATAACACATAGATGAAATGAGTTTTATCTTAGACCTATGCTTCAATAGACAATTACCCATTGAAAAATCATTTCACAAAATTTGTCCCAGTTTGAAGATACTATCCAAACCCAGAAATGTAAAAGAAGCTGAAGTATTTCAAGAGAAAATGACTTCTTCAGAGTACACTAGTCTTGTCTGGGAGATTTTAACCATTTACACTTCTTTTGTACCTAAAATTAATATTCTGTGCACGGGAAAATAAACTAACAAACCAAAAAATAAAATAATAATAATAATAAAAAAAAACAAACCCAAAACAAACCAAATAGCCAATCAAACAACCAACCAAGAAAATCCACTGGCCTTTATTCTTCTTTTTTTTCTGGAAAGTTGATAGGATCTGGCCATATGAAATCAGTGATAAACACTTTCATACAAACATTCTGCATTAAGCTTCTCCTGAGCCACATACATAGTGCCCAGGCCTCAAAAGAATTGCACATGAGGAAAGCCAGGCTACAGTTTGGGCCATGAGGCTATTCATGGAACTGATCTTACTGTTTCAGAATTGGGTCAATGTAAAAAAAGCTATAAATAAAACAATGAAGAGAAAGTCTGGAAGCAGGAAATACATAAAGTGAAAAAAAAAAACCCAACCAACCCACCACTAAAACTGCTATTCCTCTAGACTTAGTCAAGCCAGGACAGCAAGAATCATAACCAAATAACATCCTGAAAAAAGTCTAGTGCTCTATTAGCAAGACCAGTCATTTTAACCTGAACAATCAGAATGTCTTGACTTCAAAAACTGGAGTTGCAAGATCACTTTTTTAAACTGCTGTTCTACAACCAGGCTGCTTTTGTTTTTCCCAGTTACCTTTTCAGTTGCACAATATAAATCATGAGTAAATACTCATGAACTTAAGGGACTGCAAATATGACTGAGTAGGTAATTAGTATTAATTGTTAAGCAGTTTTATGGATCAGTAGATAGATATGCTAACCAACAACACTACATGTACTGAGATATTTGAGTTAATGTCCTCAGCTGTTGTTAGAATTGAACTTGGCTAGGGATGTGAAGGATAGCAGGAAGGGATTCTATAGGTACATAGCGAATAAAAGACAGTCTAAGGACAAAGCAGGACCTCTCCTGAAGCTATCGGGAGAACTGGCTACCCGGGATTTGGAGAAGGCTGAGGTTCTTAAGGACTTCTTTGCCTCAGTCTTCACCGGCAAAGGCTCTGACCACACCACCCAAGTCCTGGAAGGGGAACGCAGGGACTGTGAGAATGAAGACCCTAGGCCCACTGTAAGAGAGGATCTGGTTCGAGACCGTCTTAAAAAGCTAAACGTACACAAGCCCATGGGACCTGACGAAATCCATCTACGGGTCCTGAAGGAGCTGGTGGATGAAGTTGCTAAGCCACTGGCCATCATATTTGAAAAATCATGGCAGTCAGGTGAAGTTCCCGATGACTGGAAAAAGGGAAAGGTAATCCCCATTTTTAAGAAGGGAAAAATGGATGACCCAGGGAATTAAACACCAGTCAGTCTCACCTCTGTGCCTGGCAAACTCTTGGAGCAGATTCTCCTGGAAGGCATGCTAAGGCACATGAAAAACAAGGAGGTGCTTGGCGACAGCCAGCATGGCTCCACTAAGGGGAAATCCTGCCTGACCAATTTGGTGGCCTTCTATGATGGGGCTACAGAACTGATGGACAGGGGCAGAGCAGTTGATGTCACCTACCTGGACTTGTGCAAAGCATTTGACACTGTCCCGCATGACATCCTTGTCTCTAAATTGGACAGACATCAATTCGATGGGTGGACCACTCGGTGGATAAAGAACTGGCTGGATGGCCGCACGCAAAGAGTTGTGGTCAATGGCTCGATGTCCAGCTGGAGACCGGTAACGAGTGGTGTCCCTCAGGGATCAGTGTTGGGACCGGTCTTGTTCAACATCTTTGTTGGTGACATGGACAGTGGGATTAAGTGCGCCCTCATCAAGTTTGCCGATGGCACCAAGTTGTGTGGTTCGGTTGATACGCCGGAGGGAAGGGATGCCATCCAGAGGGACCTCAACACACTTGTGAGGTGGGCTGATGCCAATCTGATGAAGTTTAACCATGCCAAGTGCGAGGTCCTACACCTGGGTCAGAGCAATCCCAGGCACAGCTACAGGTTGGGCAGAGAAGGGATTCAGAGCAGCCCTGCAGAGAAGGACTTGGGGGTGTTGGTCGATGAGAAAATGAACATGAGCCGGCTTCAGTGTGCGCTCACAGCCCAGAAAGCCAACTGTATCCTGGGCTGCATCAAGAGGAGCGTGACCAGCAGGTCGAAGGAGGTGATCCTGCCCCTCTACTCTGCTCTCGGGAGACCTCACTTGGAGTATTGTGTGCAGTTCTGGTGTCCTCAACATAAAAAGGACATGGAACTGTTGGAACAAGTCCAGAGGAGGGCCACAGGGATGATCAGGGGACTGGAGCACCTCCTGTATGAAGTTAGGCTGAGAAAGTTGGGTCTGTTGAGCCTGGAGAAGAGAAGGCAGTGTGGAGACCTCATAGCAGCCTTCCAGTATCTGAAGGGGGCCTACAAGGATGCTGGGGAGGGACTCTTCATCAGGGACTGTAGTGAGAGGACAAGGGGTAACGGCTTAAAACTTAACCAAGGGAAGTTTAGATTGGATCTAAGGAAGAAATTCTTTACTGAGAGGGTGGTGAGGCACTGGAATGGGTTGACCCGGGAGGCTGTGAATGCTCCATCCTTGGCAGTGTTCAAGGCCAGGCTGGATGAGGCCTTGGATGGCATGGTGTAGTGTGAGGTGTCCCTGCCCATGGCAGGGGGGTTTGAACTAGGTGATCTTAAGGTCCTTTCCAACCCTAACTATTCTATGATTCTATGATTCTGTATCTAGTGCTGAAAGCAACATACTAAAAGGAAGCCTACTTTGTCTACTGATTCAAATTACCATCCAAACCATTACATTTCTTCATTTGGCTAAATTTGCAAGGATCACTCTGATTTACTGAAAACACTCCAACATTAGCAAAGTCCAGAGGAGGAAAGAAGAAAAAGGTCTTGACAAGATTTCTCCCATATGAAGAAGTTTTCATATAAAGGAGTGCAAGCAGCAAGAATCTAGGCGGAAATGTAATCTAGACCATGAAATTTGACCCATGAAACAATTCTGAAAGTAAGTTCTTATTTGATAACAATACAGTAACATTGATAACAATTAACATTAAAGTGTGCAATCTGTTAGAATTCTAGAAATGGTAGATCTATGGTAGATCTTGCTCAGATTTAGAAAAAAAAAAGTCTTTTTGCAACCTTTCAGCATCTGAAGAATGTTAGTGAAATAGAATCTATGACACCTGAGGTGATATACTTCATTAAACATTTATAGTATACCAAAATTCTTATAATGAAATAAGAACCTGTAAATAAAGTATTATTAGAGATGATGAAAATTAAACCATGTTTAAGCATATTTAACCATCAAACGCTTGTTGTTGTTGGTTTGTTGTTTGGCTTTTTTTTTTTTAATAGTCTACCATTAAACAGATTATACTTTAGCAGCTCTTCTGTATATAATTCAATCAAGTTGTTATTATTAGTCTCACTGAGTCAGAACCCTTTTAATGATATCTAAACAGTGAGAGGCTATATCTTCCAACAGACAGATAGTCTTTATGAAAATCATGCTCTCATTAGGAAAACCTCCCAAGACAGACTTTTTTTCCCTTAAAAATAAGATTAATCACCTGTAATGAAAAAGAAAAATGGGAGCAATAGGCCCTGAGGGGAATGCAATACACGGAATTTTTTTATGGGATCTCCTTAATGGAGGAAACATGCAAAAAGAAACACATGAATTTTCATAAGAAATGTGAAAAGGTGTAAATGTTATATAAATTGAAGATCTTGCATCCAAAAGAATATCTGTGGCTCTTTCTGAAGCATTGGATGTCTTTTTTAAAAAACAACCAAAGCCAACAAAATAAAGGTTATCCAGAAATCTCCTTTGGTGATATATTGCAACTGATTCCACAAATAATAGATTCCTGCAATGTTTAGTTACTGTAATCTTTTCTATAAATCCTCTGTCAAGCACAGAATTACATTTCAAACTTTTTATAAGGTGTAAAATCAGTGCCAGGTTATTTAGATTTACTGGCAAACAAGCAGAATGAGAAACTTTAAAGTAAATAAAGAAGAAAATGGCTCTAATATGTAATTTCCTTAATCAGTAAAAAAAAAAAATGCAGTGGATGAGCAGACAGACAGTGGGGTGAACTGAAAACTAGTTGAACAACCAGGCACATGGTGGTGGGGATCAGCAGCATAAAGTCTAGTTGGAGGCCAGCAATCAGTAGTGTACCCAAGGAGTCAGTACTGGGTCCAACCCTGTTTAACATCTTCATTAATGATCTAGGTGATGAGGCAGAGTGTACTGTCAGCAAGTTTGCTGATAACAAAACTGGGAGGAGTCCAGGGTCATGCTGCCATTCACAGGCTAGAGTAATGGGCTGAGAGGAACCTTATGAAGTTCAACAAGCAGAAGCGCAAATACCTTCACCTGGGAAAGAACAACCCCATATACCACTACGTGCTGGATCCACCCAGCTGGAAAGCAGCTTAGCAAAAAAGGCCTTGGGAATCCTGATAGACATCAAGTTGAACATGAGCCAATAGTGGTGGCCTTGGGCCACCAGTATCCTGGGCTGCATTAGGAGTGCTGCCAAAAGGCTGAAGGAGGTGATCCTTCCCCTCTATTCAGCACTGGTACTGCTGTGTCCAGTTCTGAGCTCCCAGTACAAAAGTGATACAGGCCTACTGGAGACAGCCCAGCAAAGGATCATAAAGCTGATTAAGGGACTGAAGCACTTCTCATATGATGAACGGCTGAGACAGCTGGGACCGTTCAGCCAGGAGAAGAGAAGGGCCAGAGGTGATTCTACCAAAGTGTGTAAATACTGGAATGGAGGGTGCAAAGAAGATGGAGTCAGGCTCTTTTCAGTGGTATCCAGTGACAGAAAAAGACGCAATGAGCACACACTGAAACACAGGAGGTTCTGTCTGAACATCAGGAAACACTTTTCCACTGTGAGGGTTTCTGAGGTCTTTTCAGGTTGCCCAGAAAGGTTGTGGAGTCTCCATCCTTGGAGATATTCAAAAGCTGTCTAGACATGGTCCTGGGCAAGGAGCTCTGTAAGACCCTGCTTGAAAAGAGGGGTTTACAGGCGGACCTCCAGGGGTGCCTTGTAACTCCAGCCATTTTGTGATCCTGTGATTCTATAATAAATAAACACTGGAATGGGCTAATATTGAAAAAAAACTAGCCAAAAGACAGATCTAAGATATTAGAAGAGGTCAGACAAATCATAGAATCATAGAATGGCTAGGGTTGGAAAGGATCCTAAAATCATCTACTTCCAGCCCCTCTTCCATGAGTAGGGACACTTTCTACTAGACCAGGTTGCTCAAGGCCCTGTCCAACTTGGCCTTGAACACTTCCAGGGATGGTGAATCCAAAACTCTAGGCAACCCCTTCAAATGTCTTTATTTAAAAACATTAAATTTGAATAAAAAATCCATTATCAAAACTGTTCAACTTGTCTTCAAAGACAGATTCTGCGAGGCTTTTAAAAGCAATTTTAAGTAACACAAAAAAATTACAGTATTTTCTTTCTTACAGAAGCACAAATTTGTGAGTAAACCTCTCACATTTTATTCATCAGTTTCTTTATCTTTTCATACAAAGTTCATTTGGACACTTTCTCATAGTGTCAACATCAAACCTGTTGCATGCACTGATAGAAATAACAGATATCTCACTCTTGGAAGTCAAATTATTGAGGTCAACAGAATTTTCAATATTTCTTTTTTAAAAAAGGAATATTGAGCTGGTATGTTCCATAGCATAGCTTGGCTAGAATATACTTAATTGCACACAATTATACACACAATTACTGAAGTACAGTAGATACAGTAAAGAATACAAGGAATTGCTGTATGGTCAGAAGTCAAGATGTAGGAAATGTGCGCCACAGAATCCTGGTGCAGGTATGAAACCTGACTGTGATTAACTTTTGCAGTATTTTTCTTTCTTTTCTTCTATAAATGAGAAATGAAGGAATTATTTGATCAAACTATGCACTACAAAGGGTTGATGTCTGAAACATAAAAGGACTTTTTGCTGTTTGTGAATACAAAAAAAAATCCCTTTTTTTAACAGTTATATACACAAAATAGTCACAATATGTAGAAAACATTTCCTAATGATAAATATGGAAACTGACTATTTTTACTCATTGAAGAGACAGATGTAGATATGTCTTTTAATTTTCCTGTCTTTGACTGACTAGAAATAGACATTCAGCTTCTACCTATCAATATTTAAGAGATTTTAACAAATGCATATGGTTTTTTTAAAGACCTGATTTTACATGTAAATGCTCATGGAAAAGTAAAAAGAATTGCGCTATTCAGCAAGCCACCAGTTATTTATTTTCAAATTTATGAAGTCAGGTTCTTTTACAATGATTTCTGGGAGCCTAAACCAGTTTTGCCATCTTGAGGGGTGAAATACAGTTCTCTGCAAAAGCAGAGCTTGCAAAACTCAATACAGAACAGCAAGATTATTCTACAGTATTTTATGTGGTTGCTTCCTAGTATTTGATGATACACCAAAAATACTGGAAGATGGTGACCAAAAGAATTTAAAAGCTTAAAAATCTGCTCAAAGAATCACTAAAATGATTTTAAAATAGAAAAACGTTTCTATAAGTAAACATCTTCTGTGAGGTGGACAAAGGAGGCTTAGCTTTTCTGCTGGACAGAGGAATGGAAAAGTACTTAGCAGAAATAATACTGAGTGAAATAGATGCACAAAAATATAGAAATTATTGTCTTGTTAGTTGAAAATGAAATTTGCCCTGATGAATGCTTTCAACTCTGTAGTCTTTCTGAAACTTCTGGGATTTTGGTACACATATCAGATAATCCAAACACCGTTTCAGACCTATGCTCTTATGAGTTCTCTTTCTTTATAACATGGTTCCCACCCATACAAAATTTAAACTGGAGAAAGACCCTATTCTAGGCAGTTTACAGAGTAGATAAGAGAGGCAAGCAGGCTAATATGTCAAAGCCTGCCTTTGTGTGCATGAAAAGAGAAAGCTAGGTGCAACCTCTTCAATCACGTGTCTGTTACAGTAGAGTTCACTCAGGCACTTTTTGTCTGCTCAGTTCAACTTGTCTTAGCAAGAAGTTATGCAAAAACATGGATTTCCATTTTCTGGTGTTACAGCCTTTTCATTTCCAAATATATGTTAAAGAAACAAGAATTAACTTCTGGCATACAAATATCTAGCTACCCCACACAGTTGCAGTATATCTCATATTAATGAGGTCACTATAGCTGTGACGTTTGTAAACCAATCTAGTATATTAATTACACTATAAAGATACTTTGTGAGTTTAACTGAGATTAGTAAATGTGACAAAAGAAAAACTAAAACAAAACAAAATAATTTGGAAATCAAACTACTGGGCAGCAGTTTGTGCTATTTCAATATAGGGAATCTGTTTAAAATAACTAGAGCAGGTTGGCTGTATTTTTCTAAATATGATTATAGTTCATATAATCATATGCAGCATTGCATATGATTGCAATGCTGCAGAATTCATTTATAAAAGTTCTTCCTAAGACAAACAGTAGCTTTAATGTACTTTATTGTGAGTCAGATCAGCAAAGGCAAGACAAAATCTCCTTATGGAGCTACTTCCTCAAAAACAACATTTCTCAAAATTCTCCAGAGTACAAAACTTTCTGGCTTATTTGTCTTCTTATGACTTCTTGCTCATCTAATAGCAGGTAGAACTTCAAGGTGAAATAGCAAAAGTCATATTCACATATGCTTTTGACCTTACCATCTTTCAGTTCTTTCATGTGAAACTGAAATTGTTGCAGTTCTTGGAACTGTATTTAGCGGGAAAGGAGAGTAAGAATGGACCGGCAACAGTGTCATACTCAAGCTTGATGATATATGTGTGGGATTATTTGGTGGATCATTTCTATTATGTTATATATTTATAGTGGCTGAGTGCTCCAATTAGGCATCATATTACTCTTATGCAGTACCCTGTGTGGGGAAACACAGGGAAAAATGATATTATGACAAATATTTCAGGGGCTGCATATACCTTTATCTACTAGATGCCTGAGACTGTGTGAAACAAGACTGAATGAGCTTAGGAGCTCACTTCCTCTGAGCAATGCAGCTCTGCTGCAACAGTGCAGCTGACAACACCAGGACTGACTATCAGTCAATGCATCTCTCCAAGATAATATCCCAGTGGCTCTCTGTGATTGACTAATGGTCTCTGAACTTGATGAGGAAGACTGATGTGCAACATAAAAGTGCTACGGAGCTTTTCCTGAATGATGTTAAAAAAAAAGCATAGCCTAGTCATGCGATTTTAGCATAATACTAGTAAGGCTTGGGATTTGACTCATTGGTTTGTTATAAATTACTACTAGACCAGCCAAGAAAAAATACTTTAAGTTCATGGCAGAAGAATAGGGAAAAATGATCCAGAGGGCTTAGCCACAACTGGTTGTTAGGAATTACTTCTTCAGATTTAATCAATTTATACATGGTTATTGCTTGCTGTCATTGAGTGCTAAATCTGTATATTCTTTTCAGAGAGGCCATCAGTCCATGGAGTGGGTTTCTCAGGACAGAGGGAACTTGTGGGAATAACTTTGTGTTGTGGTTTAAGCCCAGCCAGTAACTCAGAACCAAGCAGCTGTTAGCTCACTCCCTCTTTTCCCCCCCACTCCCCTCCAGACAGTATAGGGAGTAGAACTGAAAGAATGTAAATCCCAAGGCTTGCAATTAGAACAGTCCAGTAACTAAGGTATAATACAAAACTACTACTGCCACCAATAATAAGAATGATAAGGGAAATAACAAGAGAAGAGAATATAAAGCTAAAAAGGAAAAAGAAAAAACCTAGTAAACACAAGTGATGCAAAATGCAATTGCTCGTCAACTGAGCAGCGATCTAGGCCTTCCGGGTAACTCCCCCCAGTTTGTATACTGGGCATGATGTGCTGTGGTATGGAATACCCCTGTGGCTAATTTCGGCCACGTGTCCTGTCTGTGTTCCCCCACCGCTTCTTGTGTACCTCCTCACTGCAGAGCATGAGAGGCTAAAAAGTCCTTGATCAGGGTAAACATTACTTAGCAACAACTAAAAACATTGGTGTGTTATCAACATCGTTCTCAGACTACAGCGGAAACACAGCACTGCTACTAGGAAGGAAAATAACTGTTACAGCTGAACCCTGGACACTTGGTGATACAAAGTAACCTTTGTTATTCTAATATAGCAAAAATGTTTTCTCCTACTTTTACCTCAGAACATTCAATAGAATTAATGCATTCATTGCAATCCCAATTCTTTTGAAGAAGTGTCTTTTTCAGCAATTATAGTCAACAGAATATATTACTTGTGCTACTTCAAATAGTACTGAATAACCTGTAGTTGACCACACATTAAGACACATTTCCACTACAAACAGAAATACCAGTACAGTGTTTACACCTACTAACATTCTTCTGCTGTAGCTGGCCACACCAGGTAAGGCACGCATGCTATAGGAGTCTTTTTGAAGAAAACTGCATCTCACATGAGAAACACAAATACCTCCTCTAGTTTTCATGTGTGAATAGTTTACTGTCCACCAAGAGTGCACTGTCTCCAGTATTTTTCTGTTACAGCCTAGCAAAGCATGAGGTGGGCTTTCGCTAAAATGAATAACTGTGTCAGAGAGTACTGGAACAGAGCTGAGTTGTGTTTGAAAAAACAACAGATTGCTTAATCATCTGACCATGTAAGATGCCAAAAAGAAATGAACCAGACACAATACTCCAGAAAATATGATCTTAAAATGGAATCAAGGGAAAGACCCATTGACAAAAAGCTATTCATTAGTTTACTGCACAACTGCTAGATTTTTGAAAGTTATTGGCTAAATTATGTTGTAGTGCTCTCCTATAAAAGTTTTTGTATGATTCCAAAAGCCAGCATCACAGGATGTTTTTAAAATATATTCAATATCCAGAGTATAAATCTGACAGTGTTTAGGATCAAGGGGAGAATTCTAGGTTTTCATCCCCACTGGAGCCTGAATGCTCTCTTTCTAAAGGAAGAATGAAAAAAAAAAAAAAACAAACAACCCAAACAAAAAAACCCAACAAACCAAAACTAGAACATATCAAACGAAGAGTGTAATCCATTCATTAAGCAAAACTGTCAACACTAATTGTAATTTTATGTGCCCACCACAAATATTTTCAGTGATCAAAAAGAGGAATTCTAAAAGATACATAGTCAATGAATTGCTGAGGAAGGCACATCAACACCATGTCCTAGAAACTACTGCAGGAAAAATAAGTCTTCTCTTCTGCCCTTTTTAGCATCCATAGTAGAATAGCTGTCAGTGACATCAGAGCATTCCTTTTTGCTCTGCTACTTTTAGATTTTATGCCTAGAAATTGTGCTTTCAGGGCACAATACTGTGGAGTTTTCTTGGAGATAATCTTGCACTTTCTTGCTGATAGTGACCTAACATAGACATAATCTGTTAGAAAAAAGACACCAGGTCAACTGGGACTTTAACTATTTTGATGAGAAAAGCCCTACTGTATGCTTTACTATGCATTTAACTAAAACAAACACAATTCCTACCAACCCTAGCCCAAAATGGTTTCCACTTAGTGACTAGAGATTCATCAGTAACAGTAAGATGTTTTGTCATATGCCAACGTGAAAAAAACAATCAAGATGATAAATTCTAAATCAAAGGGTATTGCCTTCAACCTTTTAGACTTTTTCTTTAAACAAGATCCTTCTAGCAGATCTTCAGTGCTCTTTGAGTATCATTTATGCCACATGCTCTGTGTTTACTAAACAATTCTCAAACTGGTTTGTCACGAACATAAGCAAACAAATGGGTCTGGGATAATTAGAAATCTGTAATCTAGAGTTTGAATAGTTAGATTTGTGTCTATAAAATCTCAGTTACTGCTGATTTTTCCTCAACCCAGAAACTAGTGAGCCAGCTATCTCTAAACAGTGATTGTATCCAGTATAGATTAGTGATTTTTCTAATTATATTATCCTAATTTGTAAATTTATGTTAAAAGATTGTAGTTTCCATGGAATTAAACACATTTTCAGTTTTCCCTCTCTATTCAAAAGCTACCAGTCTGAATCAACAATCTGATTTCTACTGGATTTACTTAAAATTTTAATATTGATTCTAACAGAAGCAGATTTAGGCCCACAATCTAAGCTGAATTTAGCAATTGGTTTATTGAGTGCTACATTGATTGACTGGCTCAGCCTCATATAGAGAATGAAGATTGGTCTTCTGCATCACAATCACCATGAAAAAGACATTGTGATTCATTGAATCACACTTTGAAAAAGCAGTGTTCCTAAGTCCTTATGTCTACTTCATACAATACCCAATATTGCCATTAAGTGGCTGAAGAGACTGGGAAAAGAACAGCAGAGTGCGTACTGATTAGAGATTGGCCAGTTCTTCTTCTGATGTGGCAATATTCAGAAGAAATGAGTTATCAGGCAGTTTTCACTTTCAGCGACAGCAGGACAAACATGCCGGTCAGTCACAGCACACAGGATTGTTAAGTATGGGTCAGCTGCTTATTCAACAAGAAAGCAATAATTAAATTTCATTTGACCAGATCAAGTTTTTGACTGCCAAACAGCAGGATTTTTCTTAGCTTTATTTGAAAGAGTCATTTAAAACTCTAGCAATAAAATAAATAAATTAATAAATAAATAGACCCTTTAATTTAAAAGTGCTATAAAATCATTATCTATATGTGTATACAAAATGCTCTGGAATACAAACAACTATATTAATACTACAAATGATTCCTCGGGGGAGAGCACATGCAAATACAGAGATTCAAATTACCCAAATCTGATTTTTAAACTACTAAGACAGCACATATTTTATTAAAAAACCCACAACCTATACACTTATTTTATATAATTTCAGTACGGACTTCATAGTTGGCAGCAGTTAGTAACCACCTGCCTAATCCACATAATGAAATCAGCATTAAAGAAAACAATATTTTTAAACCTGTTTCTCTGCATTATCTTTTAATATGAATTTTCACACAGAGTTGAGAAATAAGATACAAGAATAAAAAGAAAGGAAAAAAATCAGGAGAAAACAAGAAGTGGTATCATACAATCTTTTATTAACCCACATACTGCAGGCAGCAGATTTGATAACATTGTCTCTTGAGCTTCAACTATCAGATAACATCTGGCAAATGTTGTTTGTAAGTCCTGTTACACAACATCTTTTGCCTTCTCAGTGTCATCTAGGGGACTGATATGTGACTAGAATAACACATTTCATGCTGCCTGCTTCTGTTATGCTAGCACAAATTTTTAATAATGGATGTGCTACAGACATCAATTTATTTAAAACTGAATTCTCAGAAAATATTTGGAAATTCTGTTCCCATCATCTTACTAATGACGCAAGCAATCTTTCTTAACACAAACTGCTGGGTATTAGATATAGTCTTTTGACATCAAAGTATCCAAATAAACTTTCTGCATGTCTAGTGTGGAATGATCTCTGAAGAAATATTTTTTAAACGTTGATCAAAAGCACTTGCTTAATTATTTTGCAATTAATTCATTCTCTTTGATGGCATTTAATTGCTTGGTAAATTACATCACCCTAAACTTCACACACACAGAAAAAATCTATAGTCCATTTTAGATTGTGCACCACAGACCAAAACATTTTGTCTCACTGAAGTTAAATTCTCCACTAGAAATCTATTTAAGGTAACACTAATGTCAGACAGTCATTCACCTAGGCAATTGCAGATTATGCTATGATCAAGTAAACAATGTGCATTTGGCATAGTAGAGAAGAGTCTTCAGAACTGGATAATTTGAGGGCACTGGTTCTCTCGATTTCAAAAGAAAGATATTTGTATACTTAAATATTTGTGGTATTTATTATATCGTTGATTTTTAACAAGAAACAAAATATCTGTCTTGAAAATTGCCAAGGGCAGAAATAATTTTGCTCACAGGAATGTGGCCTTGTCCTGGGTTCAGCAGCAGCAGTCACTTTTTCTCCTTCTTAGTAGCTGGTGCAGCGCTGTGATTTTGACTTTTGGCCTGGGAATAATACTGATAAAACCGATGTTTTCAGTTGCTGGTCAGAATGTTTACTCTGACCAAGGACTTTGTGAGTCTCATGCTCTGCCAGGGAGGAGAGGAAGCCGGGAGGAAGCAGGGACAGGACACCTGACCCAAACTAGCCAAAGAGGTATTCCATACCACAGCACGTCATGTCCAGGGATGTAACTGGGAGTTATGCAGAAGGGCATGCTCTCTGCTCTGTCGGGCTCGTTTTCGGCGGGTGGTATCGTATTCTCTTCCCTTGTTACTTCTCTTATCATTATTATTATTGGTGGTAGCAGTAGTGATTTGTGTTATGCCTTAGTTACTGGGCTGTTTTTATCTCAACCCATGGGAGTTACATTCTTTCGATTCTCCTCCCCAACCCTTCGGGGGGGGGGGGGGGGGGGGGGAGGGGAGTAGAAACTGCGTGGCTGACTTGCTGACTGGCTTAAACCACGACAGACCTGATTTGATTATGAATAACTAACATCTTTTTAATGAAGGGTTTTCAATTAGACTGTATGTCCACATGATTGCAAAGGGCTATCAAATCAGATTGGATGTATCATGGCAGACCAGAATACAAGCCTAGACCCAACCTGCCTGACTATGAATCCAAGTACATGGGTATTAATAGAAGTCTCAGTCTTAAAACAGAGAAGATTTTGTTCTTTTCAGGTGAGGGTTATTTTTTTTTTGTATTGTATGACATTGTAGATAATGCTTTTATGCACCAGATTATATTAGGTATGTGAACACTGCACTGCAGTGAAAACTAGGAAGACAGGAAGGGTTAAGGAATCTGGTAGTTTTCATTCAATAATTATGAATGCAAGTTTTGAAAGTAGTTTAAAATGTTTACATATAACAAAAAAGAAATCTCATTAGCATGTCATATCTAGCAACAATCAAGTTTTTTGTTTGGCTTTTCTTTTGCCTTTTTAGTTAAAGGGAAAAGAAATGGCAGACAATACAACTATGAAAAAAATAATTGAAAGATAACAAAGTGACAGGTTCACAACGAAAATAAACTGAAATTTGAATCTTCCTAAATGCAGTTCTTTTGCTTAAATAATTGCTTATTTCAACAGATGCTTCACTACCTAAATGTCTTCATGCTTGGTTCTAAACGAATTAAGAAAGTAAATGAACAGAGAATATAGGTGCTTTAAATGTATGCAGATTGTTGAATAAATGAGTGAGTAAACAGTAAATAAACTACTGATAAATAGTCATAGCTGTCAACAACATGCAGCATGGAAGACAGACACCATTCTTGGAAAGACCTCCAGCTGAACTAGCTCAGGCTCAAGAGATTTGAGTTTCCTCATTATTGGAAAGTTGTGCAATAAAGGCAACTACTCCTCAGCCCTGACATCTACTAAGTTCCTAAATCAGCAAGTGAAGAGATGAGATTTTCTCAGAAAAAGCAAGATACTAAAGATCATCTTGGCTTTCCATAGGTATCTCTTGTTTGTGGAAATTTTTATGTGGGGGTTTAGCTTCCAGTTTTAGAGAAAAGAACACATAACAAAAAAAAAAAAAAAAAAGCAACCAACCACAGCCCTCTTTTCCTATCAAAATATAATTGTCCCATCCAAAAAAGTTGTTCTTAAGTACTGAGCCACTTTCATTTTAAAAAGCTGATTTGGCAATTATGCACTATCACAAGTTTAAGTAGTGGGAATGTAGTAAAAAATCTACTGAAAACTTTATTTTGAAATTTAAAATCTAAGGAGTGGAACCAGTACTCAATGAAGAAGTTTGCAGAACTAGTATCACTTCATTTTACAATTTGTGTACCTGATTGAAATACTGAGTTGGATGAAAAAAATTTATCTGAATAAATTCTGTTCTAAGCATGGTTTAAGAAAAATAGCAGGAAGACAGACAAGTTACTAATCATGATGTTCTAACCAGCCAAAACACAGCTTGTTATGTGCTATGTGACAGAATTTGAAAAGAAGTGAAAATTGGGGGTTAGTGAGCCTGCTTAAGCCTATATTAGTGTGATATTGATCAAAACCACACACATTGAATTGATATATATGTATCTACTACATAACTTGTGTAAAGGTAGAAAACTAGTTTTTAACTCATTAGAAGAGTTTAAGAAATAGTTGCTCAGCCGTACAAAATAAACAAATATTTCATTTTGACTTAGTTCAATAGATAAAAATGTAGAAGACAGTACTTAAATGTACTTACCTTTAAGTAAGTACCCATGCCAAGAGATTGCCTTGATTTAGAAACATGCTTAAATGTAGGTTTCCTGAAGTTCTTTGCTAAATTGGGACTAGATTTAGTGGCTTGTCAGTGCAGCATTTGAGTATAGTAAGCTTAAGCAAGTGTTCTTTGGAATTATCCTTGGGCATATCAGAAAGTAATTTCAGAGATTTTTGATGGATTACAGTGTTAAATTAAAGTAGCTGTTATTCCTATTTGGCCTGAAGGCCTTGGGGAAATGAACAGGTTTTGCAGAGAAAAAAATAAAAATACCTAACATTTGGACTTGCTACAAAAAACCCCCCAAAAAAACCCAACCAACCAACCAACCAAAAACCCCACAAAAAACAAACAAACAAAAAAAGCATAACTTGAAAATATCTAGGCGTTGAACATAAATTGAACAGAAATGATTCACAAACTTTGGCTGTCCCAAAGGAAAACTGTTCAAAGGTGCAGATACTCTAATGAGCCAGCTTAAAGTTTATTTATAAAATAGTTAGGACAAAATTTCTATCAAAGTAGAATCTCACTTTTGGACCTGAGCAGCAAAGAAGCTCAAATGTGGTATCTGATGAAAAAATTACATAGTCTGCATTTCTCAACAGACAGTAAACAAATCAGCATAGGTCATAGCCACCAATAGCAGAAAAGACATATTAACATGCAGCTACTAGAACGCAAATATACAGAACAATATTCAATAACATTCACTACAGTACTGGTAAGCAAAAGAAACTCTCTGGATTGACATCTACAAAAAATATTAATATTACCCTCAAAAATGAACCAATGCTAAACAGTTGTGTATGTACAACAAAGGCTAAGAGAGGACATGTTTTAATTTACTAACTATTGCAAAATGTAAAACTATTCAGCTCTAGAAACAGAAATATGACTGACTTTTCCAAGGACTACAGTGTGCACAATCGGAGCTACTAATTACTGGGCAAGAACTCTTTCTATTAGTTACAAAGGACTGGGAGCTTTCTAACAAGTGATTGTGTGCATTTCTTTAAGGAGAATTAGCTAGAAGCACTATTCAAAGAGTAAAAAAGCTTTTAAGGAAAGCTAAATATGCCAGTAAGGATCCTTATTATTGTTGTTAGAATTGAGAAATATTTCATTAAATAAACAGACAACAACAACAAAAAAAATCAGCAATCACAGTTATTTGAATCTATCCAAATATCAAAATAAAAAAATAGGGGTGACTGAAAATAAATGATGTGAACATGGATGTGTACCTAACACAAAAGTACAATTTTCTATATGGACAGCTACAGAATCGGACCACTTGCAACTCTGTGGCTGGAACAAAAAATAGTTTCTCTGCCTAACAGAAGAGCCAGAAAGCACTGAGGTGATTGTCAAGAGTTATTGGCTATACTTGTAGCACGTCAGAAACCTATAGATACAATACATAAAGATGAAAATTCAATGGCTTAATGTAAGTGAAGAAAAAGAATTGCTTCAGTGTCAGCAAAATCTCTGCAGACATCCACATCTCCAAAGTCATTAAGAAAAACTTACAGACAACAGTGTTGCCAGGATGAGGCCCCACACAATCAGCCAGAAGTGCATCCCTGTAACAGCTATTAGAAAATATGCCAAATAAGGAATTCAGATGATCTGGAACAACTTTGAAGAGTGTTCAAAAACTCTTTACTTATTATACACGAGGCATGAAGTTTCTCATCTTTTCCCCCGAAGAAATAGGTGTTAAAATGTTTGAATGAGCACTACCGATTAAGATGCTTAAAAACAGGTTTTGGAAGTGCTACTCTGAATATGCATGTTAGTAGTGAAAATTCTCATTGTAAACAGGTTGTTTCCAAGCACTTGGGGAAGGTGACTATCCAAGTTTGCTGTTCAGTACCATTTCCATACTATCTTCCCTGATCTGCCATTTCAAGGTGCTTCACAAATATTACAGAAAAATCAAAAATTAACAGGGAAAACAAATTCACAGAGACACTAGTTATTTCCACATTTTGCAAGAGTTTAAAGCAAAGGATAAACTGTATTAGGCATAAGGTTAAGTTTAGTATTTGCATAAAGCCAACTGTATTTGTAGGGGAAAGAGCATCAGAAAAGGGTGCATTTAAGGAAAATCCTCTCCTACTTCTAAGATTTAGTTTTAACTGTTCAATAACAAGTAATAATATAAACTATATTGAGAATCGTGGCAATGCTGTTGTAAAAATGCAGCTTAATCTAAAAATGTTGAGCTTGTTAAAGGTTCCTTCCAGGAACAGAAGGACAGACTTTTTGTCAGAGAAATGTGGTTCCTCTGTAAGTAATATTTAGCAATACAACACCATAATCACCTTTATTAATGAGATCACCCATACAACAAGAAGGATATTTCCTGTGGAGGTAGAAAAGAGTTATTTGAAACTGCCCTACGGTACAGTATCCTAGAGTATCCTCCTCTAGAAGTCTGTGTTCAACTTGTGGAACAGCTACAGAAAAGAGATTCTTGGAGGGACAAGAGGTGGTACTGAAAAAAAAGCCTAAGTTAGAAAAAAGCTATACAAATATTTGGCTTATGTAGACAAGAAAACTAACATCTTGAAAAAGATGACTGCCATCCCTCACCTGATCACACAGTGGCATATAGTCTTGGTGAGAAAAAAGGTTTCAAAGCTAACAACTAACATGGGCATAATCAAAGACATAAGCTGGCTATGAATAATTTTAGGTAAGAAATCAGAACATTCATAATAATTTGGATCCTGGAACAGGTCTTCCATAACAGTAGCTGAAACAGAAAATATCCAATTAAAATTAACTCTGAAAGTCTTTTAAGATCAATAGAACGATATGAATTTAAAAATTTGGCATGAGTTGGAATCTTGCTGCTTGCAGTTCCAATGTCAAAGACAACACTACATGACTTGGAAAGCCCCTTCACTCTGATATTCATACACAGTAAATACAAATACAGTTCTAATGTGCCTAGTTAATGCAGATTTTTTTTTCTTTCTTTTTAGATTACTTAAAACTATATTTTATATTTCTATTGCTCTTTTAATCAAAGCTCAACAGGGTACAAACTTAATTGTTCAGCCTCTTTCTGTTAGTAATATGATACTCCCAGCATGCAGGGATTTCTAAACCAGGAAGTTCTATAGTTGCCTTTTGAGTATTTTTGAAAGAAAAATAGAAGTATGTGATTACAAAAGGTAATACGGGACCTGAGAATTCCATGAGATCTTCTACATACTCATTTGCTCCACATGAAGAATTATTTTTCACTTTAAAATATCATACTATCCCACTACATTCTCACATTTATGGTAAGGAAATACTCCAGGCCTAATCCTACAGTTCCTCTAAGTTAATGGAATCTACAGAGCAGCATAACACAAATCAAATTCCCTTGAAAATACAGTGTTTCTGTAGCTGATCATGACTTTTAATGTAACATGCAAACGCATCATGCTAGATGCTACAGGGAAATTCCTTCTCATTCACAAGACCAGATGCCCTAATACATTGTAAATGGCAATGAAGTGCCTGACTTGAGTGCGTGTATGAACTAGAAGTTCCTAACTCAAAGAAGCTGTTTATAACAATTGGAAGTGCTGGGAGCTATAAATCACAGTGTAATAAATAAAAAAATATTCATACCTTTTTCTTTTTTTTTTTTTTTTTTTTTGGCATCAGTAGTTTCTGGCTCAAAAGTTTGAATGAAGAAGTATGAGTAATTTCTCATAAAAACCAACTCCTATTCCAAAAGAAAAAGATTGACTCATTCAAAGTCTCATGGCTCTGAGATTGTTTACTGTTTCTCCAAAACAGCTGAATTACAAGTTGGTTAAAAGTTGTTGCCACTGCTGATGTTAATTTAGAAGCAATCAGATCAAGGTCAGAAGAGAAAATGAAAATAAATAAATGATAAATAAATAAATAAATAAATAAAAGCAAGTAAGCAGCATCCCACAAGCATTCAGCTGTCCCAGATGCCTGGGAAATACCCCTTCCTTACACAGAAGACAGGATATGTACATTAGATGGCAAAACATTTCCACAATATCTTATCTATTTTTTTATAAATTCATGTTAAATATTTCATGAGTCCTAAAATATGGAAATTTGCCAATTAAGAAGGATTTGGGTTATTTGGCTTTTGAAGGTTTTTGTTGTGGTGTGGGTTTTTTTATTCAAGATAAATGACATTATTATTCTATTACTCTGACATTCTACAGCTACTTGTACCACTTATATGGGGATGTAAAAGTCCCATTATTCTGATTAGGCAGTGTTTTACACTCTACTTTTTGGGACAGAAGAGTATAAAGAATTTTTTTTTTTTCCATTACCAGGCAGTCAAACGGAAAACATTACTGATTGACTGTTATATTAATGAGGCTAAATAAAAACCCAGATGGCTTCTACTAAATGAAGGAACTGAAGGTAATGATGTGCTATCTTAAGCTACTGTCCTGCAAAATCAGGGACCAGGATAAACAGAAATCTGATTATTCTAGCTGAGTAAGAAAGGTCAAATAAACATCTCTCTGTCTGAACTTTTGTCTACACTAAAAAAAAATTCCTCATTTTAAAGAATGGTTGTCAAGGGTAAGTCCCCTTGAAGTAATACCTAAATTTTTCTAAACAGAACAGTGATTTAATACCATCTTGGAAAATGCTCTTGAGACTTGGCATTTTAGGAAAAATGACGGTAACAGAACGAAAGACCCAGAGATGTGTGATGAAATTTCAGGTGTAGACATTTCAATGGCCCAAAGAAAGAGAAAGTAAAAGCAAGAAAGAATTAAGTGACTTGTGGAGTGGACTTTTGCATTGGTGGATGGAGTTCCAGACATTTTAATACCAAGAAGTCAAGGAGTCAAAGAAATTATTAAACAGAAAAGTTTTAGTAATTGCAAAATATTAGCCTATTCCTTAGGATTGCTTTACATGATTTTTTTTTTCCAGGCTTAGTCCAAACTAGTTTTAAAATGCTTCAGGTGACCAGGCTCTTTCCATTTGCACAGACTAATAGATCTTCAAATGGAACATTTTTCCTGATACCTTAATTGATCTTTTTTTTCACTTCATCCAATTAGCTGGTTTTGTACACCCTGGAGACCCAGGAAATAATTTCTTTCCCTGCTTCTCCAGGAACTATTCAAATAATAATAAATGGTTGCAGCTCCAATTGAATCAAATTTGCTTAATTAATTATTTTAAATCTTGCTACACAATCACACATTCAACATCACATTTCTTGTCTTTATTGACAAACCAGAACCCCATCAAGATATCAAATGCAAGAGCAGTAGCTGAGGAATGTGTCAGTGATGGGTGGAGAACCACACAGGTGAGGAACATCAAAGACCGCTGGTACTAAAGACATAGTTCTGTTGCACTTGTTGGTGGGATGAAGAAAGCCTTTTCTGCAGGCTGCAGATAGGCAGAGTGCGCTGCTTGCTCTCAGTGAGATGGTACAACAAACTGTATCTCCCCATAGTGTTCAGCTGCTTTAGGCACCAGTAATTTCCAAGTGTGTCTTTGCTCTAGGTATTTTTTTTTGATGCTCCTTGAAGAGAGGACAGCTGAAAATTTTCTTCTGATCTCTCCTTTGTTCATAATTAAGTTTCCTAAATTGTCACTACCTAAGGTCTGAACTGTTAAGGTGATAATTTCTGGAGGCAATTCCTCTCTATGCTACTCTTTTATACACTCTTGAAAGCCATAGGTCTTTTTTATGAGTTGATAGTACCCCATCCCAGTGCACACATTTGAACAACAGATCTCAAAACGTCAAGCCTTTTTCATGCCTACATAGTAAAGGACTGGTCAAGTAATCATGAAGAATGAGAACTGCTTCCCATTATTGATGATCAAAGAGGCAGCAGTGCTGTTTTGCACTTGTCAGATTAACCACTTTCTCACTTGGCCAATATTCCTAGAAACCCTCTATCATTTACAGAGCTTCCTACTGAAATCTATGGAGATAAAAAAAGTAAAAAAAGAAAAAAAAAAAAGAAAAAAAAAGAAAAAAGAAGACATTGGTATTCATCTGAACTCTGGAATAATTCATGCTGCTATCACAATTTACCAGCATTGATCTCTGTGTAGAAATTCAACTTACATGGTAGAAAAGGAATGAGGATAAAACATGGTCCATGAAATTGTTTTTCACTTGAGAGTTTTTAGACAGAATAAGCTGCAGATTGTGCTATGAACATCTTTTCAACCCTAATGCATAACTCTTTGAAACAAGAAATTAATGAAATTCACATGAAATTCAAAGCAAAGAACTTTTGTGGGGAGGAAAACTGCAAATGCCTACAGAGCCATGGTAAATGAAAGATACAAATTTAAGTCACTTTTCAGAGAGTATGTGTGAATATAGAAAATTGCATCCATTGTCTTTTCATTTACAATAGATATATATATCTGGCTCTCAGGTTATTTGCTACAGAAACTCTTTGTTTTGTTGCTGTTTGAACTTTCTGAATATGTTTATGGAAGACTTAAAAGAAAATTGAACTATGTTGAGTAGAACTATTTTAGAACTATTTTCCTTGCATTAAGGAAAGACAACTGCAGAAAGGAAAATTCAAGTAGTCCTGCAATCTTCTATGATGGTACTGGAATAATTAAGCAAACAGAATTTGGAGCCTGTTAATTTTAGCAGATATGCTAAAGAATATTGTTCCACCTAATACAATAATTTAGCTGAAACAATAGTGACATAATAGACAAAATTACATAATAATTACAGTGCCTTAGAGCAAGCTATATTAAGGTATGACTCATCACTCAATACGTAAGAAGGTACAGAAATACATCAAATCCAGCAGTGCAGTATAGTGTGGCTCCAGCCAAAAAAGAAATTTAAAATCAGCAATCATTTGGTAATAAGTGGGGGAGGAGAGAAATTAATGGAAAGTATGACTATGAATTTTGTTTTACTTTAATGAATTAAATTTTTAAAGTAACAAGTAATAATTGTACAATTACAATTAAGATTTACATCTTTTTAGAAAAATACTTAATACATTTTACTATTTGAACCTCACACTTCCTCTGGCAATACTTGTAATAGTTTGCTTTATTGAGAAGGGAGAACTATTCCACTCCTCAGGTGGATAAATGATTGGTGAAGTGGAAAAGCAGTGATAGAATTTTCTAAGATAATTACTTCTTTTTTTTATTAGAATAGTTTATCAGTAATTATTTTAAAAGAATAGCTGCACAGTGTAACAATGAAGTATAAAACACACATCTTCCTATGAAACATTTTGAATTATTTTCTATAATAGAATTCAATTGAAAACAATTCTTTTAAACACTGCAGAAGCTGAATATAAGCATCTTGGATATAAATGTTCTAAAAATGTCTTCTTTGGATAAGCTTTACTTGAATAAGCAACAGATATATGTACCTTCTATCATTTTCCTACCTGCTAATACTTTCCTTGATAATAAATATAGTCCCAGTTAAAGATATTATTCAACAGCATAACACTACAACACTAGCAAAGTTACTATACAAAGCTTTCTTTCAGAAACTATGATGGTTTGTACTCACCAGGCGTAAAGTTATACCGAGCAGAAAACCCAATAGATTCCAGCTCACCATCAGCAAAAAATTTAATCCATAGGAATCTGCCACTGGATTTTATCATAGGTGGATTTTGCTGTCCACAGAAACGTCCAATGATTGGGGAAAAGCCAAAAGGTCCATCTCGTACTTCAATATGGTCAAATTTGCACTCCCAAGAAGGCTCTATGGAGTATTTTTCATCAAAGCGTAGTTCAATGCATTGTCTAGGGGCAGCTAGAAGTGAAAAGAAAATTATCTTTTTATTTTCTCAACCAAGACTTTTCAAACCTAAAACAGAATTAAAGGAAACCAGATATATGTAATGAATTCTCACTTAAGAAACCAGATAAGGATTAAGCGAAATTAATGTTTAGCTAAAGAGCAAACAACATTCTACTGCAAACCCTGAAGGAACTTTAGAATGGTCACTTAATTAGACATAAACCCCCCATGTCTATTCATAGATACTAAGGCTAGTGGCAGTCAGAATGATCTCTAAAACAAAATATTCCCTGGCATCTTCTGTATAAAGCAATAAAGTTACGGGTTGAACTATAGTAAAGGAGAAAAAAAAAAATCTCAAGATTTTGTCTACAAATTTTAACAGATGCAGCATCCCTGGGGTGTGCTGTTCCAACAGCTTAATCCTGTCTATAGCAAGAGTATGCCTCCAGTGTCTAGATCACAGTGCAATATAGGCTTTTGCTGACAAAGCCTGCTAAGACAAGGGTTTGTTGTACCACTGCCTGCTGTGCCTCTCATGGGATCATTCGTGTCCTACACTTTACACATATTAGAAGAGCCTGAAATTGTTATGACCTTTGCCTGAGTTATCATTCTTTTCACATGAAAACATGCAAGATCAAACTCCAAGCCAAGTGCATAAGCTTAACATGGAAACTGCTGCAACTCCAGCAGCAGCACCTGTCCATATCTTTCCACAGAAATGATAGCAAAACTATTAGTGTGACAAGAACCTAGATCTTGCATGTATTTTGAAATGTTTAAATTGATCTTTTGGGATGAGCTCACTACTCCCATAAGAAGAGAGAATATTTAAAATAGACTAAATAAGAAGACATTAGGTAAACTTTATGATTTCACAGAAGAGCACACAGCCAGATCACATTTACAGCTATTTCATGTAAATAAATACAGCCTTATTTTATACAAAACATTGAAGAAGTTAGTAAAACACATTATTTGAGAAGAAAGATTATTTTAATAGCTTTGCTTTCAATGTTAATATGGTTGGGTGATTGATATTTATTGAAGTATTTAACATAAGGAAGAAACTTATCTCCTATTCTCAATTTGAAGGAATTCACATTTAGGGAAGTACTTACTATTGGCTGGTGTTATTTTTACCAATTTACAGGAAACTTGTGATTTTTGTGCCCATACAAATTCAATAGCAAAATATCAAACCCCAAAGTTTTACACATAATTGCATTAAATTCACAGTCTATGGAAATGAAAATACTTTGAAAGTATGAAAAAAAATTTATAAAATTAAAATCAGGTAAGAAAACTTATAAAGAAAATATCCATGCTACCTTTGGTGAGGTATGAAGACCAAATTAGATCTTTTCTATTATAGTAAAAGACTGACTAACTGGAAGACACCATCAATTAATATTATCGAGAAGTTTCTACCCTTGCCTTCACATATTTATAACAAATATTGATTTAAACTTAACTAAGCAATACTAGGGGGGTAGAGAGCAATTAAGACCTTTCAAGATGGAATCATATTTTGTATGCTTTTATTCCATTTAAGGAGATTTGTTGAGAACTACTCATCATTCACCTAGGGACTGCAGAGTCAGGTATCAAAAATTCCATCCTGACAACTCTTCAAGTAATCTTAAGAATGCTCATTAATGCTTGAAAATCATAAACTAACTATTCAAATATTATGCTATTAACCTACCTAAAGCTTTATTGTAATGTTTTAATGTTGTGAAGTAGATATGAAGACACCACACCACAGTACATGGCTGCTCTGCTTTCCACGGCAACAAAGAGATACCTGCTTCAGAAATGTCTTACCCCCTTAACATAACACATTTGTCCTTTATAAACTACCTGAGTTAGGCCTTCACTACTCTATTTCATACCAACAGGAGGCTTTTAAGTGCTGACTGGTTACTAAACTTTTAATGGGTCTTCTCTAAGACTCATGTAATATGTGATAACAATGGGCATGAGGCCCCCTCTCAGTTATAGCTCAGTAATTTGATATGATTTTTGGTGTTGAAAAGGAGCCCTAAAGCTAATTACAGCTTCAGTATAATATAAAAAGAGGTTTTGTGGGTAAGAGAGAATCAGACCCAGAGAGTTATGCATAAGATCTATTGATTTGGTGAAAGAGAAAAAGAAAAAAAGCACAGTTTCAACTACCACCATGTAGCTTTCTGAATCTCACGCAAAACACTAGTTTTAGAATCAGAGTATTAGCCTAGCTTTCTTTTCTCTGCTTTTGTTTATTTTTCAACAAAGTCAAGATGAGGTTTTTGTTAGCGAACTTCAGTTCTTGCTAGAGGATCAGGAAGAATCACATTAGCTCAAGAAGCACTCAAGAAAGAATTTTTACTTTGCCCCAAAGCTCCCATGTGTATAGGGTGCTCTACTTTCAGAATGGCTCACTGACTCTTCATTAGCACTGTTTCTCCACCTCAAAACAAGGCTGCAGAATGAATTTTGGGGCTGGACTACTGACCATTCACACTCCTTACATGTTAAAATCATATCCTGGCATCATTTCAGCCATGCCAGTCAGAATAGCCTAAACCCTTTCTTAGGCATGATGTGGTGGTTCGCATCAGTCAAGGACTATTTGCTGCAAGTAGTCTGTATCTGTACTCGACTGGGAAGGTGATATGAGTTAATCTGTACATATGTGATTGCATCTATCAATCAGCCTTAAGGCCAATGAACATTTCCTGACCTGTCTTGGGTATTTGTACTGCCTGTGTCCCAGCATGCTCTACAGGCAGTCCAAACAGGATGATGTCCTTTCTCCTAACAGTTTTGTGTTTCTGTAACTGCGGACTGTGGTGATCACAAAAGACTGGGCAAAGGGAAGAAGGGGTGCTGTACACACATCCATGCACCTTATCATCATGTGCTTTTAAATGCACCTCTGTGCTTCAACTTGTACAATATATAGAGTTAAAGGTCAGAGGGATTGTTTTGGGGGTTTTTTTGCAATAACCTACCTAAGAAACAAAATTATTCAAATCTTCCTAGAAATGACCATAAGGAATAAAAACACACAATTCAAACTCTCAACTTGAATTTGCTTTTAGCAAAAAGTAAAATTTCTTTAACAAAGGGTATCCTCACTTATATTCCAGCTTTAGGAAGGGTTTCTTTGCCAAACACAAGCTAAAGTGATCAGGTACTGTATAAACATACATCTTCTGCCACAGCTTTTGCATCAAAGTGTGTGCGAAAAACGGTCATGGTAAAACTTAAAGAAATACAGTGAGAATAAGCCGAGAATAATGACTAATACTACTGAACATATAGCTACAGAAAAAAAAAAAAAAACCAAACCCACCAAAAAAAAAGCCCAGAACATGCAATTATTCCAGACTGGACTGGAATATGGTCATCTAACCAGAAAAAGAGAGATGGAATGGTCATTTTCAGTATCCTTATTCACAGGTAAAGCCCACTCACATCTTCAGAACTTTTTCTGTGGCTATAATGTTTAGGAAAAGTTGTTGTCAAGTCCAAATGAAATATATTGGAGCTATCTCACAAAATGATTTTACTTCAAATCTTTAAAATCTTTAAAATCTTCCATATTTAACTTCCTAAACAAAAATGTTTAATACCATGGAAAGACTACTTAATGCTTGTTTGTCTCCTCGTATTTTTCATATAATTATCTTACACAAGTGTTGTCTTGAGATTTTACACTCAATGAAAAAAAGGCATTGGGTTCCAACTTGTGGTAGAAGAACAGTTGCAGCAAAGCCACACAATTAGGATTTTAATTCTGATCAGCCTCTCAATCTATGTATCTGACAGCTGAAGTTAAGCAAAAAATCTGTCTCAATCTACTGCATGGAAATGAGAAATTGAACTCTACACCTATTCCATTTGAACTGTTACATTACTGACAGTTTTCAATAATCTTTGGTCTTTGTGGATGTCCAGCTGTTACTGGTAAGAAAGACACCTACAACCTCCTTTTAAAAGAGGATTCTTTTCTTGTTTTGATGAAAACTGTTTTGAACACAAAAAAAAAAAAAATCAGTGCGAAATTCAAAATTACTTCAAGCAGAGATTCTTCATATAGTGATACATGACCACTTTCCAACACGTGTGAAAGATCTAGGATTAAAGAGTGTAATGGTCTTCAGTGAAAACATGGAAAGCCTTCCAGAGAGATATCTCTAAATGTCCACAAAAATATAAAGTGGGTATTTCATATCTCCATAAAGCAATTTTAGTCCATACCTATATTTTTAAATCAGCATTTAATTATTAAAGACTGGAGAATGGATAAAATCTTACAAGTATTTCACCTGAAGGATTTCAAAACCAATTCTTAAAATACATTGTGTAAAGTATGAATATCCCACTCCCCAGATATTTTTAACACAAACAAAAGCCTTTGCTCCTTTCCCTTTGGAGCACACATGCCAAAATTTCTGTAGTCTGGCAAAGGCTAATGCTGCCACTGCTGCAGTCATTTCAGGCAGTTGTGAATTTTGCCAGGTTGGAGTCATGAATGTATGAAATAAGAGTAAAATTGGGCCCAACAGGGAATTTAATGCATACACTCAGCTATTTCCTATTTTCTATATGCCAAATGAGACAGTAAAGGAACAAATTCTCAATGAATTTTGAAAGGCAGGTAGAACTCACCAGAAGCTCCTTTACAGCATAATAATTTTTGTACTGAGTCTATGACTTCTGGATGACCTAAAGGATTTGGTTAGAAAGGCATCCAATCTGGACTTTAAAATTCCTAGTTGTTCCAGCAGTTAATTATCATTACTACTAAAATAGAACAAAAGACAAAAAAAAAAAAAAAAAAAAAAGGAAAATAAAAAGAAAGAGAAAAAGAAACTTCTAGCTGTTTGAGTTTGATCTGCTTATGCCTTTGACTGCTAGGATAGAAGCCTCTACAGTCAGAAATCCTCTTGTCTTTTAGAAACTCACAGTCTATGATCACAGCAATTTTTGCCCGCTCCTTTACTTCACCAAAGTAATTTTGAAATTATAAAAGGCTTGCACACATACAAGATAAGCTACAATATGGGTGGAAAAACTGTATTATGAGGTGAAATTCTATACTATTACAATATACTACACGTTAGAGTCCTCACTCAGGACACTAAAGTCAGTAGGAATTGTTTTTGAGGGAAGCCATAAGTATTTGCCCCAGACTGTGTTTGATAGCAAAAAACGCAGGAACAAAAGCAAGCAGGCAGGAAGGAACCTGGTGATTCATATATGTATTTAAACTCACGTCATACAGCTGTCACTATGGTATACACAGTCCTGGATTTCTGAACTCTCTAAGACACACAAAGGAGAGAGAGCAGTGTGGGAATGCTATTACGGATCATACTGACAGTCCGCCTCGTTTGTTTTTTGGTATTCAACAGCAGATAGAAGCTATTTGAAGTATACTGAATCTCAATAACAAATATAGGAATAAGATGCATATGGAGATGTTTCTGTCTTACACTAAAATTGATATTTATGTCCTGGATTAGCAAGGATTATCCACAAGATAGATTGTTATCTGACCTCAAAGATATTGCTATTAGTAAAATAATTAATCTTTTGGATTTTTTTTGCATTCCTTTGACTTCAACATCTCATGCCAATGAGTTCCACAGAAAAACATATGGGAAAAAGTTTTCATTTGCTAGCCTTCTTTATACTATTCTGTCATTTGTATATGTTGCAAAAAGAATAAATATAGACAACTAACTGACCAAAATTAACAAACAGTGTTTCTTGTCCTTCAGTGTTTCTCCTTTTGCCTTTTTTTAAAACTGCTACATTTTAAAATATAAATTCTTAGACATCTTACTACATCTCCATTTATTTTTGTGATGTTTCTCAGATATGTCTATTCCTGACCTTTTTAGAGGACAGAAATAGACATGGAAAGATGAGAGTTGAATAAGTTGTGCATTATGCATGGTTTTCATCACATTATATACTAATAGAGCTGCTATCATCATGGGCTTTAAAATACCCAGTTGCAATTAAAACTGTTATGACTGGGCAGGAAGCAGAAAATATCAGTGTCATGAGAAATTATGTGCAACTGGATTTTGCCGGACTGATTTCTCCCATAAATTATATCAAGATGTCTGTTAAGTTTGGATTACTTCTTTTACTACACATCTCTCCAAACTCATCAACATGGAATTTCATCTTCACCATAAAAGTTGATTGAGTAAAACTTTCCTTCCTAAATTGTTCTTAGGTATTTCCAATTTAAGCTCTTCTATATCAGGTTATTTCAACAGTGTATTTTGCCACCTTTCATCTTATTAACTTATGTTTTCATAAGTACTTAATTACTGTAATAAAGACAAAGGTCTTTACAGTAAAGCACTTTCAGGCACTTTCTTACTAAAAGGAGGAACACCTTCTGGCCTGAAATACTGGACTAGTGTTTAAAAAAAAAAGTTTGTTGCTTTTTTTTTTTCCCCACACCTTTTCTCTTTAATGATAAAACACATCTCTGTGTTTCAGGTCCTTGAATGTCAGAAAGATAATTTTATCAATACATGTAAAAGAGACCTGGATCAACATAAAATATATAGCACCAAGTAGTAGTACATATTGAACCTATATATTTATGGGGTTTTTTTTATTTTTAATTTTATTGTAGCTCAATTACTAAACTGTGAAAGAATTTAAACGTTTACCATACATCTGCTTAAATTTCAGACTCAAATGGGAAGAGTGAATAGACATAAATTTTCTTTAAAGAGTTTGTCTGACTTCATGATTTATAATCACCTCTTTACTTCTGACTTTAGTCAGTATACCTAACATTAGAGTGCGATTCAGAGATCTCGGTCATTTGGCTGTGATTTATTTTCCTAACCAAAATATTTACTATCCATCATTCCCCTTGAAGTTTTTTTATGAAATATATTTTAGTAACTCAACACCGGATTCAGAAAGGCAAACTGGTTTCTAAAAGGGTCTAGTTGGGGGGGTCTAAACCAGCTAACTCAATTTGAATTAACTATACACCTTTGGAAATCTCTGTTGGTACTACCTGCATCTTTAGTAAAATAACTATTTCTGTAATTGCTGGGTCCATCATTTGTAGTTGATAATTTTATCCAATCAAGCATGGATAGAACAGGCAGCAGTGTTGTATTCTGCATGTATTCACAACTCAAGAATGAACCTTCTTGGTTCTGATGACTTAACATTCTGTACCTGATCCATCTTTTCTGCTACTAAGCTCTGACAGTATCTAATCTCCATTACTTTCCACTGATTCATTTTTACAATAATCCTTTCAACATCCATTGTGCTAAGACATGAAAAGAAACTGCATTAACTTGCTTGTAATCCACCTCTAGCCTTTCGTTATAACACCTCCACGCCTGCAATTGTCTACTCTTTGAAAGCTGTGTTTTACAGCTGTTTGGTTTTAATGTTTATTCTTTTCTGGTTTTGTTTTTTTTCTTGGGGCTTTTTTTAATCTGGTTATTTTTATTTCTCATGAACAATCAGATGGAAAATTTTTATACTCACTATATGGATATTTTCTGAATGACTTCCCTTACTATACGTTGCCTTACATATATATATATACACACACACACTTTTCCCTTACTATACTAAACTTTTATATCATCTCTGATTCAGTTATGAGAAATGTAAAGAATTCATATGAAATTCAAAAACTTTTTTGTTTCCTGTGTTTGCATTTTACTAACTTTAAAATATTCCTTCTTCTGTCATCTTACAGCATTTTAGGTTCTCTTCATTCTCTGAATATCCTGGAATAAAATGTATAGTGTTTATTACTAAGTGAATCATGCATACTTACCACCTGAACTAATATATGAGAGATTTCAGAAAAAGGAAAAAAAATCAAGTATTTTTTGAATATTTCTTGCTATGCACTACAAAATTTTAAAATGACAAACCAAATCAAAACAAAAAAATTAAAAAGTGCAGGAAGGGAGCGTCTCTAAATCTCGTCTCTTGAAAAGATTTATCACAGTCACATACGCTTTACCTTCTTTTCACATATAATAAAATAAAACACTTGGGGTTTTTATACAGTGATGATTGAATATAAAATTCTTCAGCTGATCACCTTCTATAATGTAGACGCACTCCCTGTCAGGAGGATACTTGTTGGGGTAATTGGGAGAAGTGAAGATGCCTCCTTCTGCATATTTTGTCCAAGTTCCACACTGCACTGGTTTCTGTCCTTCGGAAGTAGTTTGCTTTTCTGTGAAATAATCACATTAAGCATTATATAATTAGCTCACAAATTATTATGTCTCTATGACACTTTGAACTCTCTTAGACAATAAAACAGTTCCTCCTGTCAGTGGCTTCAGCAAGCCACGCAATCAGCAAGCTACTTGCCTTAATGTAGGAATACATCAAAGTCACAAAATCAAGAAAATTTAGAGAATTATGATAGAATATATAAATTCTTTTAAATTTGTAGCAGCTTGACTCTATATTCACCAGACAGAGATAGATGGGGGAATTCCTGGATTCTAGGTTTTTTCTTGCTATTTGCTATAACATTAATAAATAGCTCTAAGACCAGGAATCACAGCCCCAACTTTCCTCCTCCTAGATGAATCAGAGAGCAGAGTCAGACCTTCTTGTTTGCTTTCTTCCTAGCCCTGAAACTCTTGCACTCCTTTCTGCACACTGGCAGAGCGCCTGGAGACAAAGTTTTGAGTCTGTTCAGGCTGAAGAAGATGAAGCATCACTTTCTGGGCATCATGCTTTAACAAGTAGGCTAAAATAAGATGGTTTCTTCAGAGGGGAAAATACCTATGCTGGTATTAAAAGGTAGTAGGTTCTAGACCTCATACAGGTACCTGAAGAGGACTTTTGTGTTTTGCTGTGAATGAAGTACCTATGTCCAAGGAGTGCCTCATTTAACTTAAGCCTTTGATGTGCAGAGATGTGTTGTTTGAGGCTCTCACTTACGATCAATGAAGGGAGAGAGGTACCTTCCTACAATGATTTTAACCACCTGAGATCTGCCTCATGCTCTGTAAGCACTTCTCTTTCTTCCTGGTCTGTATTCAAGTTGAGTACAACACAGTTTCTAATTTCCTGAATTGAATTCAGGCCTACAACGACTGATCATTAAGACACAAGTTCATACACACACTGTGCTTAGCAGCTTTGTCCATTTGGCTCTCAACACACTTTACAAGCTGGGCTTTAAGAACATTTTTCTATCCCCATCCGGCATAAATACACCCATGATACCTAATTTCAGATTCTGAATTCTACTTCAACAAGCTATCTTAAGCGTAAACAGCTCAGTGCCCAAACTGGGCTTCCCAATATGAAAGCAGCAGTACTTTACAGTCTTTAGACAGATAGAATCAGGCTGAGTCTTTAGTTGGGTCTAACTGTGGAACAGGTCACTAGCTTGTTAAAAAAAAAAAAGTACCACTGGATTTTTGACAGGCTGAGAAAGTTCGGGCTGTTGAGCCTGGAGAAGAGAAGGCTGCGTGGAGACCTCATAGCAGCCCTCCAGTATCTGAAGGGAGCCTACAAGGATGCTGGGGAGGGACTATTCATCAGGGACTGTAGTGACAGGACAAGGGGTAATGGGTTCAAACTTAAACAGGGGAAGATTAGATTGGATCTAAGGAAGAAATCCTTTACTGTTAGGGTGCTGAGGCACTGGAATGGATTTCCCAGGGAAGTTGTGAATCCTCCATCCCTAGTGGTATTCAAGGCCAGGTTGGATGAAGCCTTGGGTGGCATGGTTTAGTGTGGGGTGTCCCTGCTGATGGCAAGGGGGTTGGAACTAGATGATCTTAAGGTCCTTTCCAACCCTAAGTATTCTATGAGTCTATGTACAGGCACACTAATACTCAACACGAACAAAGGACAGACACTGGCAGTAGGTGAGCTACTAAAAATTTCAAGAACTGAATTAACAATTCAAATTCATACTTTGGACTCTAACATAATGTCTGAAAAAAATGTCTGAAGTTTACATACCTGTTCCTTTTTTGGTTGCCCCAGACAAATGTAAGATGATTAGACTTGCTACAACTGAAAAAGAAACATGCGTTAAATATCACACTGTGATAGTGCTTGCAATCAAATCAATTGTAAACATCTACCTTCGAAGAACTATCTTAGAAGAATACAAATGAAATAGAATTGCTGTAAAAAAAGTTTCATTTTTATTTGCATCTTAAAATTGCATCTTTTGTATAAGCAAATATTTAACTTTGTAAAAGTAACCAAATAAAGAGGAGACTTTTGGGGTTTAACACAAAATCCCCAGGCACTGATGTTTCTCTCCTTTTTATTTTTTTTTATTTTTTTTTTAGTATTACAGAAAAACGCCTTACCAATATTTATTTATATAATCATAGCCTGGGAATAATAGAAAAGTGGCTGCTTTTAACAAAGCCCTGCTAAGTTTCAGTGCCACTGGACTCACTAATGTCTCTCACCACAGCGTAATAAAATTTGAGAGTGCTGGGAGTAAGGAAGAAGTGAGGGGTTGGGTTCTTCACATCTATCAAAGCATTTGCAAATCCCCAGTGAAGTAAATCATTGTGTGTGCTTAACAGTCTCATTAATCTAGTTTGTTTGACTTGTCGAGAGGATGTTGCTTTGTGCTGCATGGAATCCACAGCCATTTTGCAAAAGAAATCTCCTATCTCTAACCATGACAGGGTAGCTATGCCTCTTGGGAACAAATGTGACCTTCCTTGAGATGGGCTTCAACCTGGACATACTTCCTGAGTTTCTGGGAGTTTCTGAAAAAAAACATTTTAACTAGAAAAGGCTAAGAGACAACCACTTAGGCCAGTCATAACGACACTACTTTGGAAAATCGAAGTGACTTAGGTAGCTATCTGATGAATCATGCACTGATTATAGCATTTTCTTGTCATTACCCATATCTTCATTGGCTTTTGTGGAGAAAGTGGGATAGCAAAAGCATAAGAGAACAGATCCATAAGTTCTTGGAGTGCTTGGGGTTTTGACCCTAGCTAGTTTGGCATTAAGCCCAGACATACTGAAGTTAAAGTGGAAATGAAGTTGTGTGTTTATGCCAAGCATTTTGGATTGATCAGCTGCCATTTGTATTGTTGACTATGATGAGGAATTGATGGACCTGTGGTCTTTAACAAACGTAATCAAATGACATGCTTTCCTCTTCTTACTTCCAAGACACACCAAAAGTCACCATGGGCTAGCAACTAGCTACCTGCATGACCCTTTCAAAGATGGTGCTTTCATGATTTTCAGCTTTTACACTGCAAATTGTACACAACTTTTATCCCGAAGGAAGCCAGTGTCCATATTTCCAGTATTCTGACAGTACTGGGATCTCTATTTCTATGCCTTTGACCCTGTCCCATGTGACAGAAGGTTTGACGCATGGATGACGGCTATCTTATTAAACACAGAAAGGCTTTAGTTCTGGGAAAATGAAGACTTGGCAGCATATTCACTATTTCTTGGTCAGGCTTACAGTCACTGTGTCTTTTTGAATCCCTCAGCTAACAAAGACGGATGTTGGCAGAGCTGGTAGTTTAAAACTTCTGTGTTGGAGACATTCAGCGAGAACACTACATCTTCTACTCAGATCTGAATGCTGCCCAGTCATTCATGCCCTTACTCTCCTCAGGGAAGGATTCTGGAAATATGTGCTAGCTGGGACTGTCCCCACCAGCTGTGTCAAAATCTTAACGCAATGCAGGATTCACCCAGTTTAGAAGTTTTTCATTTACTTTAGCTGTGTTTCATGCAGTGAACATGCTGCATCTATGCCTGTAATCCTCACCAGTCAGAACCTAATTTTCCAATAGTATAAAGTGGATTGGTGTTAAAATATGGAACCAGCTGATGATGTTCTTCTTGCCCACACATTTATGGGAGCTAGAATAGGGCGCATAACAGCCAAACAAAACCCAAGCGAGAAATATTTCTTCTGAGGCAATGAATAACAATTCATATCTGATTCTTACAGGTTCATTTCAAACACCTTTAACTATTAGCTCTCCCCTCCTTTTCTATATTGAAAAAAAAAAAATCAGAGGAGAGAGCTGGTCCAAGCTACAGATATATTGTTACCGAGATGACAGAAAAAACACAGGTCTTTCCAGTTCCAGCTGTAACTGCTAGAAAGGATGATTCCAAGCCACAGAGTGGTGTTATTCCAAAACAGGGAGCTATGCTTTCATACCATCATGTCAGTGTTGATTACTACTAAGGAGTCAAAATAATCTTGATAACCAAACCCATTAGATGAGACTAAGACATTAGTTTTTTTCTGGACATGTAATATCTAACATTTCCCATATTTTAATAAGAGAGAAAGCTTTCTGATTTAGTGGCATTAACACCAGCATCACCAAAATCTGTATATGGCCAGAAAGCAATTAAAATTCCAGGCCTTATGGGAAACAGATAACACAGTATTTTTTACTTTAGGCAAGGCAGGCCATTTTATTTTGTGACCCCTTGTCTTTTTATTCCTCAAGCCACAGGAAAAGAACAGTGCTTCTCACAGACAAGAAGGAAAAAAAAAAAGAAAGACCCCAAAGAGACCAACCATACAATATTCACTCACTGAAAACTGTCACTTGGGAAGCTTTGACAGTACGGCAACAATATTGTGATTGTTTGGGTTAGGGAATTATTTTAAAGAAGTTTCCATTAAATTTCTCATTGCATTCTCATCTTCCTCCTCCCCCTTTTTTTCCTAATCATGGGTGTAATTATAATCATGCTATCTAGTTCCACTCTAATTACGGATCTTTGCATCTTTTTGGATTTGTGCATTTTTCCATTACACATTAAGAGATTTACTTCTTGGCCAGCTTTTTGGAGGCTGCGACTTGGCATAGAGAGGACTTAGCATAGGATAGAGTTGTTGGACAAGCACTACCTGGCCATAAAGCTGTTCTTGTACAGGTGCGGGCACACACAGGTGCTGGAAGGAACCGTGGCTAGCCAGGCCCCTTCAGCACAGTGGACTCTCCAAAACTAAGACAGGAGACGGGGTCCCATCCACGCAGCGTGGGGCCGTCGGGGGTCTTCGACGAATGACTGCTACATTTTTGTGCCTCCCCGCTGCTCCTGGAGGATTTCGCCCCGGGCGGCAGCATCCACCCCGCCAGGATCCGTGATGCAGGATCCCTGCCCGCTGTAGTCGCCCCCGCCGCGGCACTCGGCGCTGCCTTGCTCCCACTCGCCCCATGCCAGCCGCTTCGAGACCCGGCTACGGCTGCACCGCACCGCACCGGACGGCGGGGGCCGTTCTACCTCTCTCCCGCCGCCACGCTGAAAGCCATCAGGTGCGTCGCGCCCCGATGGACCCCCCATCCTGCGGGAACGTGCCCCCCGCCCCACTGCGCTGACAGACATCGGCTCCCTCCCGCTGCACCGGCGGGCGGTGGGGAAGGGTTAGTGCCTGTGCAGGGGCGAGTCTACCCGACGCCGCGGAGGTCTGAGCGTCCCGTTACGCTAGTTGTGGAGACAGCGCAAGGCAGGAGCCCGAGCGCGGCGGCGGAGCTTGGCCGGGGGAGGGCGGGAAGAGGGGCATACTCACTGTGAAAGAAGCTGCGCCCATGGGTCATGTCTGTTCCTTACACAAGGGGCTTCGGTCTCCACTAATTCCATTTAGCTACGGGAGGACTTCCAGTGGCGGGAAGAGGATGGAAGTAGGAAAAGAAGAAAATAATAATAAAAAAAAATCCCTAAGCCCACACACAGCAGAGCGGAGCAGCCCTTCCTCTCCTTCGCTCTCCCTCACCGCCTTCAAATGATCACCGCCAGCTCAATCCCATCGCACCCGAGCTCTCATCACCACCACCATGAGCGTTGCATCGCGGCGGCGGCGGGCACGGCGGCGGCGGAGGCCCGCGCATCCAGGTGCCGGCGGGCGGCGGCGGCGGCAGAGGGGCGAGCCGAGCCCCTAGTCACCAGTTTCATACAAAACCAAAAGCAGATCGAAGCATTTCCTGCAGGACTCCGAGCCCAGCGACTTCCAGCCTTTCGGCTTCTTTTGATGCATTGAAGAAGGGATTAATGGGTCCGTCATCAGCTCCTGTGCTTGCTCCTCTGAAGGGGTGGGGGCGGGCGGGAGGGAACCCAAAGAGGAGGGGTGGGGGGAAGAAAGATTTACCAAATAGGGGATTTAGTCATATTTGTGTGCAATGTGATCCTTATTAGAGAAGAAATCCTTTAAAATTGAACAAATCCTTTTTTGCAAAACCTTCTCCCTGCGGGTAGCATAGTATCAAGTGGTAGCAGCGGCAAGAGGCTGAAAACACATTGCACCGTTTGAAATCCTCTCGGGTATGGATGGAGCGAAATAGAGGTGGACGAGGATAGAGAAATGTCCCCTCACTTCTCCAGTCCAGGGTGAGAAGTAGAAGAAAACCCTGGAGACTCTTGCGTTCGTTAAGCGCAGGGGCAGGGGAAGGGGAGGGAAAGGGCGGGAAGGTGGCGGTGGTGGGGAAAGAATGATTTCAAAACTGCGAAAGAATGAGTAACGAGAGGGATCGTTTCCCCTCCCCTAATCAGTTCGTGGAGCAGACAATATGCTCATGAGTTCCTCCTTGAACTGCACCTGCCAAAGGGAAATTGAAAAGATTTTCCCCCTTGAGAGGCGACTTCTCCATTTACACACGCACGCACAAACACGCACACTCGCACACATACGCACGCACAAAAGGAAGCAATAAAAGTTTAGCTGCTAATCCTCCGGCCGCAGATAAAATGATTGCCTCTTCCAATCAGCCCAGACACGGCAGCAAAATCTCTCTCTCCCTCCTCCCTTTCTCAAGCTTATCTTCCTCCCCTGCTACATCCCACCGCAAACACCCACCCCTTTGGCGAGACTGCGGAGGGATATGGGCCAGGGCAGGAAGAGGAAGAGTGGAGTATAGAAAATATATAAATCAGAGTACTGGCAGACACTGAAATTATCTCAGCTTAAAAAAAAAACCCAAGAGAGGAGCGGGAGCGGACGGACGGAAAGGGCAGTGTCCCCTCTTGGCCCCGGAAGCCAGCCCTGCAGCGCCGCGGTAGCCAGCAGCTGCCTCCCGCGCCCCCATGGCCCCACGGCCCCGGCCCGGGGAAAGCGGCGAGCATGGGCAGGGGCGAGACGCGTCTCTGGGACGGGGGGGAGGGCCGGGAGGAAGGGAAAATTTGTGACACAAAAGTGCGAAAAGAGCACCCCGGCCCCCCTGCTCCGCTGCTCCGACGCCGAGGCGCGGGAAGAGCCGGGGCGGGCGAGCCGCCCCCCGCGGCGACTATAGGGACAGCCGGGGGCTCCGCGGATCACGCAGACCCTTCCCCGGCTCCCCACGCAGCAGACGGTACCGAGGGGCAGGGGAGCCTCTTCACCCGACCTGATGCGCAGGCCGTTCGCTACGAACAAAGTGCGCCTGGAAGCGCGCAGCCGGGGCGGGAGTGCGGGAAGGTGTGTGTGTGTGTGGAGGTTGTAAATCAATTCAAAATAAAATACATCCCGGGATTCACTTCTGCGCAGGAGAGGCAAAGGCGAGGCGAGCGCAGGTCACACGGCGCCCATGGCCGGTCGCTCCACGGCCGAGGCACGGAGGGGCGGTGCGCGCCTGCGGAGTCGGGGCCGCATCCCCAGCCGGGATCTGACGGCTGTCTGATGGGCAATAATAACGCTGTCGGGCGACCTGTTGTCTTTAGGGCAGCTTTTTCATGAGGCGGGTGCCTTCACTCCCTTTGGGACAACACTGAACAGCACAACTGCTATTCCAGGAGGTGAACAAAGAGGAAGCCTCGAGTTTCTTTTTCTTTTTTTTTTTCTTTTTCTTTTTTTCCCCCCGTTAATCACCGTGTTTTAATAAAGAACTTCAGAGGGTATTTTCATGTCATGGATTGTTTGCTCATTACTATATCAAGAATGTAACTGCCATCTATGACTACAAATGCAGCAATAGCAGCATGCCCATGAGGATGAGTATGAGGTCATCTTGGCTAGCAGAATTCATCCATTCGAATGGCCGGGCAGCCATCACCCCAGCCAGTCTGGCTTTGAGCATTTAAAAATCCTGATGGGTGAGAAGGGCACAGAATTCAGCCACAGGGCTCTGCAGTAAGCTGCTTGTAATAAAGGATATAGAAGATACAAGACTCCGTAAAAGGATTCACCTATGTTTTGTGTAATCTGTTTTTCCATTAGCAACATCAAGTCTGCAGCTGTTAATCTCAATAAACTGTCCTGCACTGCTTTCTAGCCCTCTCAGCACTTTTCTCTGACCTTCCCTACTCTCTCCAACCTCAAGTTAAAGAACTTTATTTGTGCAGTAATTGAAAGTTGCCTGATTTATCAATAGGATAAACTTCTATAATACAGATGTGCAGTTTGCCTTAGTCAAGCAACAGCAAACTAACTGAAAGAGGAAAGTGTGGAAAACAGTTATAGGAGTGTTTAGAGACAGTCAGATGCTTCTTCTGCAGGATGATGCAGACATCCACATGGATAAGCTTCAAGTTATGGGTTACTTTAAAAAAAAAAAGAAAGGTTATAGAACAAGTAGACAACAAAACAGCTGATTTTGCTGTTCTGAATGTGCTGTGTCACATCATATAACAGTGAGCTTCAAGATTTTTCCTTTTATGAAATAGGGTGTTTTCATCTTTGAAGATCTTAGAGCTCTTGTAATGTGCACTCTTAATTTTGAGGACACCATTGTAATAGCCTTGACAATAACATGTGATGCATACTGAGTACCCTTAAAATATGCCAAAATGTAATCAGTCACTGTCATTGTAGAATGAGACATCCACAAAATAGCTGAGGAATGGCCACAGTGGCCATTGCATGTTCTGCTAAGGAGACCTTAAGGGGATATATTGGGATCTACGTAGCTGGATGCTAAAAGTTCCTTTGAATGTGTTTATAAGCAGGTGCACAAGTTTGTAAGTTAAGATACTGGTCAAAATCACATTTTGCCTCAATAGATCTCCCTCCTGTGGAGAGTTTGAAATTTTGAACTTCCTGCAACTGCTGAAGTCTTCACCATCACTTTTTTTTTTTTTTTTCATTATGTCTCATTTTGTTGCAAAATCTGTTTATGTGAGTCATGGTAAAAACTGTTTCTGAAAAGGTAGTAACTTGCCAGCCAGCAGGTGCCTTTCACTACCCTTGTTTTGTATGGGTAAATATTTCTATACTTAGTTTACATTTTTTTTCATCCTTAATTAGCCAATAGCCATACCCTTAGATTTCTACTAGGCAGTAAAATAAAACAAGGGAGAAAGAGAGTAACATCTAATAAAACATGAAATGTAAAAAAACCAAACCAACAAACAAACAAAAACCAGAAAACAAACAAACAAAACGGAATAGTGACCATAAACAATTGTCTCAAATGACATCTTAGTGTTGTTTGCAATACTTTAGACTTTACTTTGTAAGAGTTCTATTGATTTTTAAATGGGTATGAGTTTCTTTGTTATATGTTTTGCATTTTCCTGAGAGTAAGAACATTGCTTTATGATATGGAATGGCAGTTATGCGTTTAGATTAGAAATGTTCTTTTATTAGTTCTTTGCTGGATGTCAGATGAAATCTTATTTTTAAAAATAAGCAAGACAACCAAACACAGTTATGTTCCTTGATTCAGTACATACAATGTATGTACTTTGTAGTTATTCTTTGTAGTTATTCTTTGCCGTTTTAAACCATCCATTGCATGTTAATCTCTTCATATAGTCCACTTTTGTCAGCCTCTCTCTTTTACTTTCACAGCTGAATTTTTCTACTGATTTTTATGGGAGTTTATTTGAACCCAGAATATTTTATTCAGCAAGATGTGAAGCGCTTCCTTCCTGTGGTCTAGCATCTTTAGGCTAACCTAAGACACTGATTAGCCTGAGGATGGTTAGCATGGGAGAAAGGAGGTCAACCATCTGGACACCAGTTTAAGCACTATAGAATGTTTTCTGAAGAAGATTTCAAAATGAAGAAAGGACAAATATGTTAGAAATGTGAAAATATTCCTAACAGTTTTGTCAGAGACAGTAACGTGCAGTCTCCTATTGAGAGCTAAGTGAAGGCTCGGATGCATTAGCAAACAGAAGAAAAGCTTTGCCTCTGAACTGTCTTATGCTGCTGTTTTAACCACAAGAAAAGAAAATGAATTCTGCCTTGGTTTCCCCCTTTCTGTGGATAATTTATGTGTTTATATAACAAACAGCAGAAGTAAGTCCTGGGCCACTGTCTGGTAGCCCTGCCTGAGAAGGGACATTGGACCAGATCATCGCCAGAGGTCCCTTCCAACCTCAACCATTCCATGATTCTGTAAGCAATGGAGGACAATAGAGCACAAAGGAGGGGAACAGTTTTGGTTTTATGTTTAGTGAGAAAAATAAGCTCCTTAACATTCAAGATTTAATTAGCTTGGTTTTATTTGTTACATACAATAGGATTAGACAATGTACCAGGATTATTTTCTCCTTGAACCAGAGGAAGTTACTTGGTCTCAGTTAAAATGGTAAAGTATTTCGTCTCAGTTACAAATTCCCCGACATGGAGGCATCCTAGGTAAATTACCCCTGTACCTTTCTTCATTTATCTTTGTTGTGAAAACAGTCTGTCAAGCATTTACCTTTTCTTGGCCATTCTGGAGAGTCTTGTTCTGTCCCTGCTGTTCCATTGACTATCACTCTGACAATGCCCTTAATAGCTAAGTGAATTAAGTCCCCTTTGGTAAAGACTCAACACATTCAAAGTAACCACAAGTTACTCCTACATCCCTACTGAAGGACTCTTTGAACTGGAAGAAATTGCAACGTTATGAAGTGGAGGAGACATTGGCTTCATGATTTATGGAGAGCAATCTACAATGTCAGAGGTGGGAAAGAAGAAATGAGAAAGTGACATTTCACTTCACTTTCTTGAAAAACAGTGTGCATTCTGTACTGATGTATGTAATTGCAGATGCACTTTTTGTCACAATCTGTGAATGGTTTTTGTTGCTAAAATGTAGCAAATCCAAATTACAGGCTCAGAAAAATACAGCTATACAGTGTGACATTTGGAAGCACTAAAATGAATCACCAAGGCAATCAGAACATCTATGTTCATGTTTTAGTTCAGATAGGAGTATGGCTTTGAAGTGAATCTCCCAGTTGCCTCCACTTACCACATTTTGGATTGAAAATTGGAGCAGTCTTTGAGTGTGAGCTGTTTTACTTACGGATGAAACTAAGTTGAGAAATGTGTTCCAGGAGCAGCCTGTTTTCCAGCTTCTAAAGGGCATGCAATCCACATGAACAGAGTAAAACCTAAATAAATAGCCCCTAAACCAGGTACAGAGAAGGCATGGAGATTTCAGTACCAACTCTTTCACCTTTCAGATAAGCTCCTTTTGTAGAGTTACTTATTAATGTGGACTTATCCAGTATTTCTTTCGATTGAGATAGAAGCTGAAACAAGAAGAACTGAAATAGTCTCTATTCTTTTTCTGATGAAACACCTACTGAGAGGCATAATGTATATATCCCTGTTTGATATCAGGATAATGGCAACTTCTGCTGCCTTAAAATCTGTTCTATCATTATCCATTTTCTCATCATTCGCAGACCTCTTTCCTATAAATGCAGGAGGACCCTGGGTCTGCACCCTTCTGACAAAGGCTTTCCTGAACACAACAGGGTTAGAGCACCTCTTCTCATAAATTTTTCTTGGAAACTGAAGTGTGTTTCCCTTCTACAAGCCAGGATGAGTGATAATACTTAAATAAGAGATCAAAGCACTTTAAACAGGAAAAGAAGAAAAAGCTAACATTTTTTATCTGCAATTACTCATAATTAGCTTGTGATTTACTAATTGCAGTTTGGATTTACACAATACCCCATGATTTCAATGAAATAAGAGACTTCTTTTCTACATGGTGCTTACTTTGCGGTTGTGGTGGGGTTTTTTTGGTTGGTTGGTTGGTTGGGTTTTTTTGTTTGCTTTGTTTTGTGTTGGGTTTTTTGTCCATTCCATTTGATTAGTCTCCCTCCGCAATGGAATTAATTAAAAAGTATTTGTAGCTCGATACAGGAATTGGTGAGGTTGCCTTGCCAAAGTTTTCTTTGCTTTATCTAGAACAGTGATTTCCAAATGGGGAGAGATTGTGCACTAATGGGGTACACAATACAATCCATTGGGGTGAAGGAAGAAAATATTTTTTGCACCATTAATAAATTTAAAACATTTTTAGAAATCATGTTTATTTCATTTTTATCTCAATTAAATTAAGGGTTTCAAGACCCTTTGATTTTACCATTTCAAGAATAAGGGTCATTCCTAACAGAATTTCTTAGTACAGAATATGGGAGTTTTTTTGGTAATTTGCATGTTGGTGAGCTGGTTTATGAATTAAACATGGGCATACTGCTATCTGAGAGAGCTCAAGAAATTCCATGCTTATTATTGGCAAAATCTGAAAGAAAGCTGTTAAACAAGAATATTTGAAATTGTTTTCTCCTTTCCAACTCATCCAGTAGGAATTTTGTGATTACTGCTCTCTGGCCAAAATAATTAAATCTTAAAAAAAAAAAAAAAAGAGAGAGAGAGAAAAAAAGATGAATAATCAGTTTTTAAAGAAATAACTGTAAGAGTACATGAATCTCATGGTAAGCCTTTCCCAAGATTATATTCTGAATCATCAATCACAGGCTCAGAATCTGAAGACAACTGTGAAATATAAACTATGAGAATATACCTAATTGAAAATTGAAAACTGAAATGGCAGAAGTTCAAATTAATTTTAAAATAGATATCTTATTCCTTACAAAGCTTCTATAAATTACCACACAATGAAAACTTATTTTAAAATTACTGCTTGCATTTTTTTCTAAAGAATAACTTCCAGCTAGCTTCCACACAATGGGCATGTTGTGCAAAAGTCAAAATATTTTTTATATAGATCAATCTAATCCAAATCACTAATATTAGAGTACGAAAGTGCACTAAATTTGTGTACTACATAATATTGGTTGGCCCAAAAGAACAATATGATATTATAGGATTCAAAGGATTATTGAGAATGATTCAAAATTATAATATATCTGCCTGTTTTTAAATCCTGAAAGTAATCCTGTAGGTGGGAAAGTATGCTCCACTGTGATTCATATTTACATAAACAAAAGATTGTGATTTTTTTTTTTAAAGGTGTAAAATATCTAGGCTATCTTTCACTTTTATATCCTAAACTATATTTCACATTTTTAAATCTTCCTAAAATCAAGTGTTAGGTATATGCATAAATTTGCATACACATAATTAGTTATTCATAATTACACTGCTTCATCTTGTGTAATGAAGGCTAGAAATAAGCCAACTTTGAGGTTTCTAACTTCATCTTTTTCGAACTATGCCAATTCAAGTATGAATACTCATACAACTCAGAGCATTTATTTCCATACTTACTGGAATTAAGTCCTTGCAGAGATTTTGCTCAATCCTAAAAAAGGGGGAGAAGAAGAATCCTCCCCATGATGCCAGCTGTAGAAAATGTTAATCCAAAATCAAATAATCTGATAAAACTGCAATGTTCCAAAGAGGAGGAGTAAAATTTAAATCATAGGATGGATTTCTTAATAAGATTGAGTGACTGCATAGGAGTACTCCAGTGCCCATAGATAGCCAACAGAAGCTGCTGATGAACTGCAGGAACTTTCTGCTCACCCAAATAAGATAGTTCCAGTCCTGCTCATGTTGCTTTTCAGAAGAACTTTCCCTTTTGAGGGAATTTTCTGTTCCTCCTGTATCATCTGTAACTAGTTATATGCAAATTGGATAACAGAGCACTTATTTGTCTATTTGTCTGCCATGTGTGAATAGAAAATGTCCGGAAATAAGGCTGATAACTATTGTGGTAATAAATTATAGACTAATGATTGATGCCATTGGGATCTCCGCACAATATGCTTATTAAGTAGGCTCTATAGCCATGTTCTGGCTGCTTCTGAGCCACCCCATTGCAGATTTCCCTACGCTCTTCTTCATATAACTGTATTTATTGTACATATATCCAAATACCAGATTTGGGTCCCACCTGAAAGCTGTATCTAAAAAGAATGTGATATATGTAGGAACTATATGTATGTGTTCTTCATTGCATCTTAAGGGCAAAGTTTAATTTAGTTATGTATACATTTTAAGGCAAATACTCTTTTTTTTTACACTAGGGAGGCAGGATCTTTATTATTTAAATTGAATGTTTGTAATATGATGTGCAGAAATAGCAGCATGATCATGCCATCTTGCAAAACCTGTTATCATTGTGAGAGAGTAAGAGAGCCAGTGGCAGGTCACATAGTTTGGACTCAAATTAGTTATTGTTAAATACCTTGAAATTACGCATTACTGTAGACCTGGTTCAAAACAGGAACTTACTTATAATATCGTAGAGAAAAGGCATTTGACAGTGGCATGTAATTTGCTAACTGCTAAGTCAGCATCTTTGCTATATCTAGCACACAAGTTGCATATGTAGCACATACAGCAAAACTAGAAGTAAATAAATGATGCCCTGAAAACTAGATTGAGATGACAATAAAAGATGAAGAGTTATATGGGAACACTGAATTAGAAGCAGAAACCTGGCTTGGTCAGCAGGTCTAAATCAAGAAAATTTCACTGAAGATGATGGATGCATGTTTATCAGTCCAAATTAAGTCCCATTTTAATGACTAGATTCTAGATTAACATGTAGTTTAGACTGTTATTATATTGTTCTGCTGTTAATTTTGAGGTGAGGAGAAAAGGGAAGGTTACTAGGGGAAGGAAAGAGTGATATATGAAGGCAAGTGTGTTATACAGTTGAATATTAGTGGGAAACATTGCAAACTTAACTCTTCAATTTGGTAAAACTGCTTCATTACAAATACAAACCTAGGAAGCTCAACTATTAAATATCAGAACAACACCCAGTGGTAGGAATCTAAATACTTCTGAGGACCTGAATTCACGTGACACAAGTACTCGGAGACAGCCTCCACCAGAGTAGGATTCATTCAGGATAGCACCACCCAGCTTACACCCTCCACGGGGTGTCTGAGTTTTCAACACTGTGACTATGAGTGAAAAGAGAGGTTCTTTTCACTGAGGTTCTCTTCACTGAGGTTCTTAGCAATACAAGAAAATTTAAGTGATAGCATCCCCAAAATGGGGACAGTTGACCTGGGCAGAACATGAAAAGCACTCCAGAGTCACTGCCCAACTGTACCTACACAAGTGGAGCTGGCAACTGCTGCTGCTGCGAGTGTTTGTTAGCACCCCAAATGTCTGGGAGAGACTGTTGCCTGTGTAACTGTGCTGGTTTTGGCTGGGATAGACTTAATTTGATTCATAATAGCTTGTATGGTGGTGTGTTTTGGATTTGTGACTAAAACTGTTGATAACACAGGGATATTTTTGTTACTGCTGAGCAGTGCTTACACAGAATCAAAGCCTTTTCCGTTCCTCACACCACCTCATCAGCAAGTAGGCTGGGGGTGCACAGGAGGTTGTGAGGGGACACAGCCAGGACAGCTGACCCCATGGATATCCCATACCACATGATGTCGTGCTCAGCAATAAAAACTGCGGGGAAGAAGGAGGAGGAATGGGTGAATGGCTTTTGTTATCCCAAGTAACCATTACATGTGATGGACCCCTGCTTTCTTGGAGATGGCTGAACCCCTGCCTGCCCATGGGGAGTGGTGAATGAATTACTTGCTTTGTTTTGCTTGTACATGCAGCTTTTTTTTTAATCTATTACACTGTCTTTATCTCAACCCACAGGTTTTTCTCACTTTCACCTTTCTGATTCTTTGTCCCACCCACTGAGGGGAGTGAGTGAACAGCTGTGGGGCTGAGCTAACAGTTGAGGTCAAACCACCACAGTATTGCATGTGATTCACACAGTCAGTCCCTGCCTATAATGGCACAGAACACTCTGATGCCATGTCTGAGCTTTACTTGGGTCTTTTTACTGCTTCCAGAAATCAGTTGCTTTATGTCGGAGCCTATTTTATTAATGCCTGGTTATCCGGGGTTTTCTTGTTCTGCATACATGAGGCTTTTACTTTCTGGAGATTTATATAAAAAAAAAATCTAAATGAGGCAAAATGATTGTATTACACTTTGGGACAAAGTGTTAGTAGATATTAAGGTTGTAATTTCTCCAAGAAGATAACTATAAATGCAGAGGCCTTCCTTGACTATTTTTTCCATGGGTAAGTTGTTATCAGGTGTTTCTAGCTTAACATGCTTGTCCTGTCATTTAAGTCCTATAACATGTCATAGTTAAGAAAAATATGTTGAGCCCCAGCATTTTTAGTACACATTTCCTGTAAAATGAAAACTATTCCTTTCTAGGGGCTGGGCTCATAGAAAAATAATCAGCTGTCTTAAAAGGACAAAATTTAGTGTCATTAGGTCAGTAATGTTAAAATTAGCTTTGGTTTTCATCCTTTGAATGGCCTTTCATTCACAGTGCACATAAGCAAATTTTTACAGAGGTCTTCATGGTTAAATGAATAGTATGCACTTACACATGACAGTTTTTTAAAATTACAGTTCAGCTTACTCAGTGTATTCTGCATCAGCTTTCTAAAAATGAAGAGTTTAGCTATTCTATTTGAAAACTGCCAGACAGTATTAGTAAAGCAGAGAAGCTGTTCAAAAAGTAATTAATTCCAGGGCTTAGAGTAAACTGTTATTTTAATTAAAAGAACAGTAAATACTAATGTCCTGCTTCTTTGTACTCAGAACATCAAATAAAAAAAGTCTAAATCAGTTACATTTAATACACTTTAAATGTAAGTTGAAACATATTAAAGACATATGTACTGTTCCTGCTATTTATAAACTGACTCAAAAATAAAAAACCAACACCCCCCCCCCCCCAAAAGTAAAGGTCATATACCATGTTTCTTGGTTATGCTGTGCCATTTTTCTTATTGATTCCTTTCCAACGTGAGCTGAGTAGAAAAATCAAGTGGCACATAGCAAGTCATTTCACCATATTCATACTGCATATGATGCTAGACCTCAGTTGTGCAGTTATGACAATGCCACCTATAGGTCCACAGAAGATGTAGTTCCAAAAAAAAATCATTTGAATGTATGAAGTGTTTTCCATGCTTTGCAAATTTACTACTTCTCCAGATTCTCCAAAATCTAGGCTGTATGCAAGGGAGGAACTCTGCATGTGAAGAAACATGAGGTTTAGGTAGTTTGGTTTCTACTGGAATTTTGCAGTCTCCTGTATATGTCAATTCTGCCTCCTCATAGAGCCATGAAAGTCTCAGCAGGTATGTCAGGAGTGTACCATGAAGCAGAGCTCTTCCCAAACTAGCACTGATCCCACTTGCCACCAAACAGAAATCTCCAACAGGATATTCTATGATTCTATGAGAATCACCATGGCCTGAAGAAGCCTGAGCTACAAGGCACCCATGGGAAACTCAGTTTATTTTCTAAACAGCACACTGTGTGTGCCACATGATTATACCAGCACTGCCTGGGGCTAGCTCAGGTATCTGTGCATGAAGGTCCTTTGTACTGCATAGATCTGCCTTATTACTTACGCCTGTCATGCTTATCTCACCGAGCAGTTGAACTGCAGCAATGCAATAAGCATCACTGCAGAAATTCCCACGTGGAGAAAATTTCAGCTTGTGCGAGAAGAAAAAGACAATATTTTTGACAGGAAGAGAAGGCTAGGCTTGTCCTTCCCTCTCCATGATACTTGACTTTCCTTATTATTTCTGATTCAATTGCTACTTTATGGCCAGGGCCCAGAAAACTTAAAGATCAATTAAAATTTTGTGGAGGAAGACATGGACAACAGGATTACTTTTCTAGTAAAAAGAAAATATCAGAAGTTCATTGTAGATTATAAGTCTGGCCTGTGAGAGCATCAGATAAAGTTCAAAGAACTGAGGTAAGCCTTTATCACCACTGTGAAGCAAAGGACAGAAGAGTACTCCCCTTTCTTCCCAGCTACAAGGTTCATCTCTTTGATCTTGTCCTCTCTAACACACTTTTAAAGAGCTGAACAGGAAACCTACATCTGGAATCTGTGAAATCTTGGTTCAAATATTTTTTTTCCTGGTTCATACTACAAATTTAATTTAGGGGTGCTGCATGCTAAGTCATTGATAAGAAGTTGACCTTGGCTTTTTTTTTTTTAATTATTTACTTTTTCTGGAAAATCAGTGCTAGATATGAAAACCTTTTCCCAAAAGATGTTTTCTTTAAACTATCTCATTACCACAGTATGTTTCACTTCAATGGATTGTTATGTTTTAATTAAAAAACGAACAACCCTCTTCTGTCAAACAGCAGCACTGAAAAAATCCTAGCCCTCCCAAAATATAAAATAATATGTTTGCAAGATAGAAAAGACAGCGAAAAGCATTTCATTGCATACTCAAGACAATGAGATATCAAAGACTTAAAATATGTTAGTCACACTAATCGGTGCAACACAAAAACTAAAAACTGTGTTGGACAGTCCATGAGTCTTCTTTATCTCAGGTGTCAGGTAGGACCAACTGCAGAATCAGAGACTGAAACTAAATATAAAGCATAAACATCCACACTAAGAACATTACTGGATTTGACTCCTGAATTTACATTACTGGCAGAGATACTCGGAGAGGGATGTTCAATCATTCATTCTCTGCTCAGAATTCAATGAGCTGGTTGTTCACTGATACAGAATCAGTGAAACTTGCTTTTGATGCACTGCACAAGAGCAACTGTTCTTTGCTTACAGATTAAATTTTATGCCATCATCTTTCTTATTAGAGTAAATTTTATCAGGATTATCATGGTATTAGATTTTTTTTTGCAAGCTACACTATTCTCATGTGACATCTTAATATTGGCCCAGTGATATGAGCACAAATCCTGGATGGTGCATCAAGACTTATTTCAAGTTCTTTAGCATTTTCAAGTTTAAGGTCCATTCTCAGTTTCTTATACTTTTCTAAGTTTTATCCATTTGTGTAGGATTTTTCTGCCAAGTATCTGATTCTATTTTCATACTTCAGTATGAATGGTTCAGTCATTGCTCAGTCTGATGTAGAGGAAAAAAATTCTCTTAATTAATTGTTTATCTTTATGACAATTATTTCACTGACATACTTTATGCAGACCTTATTTTAAATAGAAGAATATGAATTTAAGTTAAACTTTTATATTATACAAATAATAAAAGTAATAAAAGTCTACCCAAGTTTGACCGAATTAGGAGACTGAGAAGTGCATTAAGGCTATCTCCTACTCACTAGGAAAGAAAGAGGAAAAGTATAGATATGAAAAGACTAACACATAACTGAAAATATACTTATTCTAGATGGTGCTATTGCTTCACTCTTGTGGGGAAAAAAAAAAAAAAAACAAACCCTTTTTAGAATAAAAAAATGCTTTGTCATAAATTAATTAGTGACTATATTGTTGTTACACAAACAAGGGATATTATTAAGATATCAAATAATTTCACATATAGCATACCTAACTTCAGAATGTATATTCTATTTATGTTTTCAGGTACTTTTTAGGGTAACTTTAAGTTTTATACACATGGTCATAAATAAATTACATTGCAGTAATCAACGGTATTGATTGGATTTAATCTTTAAAATTTATACCAAAATGAGCCTTTCACCACAGAAAACTTGCCTTTTTCCACTGACAATGTTAAAAGGCTTGAAAGTCAGAAAAGACTCATACAACCCCCTAAGATCTGCATGTACATGTTACTAATCAGATGACCTGCACAGCCATCAGAATTGAAAGAGGTCTCCAAAGGTTAAAAAGGAAATGGATTAAAATCTGAGAAATATTCATTATAGAGGTATTTACATTTATAACAATCATAATATGTTCCTTTCTGTTCAGATGCGTAATTTGTTTATATGGATTTAAGATTAAAACCTTCGCCGGAAATAAATTGAGGGATGCACTTTTATAAGTGTTCAGAAAAGCTGTAGTTCAAAATCACTTACCTGGCAAAAGTCCCAGCAAGACAGCACTGGTGTCATCTATTCAAAACATTATATAGCTCTTTTACTGCAGTCTGTGAGCATCTCAAAGCTTTTATTGTATTTATTTTCAAATCTTCCTAGAATCATAGGAAAATAAAGTAGAGAGGGACTTTAAGAGGTCACTGAGTTCTTTGGCACAAGGCAAGATGAACTATATCTTTGTCATTCCTGAGACGTTTGTGTAGCCAGTCCTGAAATTCTCTAGTGAAGGAGATGACAAAGTCTCATTGAGCGATTTCTTTTCATGCTTCAATAACTCTATTATTACAAACAGTTATGCTAATATCCAACTTGAATCTTTCTGGACAAAAATCCACCATATACTGACAAAATGCCATGGGCCAGCTCAGTGTGTTTAAGCCTCAGGAGACTGGTCTTACACTGCTGTGAGCGCAGCAGTGCTGCTCAGTTGAAGCTTATTTCCCCATTAAGAGAACTAGATTTTGCGCTTGAACATTATGATTAGTCTAGACTTTGGCTCAAACAGAGAACACAAAAGAAGGGTAAAAAAAAAAAATAAAAAAAAATCCCTAAACAAACAGTGGGCTTAACACTCATGTTTCCTTCCTCTAAACTAGCTGCAGTAGAACGCTTTGCCAAACTACTGCTCCTGCAGGCTTACATATGGGAAACTTTAAGTAGTTTCTCAGTGGTTTATGGAAACCACTGTAGTTTTAGTTCAGCTACACCATTTGTGCTGTCTGTGGTATAGGATATAATATGACACCACATACCTGAGATATTTGGGGTGCCAAGTATTTTCTTCATTTCCCTCCTGGCTGCCTTTATCCATGGCATATAATATTAAAGTACAGTCTAGCACAAGACCCTGTGATCAGAACGTGCTTTCTGGAATCTAAGTAATTCCCAGACAATCCCTAACTTTCTAATTAATCTCAGAAACAGTCAGATGATGGCATTTGTAAAAATAATCATAGAATCATAGAATAGTTAGGGTTGGAAAGGACTTTGAGATCATCTAGTTCCAACCCCCCTGCCATGGGCAGGGACACCCCACACTAAACCATGTCACCCAAGGCCACATGCAACCTGGCCTTGAACACTGCCAAGGATGGAGCATTCACAACGACCCTGGGCAACCCATTCCAGTGCCTCACCACCCTCACAGTAAAGAATTTCTTCCTTAGATCCAATCTAAACTTCCCCTGTTTAAGTTTGAACCCGTTACCCCTTGTCCTGTCACTACAGTCCCTCATGAATAGTCCATCCCCAGCATCCTTGTAGGCCCCCTTCAGATACTGGAAGGCTGCTATGAGGTCTCCATGCAGCCTTCTCTTCTCCAGGCTCAACAGACCCAACTTTCTCAGCCTGTCTCCATACGGAAGGTGCTCCAGTCCCCTGATCATCCTCATGGCCCTCCTCTGGACTTGTTCCAACAGTTCCATGTCCTTTTTATGTTGAGGACACCAGAACTGCACACAATACTCCAAGTGAGGTCTCCCGAGAGCAGAGTAGAGGGGCAGGATCACCTCCTTCGACCTGCTGGTCACACTCCTGTTGATGCAGCCCAGGATACAGTTGGCTTTCTGGGCTGCAAGCGCACACTGAAGCCGGCTCATGTTCATTTTCTCATCGACCAACACCCCCAAGTCCTTCTCTGCAGGGCTGCTCTGAATCCCTTCTCTGCCCAACCTGTAGCTGTGCCTGGGATTGCTCCGACCCAGGTGTAGGGCCTTGCACTTGTCATGGTTAAACTTCATAAGGTTGGCATCAGCCCACCTCACAAGCCTGTCAAGGTCCTCTGAATGGCATCCCTTCCCTCAATAAAACAATAATAAAACAATAATAAAAACAGTAATAAAACAATAATCCTCACAAATCATACCAGTTCACTATCAAAATATTCAGAAACTCACCTGCCATACCAAAAGGGGAAAATTACAGGCGATAACGTTTCCGAGGTCATGCAAAAGTAATTTCAAGAGTGCTCTGAGAGTTACAGTCTGCTCATCCGTTTTTTAACTGTTACAAAATTTATACTGTCCTTAACTTTTCTTTGAAATGAACTTAAAAAAAGGGACCTAAATTTATCAATAAGTTGTCTTTACCCTTACAAAATAAATTATTTCAATTTAAAAAATCCTATTGATCAGGTTTAATTGCCACAGTAGATATGAACCAATTCAACATATCACTTGTTTCATTTCATGAAATACTGTATTTGAAGAAAAATATCACCACAAGATACATTCGCTTTCTGAGTTATAAAATGAAAATTTTAATAGGATTCGTATTGGATTTCATACTAGTGTCAGACACGATGTAGTGGAAAAGGGAATGTGTTAATTTAGTTTCAATTGCTTCATAGTTTAATGAAAATCTGACAGGGCAGATATAAAAGGCATATATATAAGGCAGATGCAGACAATACATACAGAATATGCAAAAAAACTAAAGTTTTATCAGAAAAAGATAAATTCTATGTATTGGTTTTCATCACAGAGGAGGTGAGGACGTTCCCTCTCTGGAACTGTTCTTTATGCTTGAGTTTAAAGTACTGCTTAAACAAATTAGTGCTAGAGGAATAAAAGGTGACAGTAGCAATGCCAGCTTGTGGAAGAAAGCCAGATAGTGATCTGGATAACTGTAGATCAGCCTGAGCTAGGCAAAGTTGTAGAAAAAAAGAGGAAAAGGTGACCTGAGAATAAATACTGCATGCTTCAAAGATGCAACACAGCTTTTGTAGAAGAAAGCCCTGACTGATACCACCAGAGTTCTCCAAGACAGCAATAGACTTTTGAGAAAATAAAAGGCAGTTTGGTTAATAGACTATTCTTGGCTTTTCAGTATATTCCACACTAAAGTTCCTAAATAAACAAAGACATCAGAGATGCCAGCTAAGACTTTCCCATGGTAAAAAAACTGAAAAACATGGTTAAATGGTCAGCTTCACAATTACAGGGATTTCTCTGTGGAACGTTTTAATGTAATATCTTCACAAATAAATCTGAAAATTTTAGGAGCAATGGTGTGAGAATACAAAACTCTGCAGAAGAGTCAAAGCTGGATGTGAAGTATTGCAAAAGGACCTTATAATACTTGGAGGAAGCCTCAAGAAACTAGAAGATAAAGTGGCAGATTAACTCAAATGAAATAATACAAGGTAATTAATTAAAAAAAAATCACCCAGTGACATACAATAACAGACTCTATTATAATGAATGAAAGAACTCTTGGAGTTTTTTTAGGTAGCTCTTTGATAATATCAGACAGAATTTTCAAGAGGCAAAAAAGCAAAATGAGTGTTAGCCATCATCAGGAATGGAAAAAAAGAACAAAATAGGCAACATTGTTAAAATGCACATTCTTAAATGTTATCTATGGTCCTGTTCATCTCATCTCAAAAAAAACTTTCATTAAAATAAAAAATATGTATCAAAAGATAGGAAGCTTGTTGAGAGAAATGAAGTAGCTTTTACAGGTTTGGAGTGAAGCTACTTACAAAAGGTAGGATAGGGGGCCCACAGAATTATTAGTGACATGAAGTGGAGAAGTTGGGAAAACTGGAGGATAAATACCATATTTATTTTTTACCTTTAAGAACCTGCTCTTGTTGATTGTGAGGGACAGAATATTGAACATGATTTTGGTTTGATGTAATGCATTTTTTTTTAATATTCTTATCAGCATGCTTTTTAGATTCTGTTAAAAAAAAAAAAAAAAAAAAAAAGAAAGAAATGCATGTTAAATTATTATTTGGATGAAATCGCCATAAGTCTAAAAAGAAGGAAATTTTTACCTGGACTTCGTCATGTCACATGAATTTGTGGCCAAGCACTAGTATGTCCTGGTACAGACTTTCAGTGGGTCATGCTGCTTGTTCCAAAGCTAGCTGATTCCTCATCAGGCACCTAGTTAAACCAATGCTACAAAAACCCTGAAAGACTAATGCTTTTTCCCCTGTGTATTCTCAAGCAGATCACAAGGATGCTCAAGCTCTGAGTGAGTCCTGTCAAGCAATCTTCCTCTGGCTAAGTGACCACAGAGCTCTTACAATATTCAAGGCTCCCTGAGGTACTTGGAAGTCCCAAGGGTTCAAAGTCTTCCTATATGTCCTTGAAAGAGATTGAGACTGAAGTTTTCAGGTTCTTCCCACTCCAGGGGTTAAAAGGAAGGTCTTCTCTTGGCCAGACAACATTCCCAGGATTTCTGGAGTCCCAGATTTAACACTGAGCAGCTACAGAGTTTAGAAATCCTGGCTTCCAGACTCATTGTCAGTAATGTCTCACAGCCAGTGCTTATTACGCAATTTAGATAAAAACCTGTAGCTGGTTACGCAGCTTTAGTGCTAGAAGTGTATACTCAATTATTTGATCTGATTCATTTACATTCCCAGAGGCAAAATCTCAGCTTAAATTTAATCAATATAGGCATTGAACTGTTAATTCTTCAAGTCAGGTCTGCTACAAACTGCTGTGAAGAGTGCAGAAAAACCTTATCCAACCAAACAAAATCCAAACAGATCAACATTCATTTTACAGAACAGTTAGAAGCTTGGCTATAATAAAAGCTGTGTCTCGAGTAAAATCTTTTCTCTTTTTCACAGTCCTGAGTAAAATAAGGCTTGTTAAATTTTTGTCTTTACAAAATATTGCACTTAAAAGGCCATATTTAAAGGAGAAAGAATGAAATTCCCTTGCATTTTATGACTGAAGGTGCAAAAGGTGCAAAAGGAAAGAAATGCAATAAATTCAGGAGTTTTGCTGTTACTTGGTCTACAGTTGTAATGGATGGGAAACTAGCCAAGAGCTGATTTGCCCTAGTGACTGAGAGATGTAACAAAATATGGTTTTGTATGTACTCGGTATTTTCGGTAGAGTATATATGTTTATGTTCATTGTGACTATTTGTTGGAAAAAGGCCAGAAAACATAGGTGTGCGGCTGTTCTACGACCTTCATACTTGGCCACGCCAGGGTGCCTAGCCAGTGGTCTTGGCATGGACAACAGTGAGATCATGAGAAACTACACAGCCCGATGAGTAAACAGAACTGGTATAAAGCTAATTGTTTTTCTAAGGGTATAAAAGCAGGACCCTCCTGTAGCCAAATCCAAAGCCTCACCTATGGGTGGATGCACCACGTAGGAATTTTCCCAATTACCTGAGACTCCTGGTGTCAGCTGTAATGAGGCTTCCCAGCTTGAAGTGTGGGCATGGATAATGATTTGGTGGTAATTGGTGATGTATTTCTCAAGCTCTGCTGTCTCTATGCAGTAATGATTTGATGAATTGTTAATTTTCCTCTGTACTCTACATATATATATATGATTTGATTAGTTGTACTTATTTACTGTATATAGAGATATAGACCTGATTCGCGTTAGTGTTCTTGTTTGCTTTAATGTGCTTATTTGCTTTAGTGTGCTTGTTTAATAAACTATGCATGTTATACAGCTAGTGTGTAGTTGTTTTTCTGCATACCCTGTCTGTCAGCAAAACAATGTACTCTACATTTACATGTTTTGAACATACTGAATGAATGATATTCCCAAAATTCTGCTATGACCACAGTATAAAATGAAATAGCTAAGAGTAAGTGTATATTATAAACAAACAAAACTATTTAAATTCTTGGTTTCAAAGCAAGTCTCTTATCCTTAGTTGCAGATTGAATTTCCTTTCTATTTTTGATTTAACACAGACCCGTAACTGTTATTCATATTTTCCTCTGTGCTTAATTACAGACTTACTGGAGTCTTAAACTTCTTTAAGACCGGACACTGCAGTTTGGATGGGAGCAAATGTTCTATTTGTATGACTGACTAACTGAAGAGAGAACAGAATAGAAACATAAATAAAACCGTGATGAAGACGCCAGCTAGTGGGTTTATTTTGTTATGTGCCTCACAGATGAAAGGGAGTGTTTGCTCCGTGATGAATTTGATGTTGTTGAGAACTGCATTAATAAGGTTTGGCCATATTCCAGAACAAGCAGAACTGTTTCTGGAGCATCTGTCAGAACTTTGCTTTTATTTTCACACAACACAAAAAGAAGACCCTTTTCTTTTGAAAATCTGAAATGCCCATTCTGCTTACCCTACTTAAAGTGTAACATGGTTGTGGACCATCTGATTTAAATAGCATAGCCAATCTTGAAGAGTTCTACATAGGCAAAATAAGCCCATTTAAAAAAGAATATGTGTCTTTGTGTTGCAGTTGTGTGTCATTAATTAAAGCTGCAGAGTGAGGGGGGGGTTTAATTATTAAATTGTGAAATTTTTATTTTAACAATAGTTGTGGCAATGATAAAAATGTGACTTTTACAGGATGCACCAAATAAAATAATTTTGACTGGAAAAAAGCTTACACTGGGTGAAATTTTAACCAGTTATGAATGAACAGAGATCACACAGTGCATTAGAAATGATAAAGCATTATTTGGAGCATTAATGTAGCATTAAGCTATTTCAAAGATGTCATGAGAGGAAAGCTTGAATGAGGATGGGCAGTCATTTACCACACGTGCATATTAAACACATAGAAGTACAAGCTGGCTTTAGCATTCAAAGTTGCAGAATCCTGACATGTATCAAAAAGACCCAGAACATACATATGACAATGCATGTGAATATAAACAGACTTCATTAACAGACTATCCACTTACCAAAATACAGCCAAGATGACTGTGTAATCAATTGAATCTGTGAAGAAAAGTAATTATTATACAAAGACTTGATGATGACCAAAGCACTTTGCAGAAGTAGGACTTCAGAATCACAGTCTTTTCTTCATTGCTGCTCATACTGATGCTACAAGGCAGGAGGAAATGCAGAGGGACATGAGAAAGAGTAGATGATCACTTTATGCAAGCTACTAAAACCCTCTTCTGACCTTGAGGTGGTGAAAGGTGACTAATTAGTCTTCTCTGATTTGACACCTACAGTTCACTGTCCTTGAGGCAAGCAATGTGTGGCAATTGATCTCTGCATTCTTTAGTAGCTTGAAAAATGAGGTGATAAGACATATCTAGGTTTGTGACTAATGTTCATGTGGTTACAAGAGAGTCTTACTTTGTCAGATATATTAACATAATGTTACAGTTTCAAAATCATCAGGGTGTTCCATAATGTAAAAACACCCTGCAGAAAATGCCTTTCTGTTTGTAAAATATCCTTGAGCAGTATATTGTACTATTTCTAAAGGATAGCCATGGCAAGAAGAGGATGTAGCTTTTCCAGGAGGTAATGAAAAGTCAGACAAGATTTCATTTAGCAATTACACCTGCAGACACTCATTTTGAAATCTTTCACATGGTGTCAAATGCTGGTGGTGTCAAGAATAATAAGGCGGTTCTGAATATATTGAAAAAGGTCATGCAGGCAGATGTTGTTAATGGTTTAGTCACTTCTGGGGATATGAAAGTTTTGATAGTGATTTATTTTTGAGGGAGGCACGTACTATACAAGCTGTTCAAGTACTAGTTTGTGGGTAAACACCACTTAGAATGTTGTTAGAGGCAGCCTAATAATGGCAACATGAATAATAAAGTGATATTTATAACATGTCCTTGGGTCTTTTTTTGTTACAAGTTGAAAATAAGCGACCACTAGAATTTCCAGTGTCTTATGGGCTACCAAGTGTAATCCTCTATAAAGCTGATAAAGATCATTGCCTTAAGCTGCAAGATCTGTGAATAGAACACAGCATATGATAATAATTGCATTCTTCGTATGATTTATTTTCATTTTTTGCTTCAAAATAGAAGCTTTTGAATGCTTTAAGTGTGTGCCTTTTAAGTGCAAAGGCTAGGGTATTCACTTGGATGATAAGATTCAAAACAGTTTTTTGGTCTACACTGAAAAATCTCACTCAAAATACCTTATATCTGCAGGTCAGAAACTTGAACAATCAGCCTGAGATAATATTTTCACCAACATAGGGAAACAATGCAATACAACAAAAAATGTTCTAACATAAGATGAAGTCACAGTCACTTCTTTCTGAGCACATTTTTGTCTCAGCCTTTGATCTATTTTTATCAAAACACTTTCAGAAGACCTCTAAAATTTACAGCCAGTATATATTTCCTGACAGGAACTGTTTTTCTTTCAAATGTAATAAAGCAAAAGTTCTCTATCATACGGTTTAATAGTCCAGAGAGAAACAAGTCTGATCATACATACTGTCAGTACGGGGTTATACTTCTACTCATTTAACTTGTAGTTAATCAGGATGCTGAATTGTAAAAGTACATACATGAGATTTGTTAGAATCCAAGAAACAGCTATATAATCTGCTTATATTCATGTTCTCAAAATACTTTCTGAAACATTTATGATCATAAGTGCTTATGATTAGGAAAGTATCCTGCATGTGCAGATGATGGCATAGCACATTTAGTCACAGAACTTCTCAGGAGCTTAAGCTCCAGGCAATATCAACACACCTAGCTTACATCACTCCATGCAACATAACTTTCATTTCACTCGCACATGAATTAGTACTCATGCATGCAGTTCTATTTCTATCCTGAAACACATTGATAAATGACACGTAGAAATAATAAGAGCTCTTTTTTTCCCCTGAATATTGAGAGCTATTTTTTCCCTGATCTTCCAAAGCAGCTTCATGTTTCAGTTTCTAGACACAGTTTGAATGCACCTCTATAAATTTAAGCTGAGAAGACCATTCTGTGTTTGCCAGCTGAATGATTACAATCTTAAGGGAAAATCAACAGTAAATTAAGGCAGAAGAAGATGTTTATCATATTAAAGAAACACATACCTAGAAACTTTAAAACTTTATGAATGTTTTGGTAGTTTCAGAAGGGTACAAGGTTATGCAGGTTCTTGTCTTAAGGCACTAATATAAATTATTGAGCCATCTTATTTACTCTGTCCAATGACAGTCAGGAAGAATGAATGGGTATTATCATCAAGACAATGCCTAGTAATTTTTCAGTAACAGTTAAAGTAGATTTCTGGACTTTCCAACAGGTTCAACAACACAAGTAAAAAGATATGAATGAAGTGCTTACATGAACAATACAAAAATACATTACCAAAAATGTATTTTTCTTCACCTCATTATCCTAACTTTCACAGCTTATGTATTGTAAGCATCCTAACTTTTTCTTCAAAATTACAAATATTTTGTGAACTTACTGTGTTCCAATTAGGGATGACCAGCTTATCCTTGAATGGTTTTAGAAAAGCAGAAGTTTTATTTTCCTATTAACAAATCCCTGTAAATTGGCCACCTGAAAAATGAGCCACTAACTAGCAAACATTATAGAAAGAATCAGTCATACTTTAAAGCTTTCCAAAGAGCATGATTCAATAGGTAAATCAGACAAGTCAATTCCTTAAATTGTAGGCAGACAGAAACTGTTTGACTGAAAAGAGGAATGAGAAAACTTTTCATGGTGCTGTGTGACACAGGTTTCTAATATCTAGAGAAACCGTCTGCCATGCACTTTCTAAGTTAAATTACCCAAATATACATTGAATTTATTGCTTAGTTTCGCTGCATTTTCAATGCAGATTTTAGTCGGTAAAAATTCAGTACCCTATTTCCAGCTGCATTGCAGTAATTGCAAAAATAATTTCGTTATATTGTACAAGGAGAGGTGAAACACACCAGAATGCCTTTAAATTCTGCTGTTCATGAACTACTGTAGTAGTTTTGCCATCTAAATATCCTCCTCTTTCCATGACTAATGCAGTGGCTTAGTTCATACTGACAGTAAGCGAGGAGTCTGTCTCAAGGATTTTATTTCTTTTGGGTTTTAGGTTATTAGGCTTATTTTGGTGGAAAGTGGTAGCCTTTTACTGCAAAGATTTCATCACGTCTTACCATAGCCTCATTTCAGGAAAGGGATTTATCAAACTGTTCAAATGCAGATCTAACAAAGAGACATACTGGCAGACAATGTTTCAGCTGTTGTTGATCATATTTCTCTTCAGACCTTTGGCAACGAATGTAAACTTACAGTGGCATTTCTGTGCCTTGATTATTACAGGCAAATCAAACTAAAATTTAAATATCTCTGGTTTGTATTTTTATATATATATACACATATATATAAATGCTTATATTTCTTTTTTTCCAACAATACTTTGATAATTATCAGATTGTTGCACATGCCAAACAAAGATTTTCTTGTAGTTTAATCACATGATACACAATACAAGTTCTCCACAATATCAGGCAGTAGAGTGCTTTTTTTTCAATACATACTTTTTCCTCTTTCATGTGTTTCTGCTCTTAGAATAAGCTGCAATAGCACTTTGCTACAGCTACGGCATATGAGAGATACGGCATATGAGAGATTTGCCTTTTTTCAATCTGATACAAAACCCCCCTGGAATTTTTGGAAAAATGAAAAATAAATATAAAAAGTGACCTGAAAAGTGTACTTTAAAATATAAGCATTTTCTTTCTTAAGATAGCTAAGAAATTGACAGTAATGGGTTCTTCATGATTTAGTCCCTCAAATTGCTATTACTACTTGCTACTTTTCTGGAATCATGAAATTCTTCAGCCTTAGCAATCTTTCCTATCATCATCTTCATAATTTGATCAAGGGATTTCTTAATGTAGACAGTTATTGTTAGGTTATACAGCAAGATCCCTACAAGCTCCTCTGTCTACACTGAGGACTGCAGTACACATATACTGTGACAAATGAAATAGTGAAATTGCATCGGTTGATTATACTGGAATATTAGGAAAAACATGTTTTCACTGTTTACCTTTCTTCCCAATCAACTATTGTACAATATATTTTAAAGGTACGTTTCGTAACTTGCCATACAAATCATGTTCTTTTATAGTTGATAAATTCGTGATTATTCCTTCAATCTAAGATTTCTGTTTACTGTCCATTTATACAAATGTGTGTGGGGGGTGTGTGTGTGTGTGTTCATAAATACACAGACTTTGCCACTGACATCAGAAATTCTGGCTTCCTTTTGAACAGGGAAACTGCTTTTAGACATAGATAGACACAGACCACTGCCAAGAGGAAAATTAATTAACTGCAAGAGATTTTCTTTGACTAGCATTATGTTTCCATATGCAGACTCTAGAGTCAACTTCTGAGTTGCTGTACTTGCATCTGTGGGGTAGTAAGGAAAAAAAAGCATGTGGAATAGAAAAAAAAATGCTCTGAGTTGACACAGGAACTCTTGGTTGAGGGAGAGTTGAAAAGAATATGACAAGATGGGTTTAAGGATACTCTTTGTTCCTGTTAACTAGACATGTTGCAAATGAGGGTGAATTACAAAGGAGATGAAAAGAGACGTTAGTTACACTTCAAAAAATTTTTCAGGATAGCTAAATTGTCTGTTCTGACTATTAGTGACACTCATAAAGGTTGTGCATGATTTAATGTGCATTTTTTGAAATACATATAAAAGCTGGTACTTGCTTTTTTCTCAGAGGCACTCTTGTAGGATCTGGGGATTAGGCAGTGACAAGAAGGAAGAAGAATGGACTCCTTATTTGTTTGGCAAAATATATAGTGGTCTTGAGGCTTTAAAGAATGTAAGAGCTGGTATCCACACTGCAAATGGCATAATTTCTAATTCAAACATTAAAAAAAAAAAGGAATTTATGATTCATCAAGAGCAAGTAACAAAATAGCTATCTGCAATAAATGGTACTTTACTACTCAAGAACAACAAGAGATCTCAGTGAAAGTAGTAAGATTCACACTTTTTTTCATTATGTAAGAAGTTATCTAAATATAAGCAACCATCCCATTCCTTAAAATAGTTGATGGCCATTCAGTCTCAGTGAAAATAGGAAGAGGGTTTTGAGAAAACTTTTAATTTGCTATTAATTCTGTAAGAATTAATAGTTTAAGTGCAACCTGTTATTACATTTATACTAGATTTCATCAAAGCTATAAACATTTTACCTCACTCTATGATCATCTGTTTGAACTTTCAAAGCCCTTAACGTGCCACAATAAGTGTGATTTCACAGTAGTGAAGTAAGGTAAGTGCAAGTCTGAAACAGGACTGAGATTTCTTGTTGGCTGCTGACACCACGCAGAGAGGTAATTCAGTGTTTACAGAAATTACCTACTGCCTTAAATAAAACTTTAGCCTTCCTATACTTGGCAATAATAAATGTGGGGTTTAGTGTGCCCTGTGACAAGCTGATCCTATGGTAGTTGCATGCAACTACCGTAAGTGTTCTCAACAAGACCAAGATCTTTTTTTGCTGCAGAATGATGGAGTGCAACAGCTAAAGTCTAGCATCATAAGAAAAATGCAGTTCTATGATTTCAGTCAGTCAAAAATGGACCACAACTGGTTTTAGAATCATAATCTAGAAAAAGGCAGGGCATAGAAGATGGCAATTGAGATGGAAAGGTAGGTAAGAAAAGTGAAGGGCAGGAGAGGACAAATCTTGAGTCTCATATGTTCCAGGTGAGCTCTCCAGGTGGATTACAGGTTGATTGTAGTTGGTAAGAAAAGCATTAATTCTCTCAAATTTTGGCTAGAGAGGTAAAGAGGTAGTTCTGGTCATGCCTTTTGAACCAGGAAGTACATCTAAATCATCAAACTGTGAAGGTCAGTGGACCCTCAGTATAAACTAAGCAGCAGTGATCAAATCTAGTCAGATAGAAGTATGCTCTGTTTAAAAAATATTGGCTTATAACTGTCCTTTAGGTATTAAAATTGGGCACTTGGGAAATTCTGGAACCTCTGTAGCTGTGAAGATATTTTTAAGGATCTAAACTTTGGGTTTAAACATTTTAAAATGACAATTATCAGTGAAAAATATTTGTCTTGATAATCTTATCCCTGTCTTATTTTGAGATATCAAAAACTATTCTAGATAAATAAATTGTAGCACTCTCCTTTAGGTTGCTGTTATCTTCGAAAATATGTTTACATATTCATTTGAATTGATTTCACCATGTGTTTAGTGGCTGCTAAGTGATGATCTACATAATGATATTTAAAGTTTCCTTTGCATGTTGGAAGCTTTGGTTACAAAAACATCTTTGGTTGCTGCCCTACAAACTAGTAGACTGACCTGGTGAGAAGGGCAGGAAAACTTTTTAAAACTGGTTTTGTAAAGGTCTTTAAAAGATATGTAAAACCTGAATACATAGTGCAGGTGGTCTAGCTCTTATTATATTGAATGTATTTGCATGCAGTGAAGTAACAAACATACTTAAATTAAGAATACGTGTTCCTTAATTTGAAATAAAAGTTTCATGATTACACAGCTATATGAACTGTTATAGAAAACATCAAAATGTGTGTGTGTGTGTATATATATATATAAGTGTAGAAAGGCTATTTGGAGATCCTGGAATTGTTTCACTTGGAAAAAATAGTGACCTAGGATGTCCTGTATGGTTTTTATCAAACAATAGTCACTATAAGTTACTGACCTGTCATATCTTAGAAGATTTGTCAAGTAATGACATGAAAAGATTGAAGCCAGATATTCTGAGACTGGTGGGTGAAAATTGAGTTCTTTAGTCCTTCACCTTTTAATATGCAAATGGCAATTTCAGGTAATTTAACTTAAGGATCAGATGCAAAAGCTAATTCTGGATCTGGTTTGCATTTCTGAGGTTTTAAACTATTCTGAAACCCTTTGAATTTCATTCTTCCCAATGTATCTTTTCTCTCTTTTTACTTTACCTATGATTTTCTTTAAATTCATAGTCAGATTTTGTGAGCAGAACTATTGTTTTTGACTTCTAAACCCATAAGAAAGTATGTAGGAACTGATCTGGCTTTATTTTCTATTTTTCTTCTTGATTTAGTTTACCGTCAACTATCAGCTCATGGTGAAAATCTAATGTGGGCAATGCCCATTCTCTCAGGAAATGTTTGTTGGTTTTGTTTAGGGAGGGACTGACAAAGTCTAAGTGAAAGTCAAAAGTTAAAAAAAAAAAAAATCTGGATTGATTTCTTCAGTAAAATTGATGAATGTCTCTCTCTTAATAGGTTAAGTTTTCCCAGCAGATACCAGATTTGCAAGCAAATGCCTCAGACATGTGGAGGCCTTTGTTATTTGTTTATAAGAAGAAATTTCTGTGTCACTTTAGAAACATCAGCATGCTAGCAGGCAAGAAAGTTTTGTTTGGGTGAAGACTATAAGAAATGGTCAGTGGATTATTAAACTGGTCACTGACAGAAGCAGAATTATCCTCAGGCATACAAGGGTGCTGAATAGTAACAGGAAATCTGTTATTTACAGTGTACACCTTTTGGCTCTCTAAAGGTCTTTCACAGGAAAATCTTGACAAGTTTATTGTCAGTCTAACCAGACAAGAAATTTAGGAGCCCATTACTGTGCTGGATATAACTGTCAGTGTTTTGATAATGAAAGAGGACAGGGGAAACCTGTGTAGAGGGGGCAGCTGCTGCCATGTGCCAGACACAGCTGCTTCCAGCCATTGTCACAACAAAGATCTTAAACACACTGCATGCCAAAACTGAAGCAATGTAATGTGTTCCTGGTGCCTCCATGAAGACATTTAAGTAATGATGGTAAACACCAAGAAATCAATGCCAAAGGAGGGGTGCTGGGCAATGTAGGAAGTACAAGAGACAGTGCCAGGGCAGGGGAAAGAGACATGCAGGAGAGATGGTAGATCAGGAGAAACATCAAAGCAAAGCTAACTTTCCCAGGCAGGACAGGAGAAAAAAGTAACACCTGAGCAGGGACAAAAAAGGAACCAGGGAAGAGGCATGACCACAGCCGAAACATCAGCCAGTGGAGGAACCCACACAGGAGCAGAAGAGTAGGAGCCACAACAAGCTTATCCTCATGTCCTGCGACACCCATCACTTTTCTGAAGGGATCAAATGTAACCTGCAGGGAGGGGACTGGAGATTGGGAAGGGGGGGAGGAGCCGTGTCCAGATGGAAGCTGAGATGTTTTCCCTAAGTGTTTATTTGTTAGTTTTTATTTTTTCAGTACAAGAATCAGTAGTGAAGAGTTTGATAATTAACAATAAATTAAATTTATTTAATTTCCCAGACTCAAACCTGGTTTTGGCTAAAAGAGAGTTACTAAGAGAGTATATTCTACTTAATTTTTCTGCAAAGAGAACAGAAACCATTAAGAAGGCTTGTTTGTTTTTTTTTTTAACTTGAGTATCAGATTCAGTGAATGCCACTTACTTAAGAATTATATTTCATTAATTAAAGATCAAGCACCTAAGATATCATTACTGTAATATTAACTTGTTGAAGTGTGTGTTCAATAACTCTTTGTTCTGACTTAATCAAGTAGTCAGAGGGAGATGGTATTCTCAGAAAAAAAAGTAACTTTACTTTACTCTCAAGTTACTCTAAAATATTGTCCTGAAAAAAGTAAAAGAATGAGGGCTAAATTTCCTTATGCCTGTATAAACGCTGAAATTGATTGAAGCTACATGGGCATGGTCAAAAGCTTAATTAAGTTAACTAAAGGTGTTAGCTTAAAGTAGATTACCTGATGCCTTCTGCTACTCATATGGACATGTTCATTCAAAATTTAAACGGAATAACTGATTTGGTGCAATGCACTTCAAATTATACTAAACTAAACTGAACTGAAATCCTATAATTCTGATTAAGCATCACCTGATGGAGGTTTAATGTCATTTAATTAGTTAATTTGAAAGGCTAATCCACAGTAACTTCGGAATGTCTTTGGATACCCATTGTGAAGAGCCTGGATGGCTCAAGAAGTAACAATTATTTGTTATCATTTTCAACAACTTGGTTCAAGGTTCATCCAGACTGATTATAAATAGAAGTTGTTCAATGAAAATGTGTTCAACTTTACGAGTGTTTCACTAATCTACCTAGAGGGTAAATTAAGGCTGAAAAAATTATTACTGTGTTTAAGTAGCTTGTGAACCCCCTTAACAAAGGTCAACAAGGTAGCTAACAGGAGAATAAATTGTTCTTTCATGTACTTCTAGGACAAAATTAAGAGAAGCTGACAAGGCAAGACTCGAAAGTGGTGTACTGCTGACTCATTACACTCATTTGATCAGGAGATATGACACTTAAACGTTTGTTAGGACTAAGTACAGATATTTAAGCAGAATAGACCCCAAATGCGTAAATTAGAGCACTTCTTGGAATTCAGGAGATCTGAAGTTCTATGTACAGCTCAGGTACAATTGAAACAATTGAAATGTGAGCCTAGGAACACCACAGTGAACCTCTATGTCCTTCTTTGTGGAATAATTCTTTTCTTTTTTTTTTTTTTTTTTGCTAAAATCTCCCTGAAATCTTCGATAAAATTGTGTTTCGGTCATCCTTGTGTGTGTATCTATTATACTATTTTAACTATACTGAGATTTCTTTCTGCATTAGATTTGATCAGGTCTCTTGACAAACAATGGCTTGAACAATTTGAAAAGTAGCTAAGACACTTACTTGTGCGTGTGCATGTGTATGTGTTGCACTTTCAGAAATCTTACTGAATCAGCAAAAATAAAACCATGGTAGTGATTATTCAGATCAATCACTGTAAGTCAACAAGGAGCTATGCTCCACACTTCATTGTTTTGTTTTTCTGTAATTGCAGGCTAGTTTGCTGAAAAGCACACTCAAGTTAAACTCTGGAAATCAAGGTCATTTGTCTGCAGTTGTATTTGTCATACAGAACAAAACCAACAACATCAACCTTCCTATATGAACAAGCATTAACTGACATTTCTGTTTGTGTTCAAAGCACTAGTTAAATACCTTGTACTTATCTGATCTAATCTCAAAGGTAATTTCTCTTAATGGTCAAATTCAATTCTTTATAAAGATCTCAGTTGAGACAGTATAGCAGAACATATCAGCTTTTCTCTTGTTCCCTTAGCAACAAGCACTATTATTCTTTTACTAAGGTACTGCTCTGTTAATACTAAGTCTTGTGAGGAAATAAAATACTTTTTTTTCTACAGAACTCACTGGAGATTGGTAGCAAGTATCACACCATGAAGCAGACTACATGTTCATAAAAGTGTATATATTTTTACCATATTATAACTTGCAGTGTAATATTTCAATGCAGTTTTATTTCATATAGATTTCTGGTTTGGATCCTGATCACTTCTCATCTAAAAGTTTAAACTATGCAAAACCCCATCAAAACCAGGTATACTTACAAGTGTATTATCTTATTTTTCTACATTTTCTTTTTTCTATTTCCACTGGGAGAGGTGAATGAAAAAGAAAGGAAGTGGGAGGAAAATGCCAAAGAAAAAGTACTTCTACTAGTTCAATGCCATAGAAATCAGTCCAAGCAGTTACATTCACACCCAGAGCTGTAAATATGCAAGAGATTGACATTCAGAAAGATCTGGATATAGACTTTTAGTTCATAAATATAAAGCTGCCTATATCTGGTTTCAGATAGATTTTAGGCCATAAAGACCCCAAACAAACAACAAAAACATTCCCCCTCCAAAAAAACCCAAAAACTAAAAAACAAACCCAAAGAAAACCCACAAAACAATCACAAAAAAGCAAACAAAACAAACCCCCCCCCACACAAAAATCCAAAACAAAACACCAAACCCCCAAATCAAAGAAACAAAAAGCACCCCGAATCCAGACAAAACCTCAACTACTTTAAATTATAGAGAGAATGTTGTAGCAATCATTTGATTCAGGTTCATTTCCAAAATGTAATTTAGTAATCAATAAGTAAGATTTATACAGTGTTGTCAGTAAGCATGAATCTTTGAATTTTGTGTGCACTCAAAAACCAGAATCCTATTTTAAATTTGCATTAAAACATAGTTGTGGGGTGGGGTTTTTTTTGTTTGGTTGGTTTTGTTTTTTTTTTTTGTTTTTTTTTTTTTTTTGGTTTTTTTTTTTTTTTTTTTTTTTTTTGTTTTCTTTAACTCTGCATAACTTTCTCAGTGATTCTGTTGCTAACTAAACCTGAAGGCATATGTACGGCTTCAGAAGCTGACAGGATACACCCTACAAATTTTCTACATAAATATCTTACAGAAATAAGTTGTATAAACCAATAAGAAAAGATGTAAGGAGCAACTAGATTAACATTTTTGAATGTTAGCATTCAAAGAACATCAAAAAAATACAAGAATGAGGTTTATTTGTTGGGAATGGAAGAGAAGATAGATCGCTTAGTAGTCAGGTTGATGAGATTATGAATGAAATAAGAATTCAGGGCATAATGACTTTTGGAATTCTAAAAAAAATCTAAAAGAAATGTTTTCCCCAATTCTGTTTGTTTAGCTTACAAGCCTGAAATTATCAGGACAGAAGCAAGATGAGGATTACACTTTAAATCCAAATTTGCACTAATGTACCTAATGAGGTTCGACCTCCATCCAAGAAAGCTCTTCAAACATGGTTTTAAACTATATGAAGAGCACTCCTTCCTATTCCATAGCACTCCTCATTTATTATCAGGACCCCCTTAATTTCTAGTGACCTGTATCTGTTCTGCTTGCTGTCTCCAGCAGTCTTTCTAGCACTGGGAGTTATTTTCATATTTACAAATAGTCTGGGGATGTTAACCTCATCTCGTAATGTGGACAGATGGGAAAGAATGAGGTATGTCAACTTAAGCCAAACAGATCCTTCAGGTAATAATGCTGACAAACCAGTAAGGAAACTACTTTGTAAAATCTCTCGAAATGTAACAAGCCACATCTAGCTCTAGGAAACAGAGCATTTCCTTTCAATACTCTCTTTAAAGCCTGTATAAAAATTCAGAAACATTGATCTACTGTTAAGGACTCTACAGAGACCATTTGAGAGAAAGAGCATCCTGGATATCTCTTCAGGCTCAAAGTGATTCTGATTTTAGCAACAAATGAAGCTCATGACTGACAGCTGTGTTTAAAAGGTTTAAGGAAGGACGGCTGCTGCCTTTTTTTTTTTTTTATCATAATACAAGAATTTGTATTTTGTATTGAACAAAATTTTCAGATAAAAACGTCTGGCACCTTTCCACAGCAAGACACCAAGTCTCCAATTTTTATGACCCTTTAGGATACACTCCTGTCTGAAGGATTCTTTCCAAGTTAGTACTTTTCCCTCCTACAAGTAACCCAGATATTTGGTAATTGAAAAATGAAATAGAATGTTATTCAATTTTATGCCACATTGGCTAGAAAAAAGTATTAACAATTGGTGTCTAAAAACTGAGTTCTATTTGGCACTCTTAAATTACAAGGGAAGTAAACGAAGTGAGAAACTTCAGTTTTACCTGTCCCATATGCGCAATGCTGTATATATATCTTGCAGTGCTTTGAATGAGGGTGTGATCCATATAAGTTGAATATGGAGGGATTTGCACAATACAGATATTAACACTTTGTTCATTTCTTAGATTTCTTTTTCCTGGCCTGAGAAGTCAGAATCGGGTAAATATTTAGCAGGAGGACACAGGCTGTGGTGAAGCAAAAGGGTAAATCTACTGAGACAAATTCACAAGGAACAACAGGTGTTTTTGCCACCAATTTTGTTGCTTTGCACTTTGAAAGTTTTAGGCACATAAGCAAATTTCTCTAGGAATAACAATGTACATCAGCCAATCGTTGCTAAAATCAGCATCCTTTACCCCATCGTGCTCAGCAGATCTGAGCAAAATATATCTAAATGCTTCCACAATTCATGTGATTTTGATAAAGATATTATTTAAGAAAGAAACAAGTTATATACACATATTACACAGAACTCAGATTTAGTTATGAATAGCCATGCTAGCCAGCAGAGGACTTTTTTTAGAATTCCACAAATGAAAGCTGTTTCCATTTTGACAGTTGCTGTCTATTATCTTGTAAAAATCATACTTCTCTATAAAGATTATTGCAATATTATCACAGTTAAAAGTAGGATAGCTATGACAAGGTAAATGCTAAGGAAAAAAAACCAGAACAAATCAGACTGACAAAAGGAATAGAGTAGTTCAAGAATACATGTGCTACCCATTGCAAATACATAGTGATGCACTCTCACACTTATGCTCATTTCTCTAACTGCAGCCCACAATGATTATTTATTCCAGGAATGACGGGTGGGAAGCAAAACAGTCAATTATTTTTACAACTTGTTTAAAGTACGCAGTCCTACAAACTCATGTCTTTGGTTTACAAGTTAAGTAAGTGAGTTCAATGCCAAACTGCCACTGAATGGAGATCTAGCCTAGAGGAGCTTCCCTCCAAGGTGGAGCAGGAATATCTGTGCTCTTTGCCCACTTGCTGTGTTTCCGCTAATAAAGGCATTTTCAAAGGAGGACCAAACTACAGAGAAGGATCATACAGTCTAGATGGCAGCTCCTTGTCTTTGTCTATAGTTAGATAATATATAATATATATATTATATTTGAGGAGAAATGTGGTAAGTATAGCCTACATGGAAACAAAAGAAGGATCTGAGTTTTGATTTGTCTCTGACCCAAAACTTTCCTGTATCCAAGAAACTGGTCTGTGAGTTAAATGTGCAAAAAACCTCTGAGGAGATGACAAGTTCTTCATTGACTCACAAGCCCTGGTAACAGAAATTGCTGAAGTATTTTTGCTCTGGATTTACACTTTCAAGTCTTTTCCCAAATAAGCTGGTAAGCCAAGGCTAGCAAAGGATGGCTTAATGTGCCTTATAGCAGCTGCTGTGTTTGGACTAGGAGTCTGGGCTCAGAGGCTGGGCTCCTAAGGTCAATCATGTTTCAGACCCTTAGAAAACAGCTTCTCACTTTATAGGAAATGCAATCCAGTCATATAGTTAAGATTTGATTAGAGAAGCTGAGATTTATATGTTATCACTGCTACCTCTAAATATAACAAGGCATTTCATCCACTGCTCATAAAAATTCACAAAACTGAAAGACAAGTACACACTATGCATACAAGACCAGTGTGACTGAAAATATATAGGTCCTTTCAATAGCTACTAGTGCTGTCTCCTTACCTTCTGCTGTGGTCCTTGTGTGGCTGCGTTATTCACTCAGCAATGATTGTGATGACACATTAATTCAGTTTGCTAAAAAGCCTGTGAAAGAAAAATATTTAAAGAAAGCAAGGCAAAAGCTAAAATTCAACAGGAGTTGGCAAGTCTGACAGAAAATTATATTGGACCAGTTTCACATTGGAAATACTCAAAGAAAAAGGTGCACAGGCCATTTTTCTGACAGAACTGTTTAATTGAATATTTCTGCTGCATTTCTCTAATCAAAGCCAGCCTGACAGGCCAAGAAAAACAGTTGTTTTCCCTATGCAGTATTAATACTCATTAGCAGCTGCTGCATCCCAGATTGCATCGTATCTGTCATTATTTGAAGGTTGTGGTTTAGTACTGAAGGACCTGCAGCATATACTAAATGCATCCCAAACAGTACCTCTGTCATGTACAGTATAGTTGAATACTGTGTAAGTAAATTGTGTCAAACAGTTGGAATTATCTAGTCTTCTGTCTGCATGTTGTCTTACATAACCTGCATTAGGCTAGTGAGTTCAGAAAGTCATGTTGGCAACTTGCCAACCCTCAAGAATTCATTGGGATTTTAAAGCTTCTAATGATCTTAGTAGATATCACTGCCAAATGTTTGTACAAGTGACTTTGGTTTGTTGCTCTTCAAATGAAAAGATAATCAGATGAGAGATTCCGCTAGGCTTTTTAAAGTGCTTTTTCCTAAAATTAACTAGCAAGTACAACTATCTTTTAAACTATTATTATTTCTCAAGGACAACGTGTTGAAGTCATAACAAAAATTAAATGTGATTCAATATCTGTAAATTTGAGGAAATAGAGGAAATACTTATCCTTATACAACCTTTATGTCCTCACTGCTACATCAGAGAACAGTAGTTCTTCAGACATCTATATGCAGTGCTAGAGGCAACTCTATGCTACTGTTTCATATTAGCATAAATGACATTTCCTACTAAATAGCATGGCTTATTCTCAGCACTACAAGTGGTATGTAACAACTAAGTAGCTCTTCTCACACTTTTGGTACTCAGATGTATTTGATCAAGTATAGGGGCACCAACTATATGGAAAAATAAAGCGGCCACTGTGCTTTCAGCAAAGGCTGGACAACATCCAAAGACATAGGCTTATTTTAGTGAAATGGGATTTTGGCTAGAATCCTGCAGTTACTTGGTGGCCTGATAAGGAAAAAGAACAAATCCAGAAATCAAATCAGGTTCTCTCAAACAGACAGTGAAGACCATTACTCATAGCACTTCATTGGCATTGACTTTCTATAGTTTTGCCATTTATTATATTTTAGGTCATCAGTTCACTGGAAGTTTTATTTTATCAGTTATTCAGTACTTTCACTGGTATGAGTGAATGAACTCTTTATTTACCAATACAAGAGCGCTCCCTACACATTCTTTTACTTAGAAACATAGAAACATAGAATAGCTTACGTCAGAAGGGACCTTTAGAGGTTTTCTAGTCCAACCCCCCTTGCAATGAGCAAGGACATCTTCAACTGGATCAGGTTGTTCAAAGCGAAGTCCAGCTTGCCCTTGAATGTTTCCAGGATGGGCCATCTACCACTTCTCTGGGCAACCTGTTCCAGTGTTTCACCACTGTCATTGTAAAAAATGTCTTCCCTATAACTAGTCTCAATCTACTCTCTTTTAGTTTAAAATCATGACCCTTTGTCCTGTCACAACAGGCCCTGCTAAAATGTTTGTCCCCATTTATTTTTTTTTTTAGACCTCCTTTAAGTACAGGAAGGTTTCCATAAGGTTTCTCTGGAGCCTTTTCCAGGCTGAACAATCTCAACTCTCTCAGCCTTTCCTCATAGGAGAGGTGTTCCTTCCATCCCTCTAATTCTTTTAGTGGCCCACTTCTGGACCCACTCCAATATGTTGAGTACTCCAGAGCTGGATGTAGTACTCTGGGTGGAGTCTTACTAGAGCAGAGGGGCAAAATCACCTCCCTTGACCTGCTGGCCATGCTTCTTGTGATGCAACCCAGATTGGCTTTCTGGGCTGCAAGAGCTCATTGCCAGCTCATGACCAGCCTTTCCTCTACCAGTCCCCTAAATCCTTCTCAGGAGTGTTACTCTTAATTCCTTCATCCCCCAGCCTGTGTTTATAGCAGGGATTGCCCTGACCCAGGAGCAGGATCTTGCACTTGTTGAAACGCTGGAGGTTCACATGGACCCACTTCTCAAGCTTGGATGGCATCCTTGTCCCTCAGGCATGCCAACTGCACTACTCAGTTTGGTGTCATCTCCAACCTTGTACACTCAATCCCACTGTTTATGTCACTGATGAAGACGTTAAACAGGTTCCATACGGACCCATGAGGAACACCAGTCATCACTGATCTCGATTTGGACATATAGCCATTGACCACTACTCTTTATGTGATTACAAAGTAAGATTTATTTCAAATATTAATTAGTTTTTAATTTTAGCTGCAATGGAGTTCATATTTCATTGCAGTCACTCAAACATTATAAAGCAATGTCAAGAAGTACAGAATGACATAAAAGGTTTCTGGCATTACCAAGACACACTGAGTGCTATTGTCTATTGCAGTTTAATGAGTCTCAATAACTGTAGCTAACAGGTCATATTGTGCAATGAAGAAAAACATAATTAAATGCTATTTCTTTGTAATTCCACCATCCATTGCTCATCAATAAAATTGACGATTTTAAAAGCTGTATATCACAGTAAAAGAGAAAAATAAAGATCATTTGAGTTTAAATCTTGTTTTTATGTTTTGTTAAGTTACTTATCTGAGTGTCTGCAGTCAATCCTAGAAAAGGAACTCATTAGCCTCCTGAGAGGAGAAAGTCACAAAAGCACACCAAACCATCATTATCCAACATTACTATTTACATGTGGAAAAGGATGCAAGAGATATAAATGACCCCCATATCAGAAAAACACAAGATGTCATGCACAGATTTTGTTGTATACGAATGGAAGTGGTGGAATCAGCATCCCTGTAAATATTCAAAGGCTCTATAGATGAGGCTCTCAGTGATATGGTTTAGTGGTAGCCTTGGCAGTCCTGGGGTACTGATTAGACTTGATCTTAAAGATCTTTTCCGAGATAGTAGTTCCGTTCTTCTCATTCTATTCTATTCCATTATATAGAATATTCTAAGTGAAGACCAGAAAATGGGTGGTAGTGAGATCCAAGTTCCTTCAGTATTTTACGTTTCAACCACATAATTATTCAGATGATGAAGGCAGGAGGAACGATGCAAGAGGAAAGATAGAGTCATAGAATCATAGAATAGTTAGGGTTGGAAAGGACCTTAAGATCATCTAGTTCCAATCCCCCTGCCATGGGCAGGGACACCTCACACTAAACCATGTCACCCAAGGCCACATGCAACCTGGCCTTGAACACTGCCAAGGATGGAGCAACCCATTGCAGTGCCTCACCACCCTCACAGTAAAGAATTTCTTCCTTAGATCCAATCTGAACTTCCCCTGGTTAAGTTTGAACCTGTTACCCCTTGTCCTGTCACTACTGATGAATAGTCCATCCTCAGCATCCTTGTAGGCCCCCTTCAGATACTGGAAGGCTGCTGTGAGGTCTCCATGCAGCCTTCTCTTCTCCAGGCTGAACAGCCCCAACTTTCTCAGCCTATCTTCATACGGGAGGTGCTCCAGTCCCCTGATCATCCCTGTGGCCCTCCTCTGGACTTGTTCACAACAGTTCCATGTCCTTTTTATGTTGAGGACACCAGAACTGCACACAATACTCCAAGGGACATCTCACAAGAGCAGAGTAGAGGGGCGGGATCACCTCCTTCGACCTGCTGATCACACTCTTCTTGATGCAGCCCAGGATACAGTTGGCTTTCTGGGCTGTGAGCGCACACTGAAGCCGGCTCATGTTCATTTTCTCATTGACCAACACCCCCAAGTCCTTCTCTGCAGGGCTGCTCTGAATCTCTTCTCTGCCCAACCTGTAGTCGTGCCTGGGATTGCTCCAACCGAGGTGTAGGACCTTGCACTTGGCATGGTTAAACTTCATAAGGTTGGCATCAGCCCACCTCACAAGCATGTTGAGGTCCCTCTGGATGGCATCCCTTCCCTCTGGCGTACCAACCGAACCACACAGCTTGGTGTCATTGGCAAACTTGCTGAGGGTGCGCTCAATCCCACTGTCCATGTCACCGACAAAGATGTTGAACAAGACCAGTCCCAACACCAATCCCTGAGAGACACCACTCGTTACCGGTCTCCAGCCCCACATCGAGCCATTGACCACAGCTCTTTGCGTGTGGCCATCCAGCCAGTTCTTTATCCACCGAGTTGTCCACCCATCAAAATGATGTCTCTCCAATTTAGAGACAAGGACGTTGTTGTACGGGACAGTGTCGAAGACTTTGCACAGGTCCAGGTAGGTGACATCAACTGCTCTACCCCTGTCCATCAGTTCCGTAGCCCCATCATAGAAGGCCACCAAATTGGTCAGGCAGGATTTCCCCTTAGTGAAGCCATGCTGGCTGTCACCAACCACCTCCTTGTTTTTCATGTGCCTTAGCATGCCTTCCAGGAGAATCTGCTCCAAGAGTTTGCCAGGCACAGAGGTGAGACTGACTGGTCTGTAATTTCCCACATCATCCATTTTCCCCTTCTTGAAAACGGGGATTATATTTACCTTATTCCAGTCATCGGGAACTTCACCTGACTGCCATGATTTTTCAAATATGATGGCCAGTGGCTTAGCAACTTCATTCACCAGCTCCTTCAGGACCCGCAGATGGATTTTGTCAGGTCCCATGGATTTGTGTACATTTAGGTTTTTAAGATGGTCTTGAAACAGATCCTCTCCTACAGTGGGCCTAGGGTCTCCATTCTTACAGTCCCTGCATCTGCCTTCCAAGACTTGGGTGGTGCGGTCAGAGCCTTTGCCGGTGAAGACCGAGGCAAAGAAGTCATTAAGAACCTCAGCCTTCTCCAAATCCTGGGTAGCCAGGTCTCCCGATATCTTCTGGAGAGGGCCTACGTTGTCCCTAGACTGTCTTTTATTCGCTATGTACCTATAGAATCCCTTCCTATTATCCTTAACATCCCTAGCCAAGTTCAATTCTAACTGGGCCTTAGGTTTCCTCACCTGGTCCCTAGCTTCCCGGACAACATCCCTGTATTGTTCCCAGGCCGCCTGTCCCTGCTTCGACCTTCTATAAGCCTCTTTTTTCCTCTGAAGTTTCCTGAGCAGCTCCTTATCCATCCAAGGAGGTCTCCTGGCCCTCCTGCTGCACTTCCTTCTAGTTGGGATGCAACACTCCTGAGCTTGGAGCAGGTGATCCTTGAATAACAACCAAGAGTCTTGGGCCCCCCTGCCCTCTAGGGCTATATCCCATGGAACCTTACTAAGCAGGTTCCTGAAGAGGCCAAAGTCTGCTCTCTTGAAGTCCAGGGCAGTGAGCTTGCTGCACTCTCTTCTCACTGTCCTGAGGATCTCGAATTCGACCATTTCGTGGTCACTGCATCCAAGGCTGCCCTGGAGCGTCACATTTCCAACCAGCCCTTCCCTGTTGGTGAGCACAAGGTCAAGCATGGCACCTCTCCTTTTTGGCTCCTCTGTTACTTGCAGAAGGAAGTTGTCTTCCACACAATCGAGGAACCTCCTGGATTGCTTGTGCTGGGCAATACCTTCACTCCAACAGATGTCAGGGTGGTTGAAGTCCTCCATGACAACAAGGGCCTGCAAGCGTGAGGCTTTTCCTATCTGTTATAGAGCACTTCATCCACAGATTCCTCTGGATCAGGTGGTCTGTAACAGATCCCCACAGTAATGTCTCCCATCGCTGTTCTCCCTTTAACCCTGATCCACAAACTCTCTGTCGACTGCTCACCTGTCCCCAGACAGAGTTCCATGCTCTCCAGCCCATCCCTAACATAAAGAGCAACCCCCCCTCCCCACCTGCCAGGCCTGTCTTTTCTAAAGAGCCTGTAACCTTCCATTCCAACACTCCAGTCCTAGAAGCCATCCCACCATGTTTCTGTGATGCCTACCATATCATACTCCCACAGTCATGCACACATCTCTAATTCCTCTTGTTTGCTCCCCATGCAAAGGGGGTTGGTATAGAGGCATCTGAGCTGACCTCCAGATGAAGCCGGCTCATTGGCTGGAGATATTGGAATATCTCTGCATTGCTCCAATCATTTATTATAGGTGCTGGCAACTGACTGGGTGTGTTGAGATGGAACGATGTCCCCCTCCCCCAACACATCTAGTTTAAAGCAACACTGACCAGCCTGGCAAGCCTCCTACCAAAACCTCTCTTCCTCTTCTTTGTCAGACCAGCTTCACCAGCCTCCAGTAGACCTGGCCTACTAACTTGGGTCCTGTGTTCAAGACACCCAACCCCCTGACAATGACACCACCGTTTTAACCATTTATTAACCTGGCCAATCCTCCTAGCTTTTTTAAGGTCCTCCCCTGTATCCTGGAGAATTGATGAAAAGACAATCTGAGCTCCAGAGCCCCTAACCACCTCTCCCTGGGCTCTGTAGTCCTTCTTTATGTTCCACAGGCTACTACTATCAACATCACTAGCACTCACATGGATCACTAGAAGTGGGTAATAGTTCTTGGGACTTACTAGAGCAGGCAGCCTCTCTGCAACATCCCTGATCCGTGCCCCAGGTAGACAACACACCTCACTTGAGACCGGGTCAGGCTGAGAGATGAGTGGTTCTGTCCCTGTCCTGGGTTCAGCAGTAGCAGTCATTTTTCCTCCTTCTTAGTAGCTGTTGCAGCACTGTGTTTTTGACTTTCGGCCTGGGAACAGAGCTGATTGGGAACGAGCTGATAACAGCGATGTTTAGACTGACCAAGGACTTTGTGAGTCTCATGCTCTGCCAGAGAGGAGGAGAAGCTGGGAGGAAGCAGGGACAGGACACCTGACCCAAACTAGCCAAAGAGGTATTCCATACCACAGCACGTCATGCCCAGGATGTAGAACTGAGGGTTCCCGGAAGGGCGAGATCACTGCGGGGTGGGGGTGAGGTACCGGTTGGTGAGCGGTTATATTCTCTTCCTTGTTATTTCCTCTATCATTATTACTATTGGTGGTAGCAGTAGTGATTTGTGTTATACCTTAGTTGTTAAACTGTTCTTATCTCAACCCGTGGGAGTTGCATTCTTTGGATCCTCCTCCCCATCCCTCCAGGAGCGGAGGGAAGAAAGGTGGGGGAGGAAGTAGACTGCGTGGTTCTGATTTACGGCCTGGGCTTAAACCACGACAGTCCCTTTCAAAGTAGAGTCCCCTACCACTATAACCCTCCTCTTTTTCCTGGCAGCACCAGTAGTGATCTTCTTTACTGGCGCACCAGCCGGTTGTTTCTGGTGCAAGTGACCTTCCTTCTTAGCCCCCTGCAGGACAGCAAAGCGGTTCTGGGTGGGGACAACAGATTTAGGAGGAAGCCCCTTGTTTTGAATTGTCCTCTTCCTCCTTTTTTTTTGTTGTTACTGTTTCCCAGCTTCTTGGGTTAACAGCCTCCTCCTCTTCCCCATGAACTGCAGGGGATGCTTGAGGCCCCTGTGCAGTTTGGGCCTGGAGGAGGCAGTCCTGCTTCCTCTCAGCTTCCCTGACATCTTGCAGCCTATTGACAGCATCCCGCAGCTCAGCCACCTGCTGCAGGAGGACCTCCACCAGGGAGCACCGAGTGCAGCCCTGCCCACTGTGCACTGTTCCCTCACATGACCAGTGCAGACACTCTCTACACTCTGAGCTCTGCACTGCAGCCTCCTCTCTCATCGGCTCTGTCTGGGTGCCTACGCTGGCCACTGCCAGGGCAGCCAGAGCAGAGCACCCAAACCAGGCCCTGGTCATACAGCGAGTACTCACCATCCCGCTCACCTGCCCACACAAACCGCCTCGACCTGCCCCGTTCGCCGCGCTCCCAGGGGCAGGTTTTTACCCAGTCAGGGCTGGTGCCGCTCCTCCTGGCTCCGCCCCCTGTGAGTCCCTGCTCGCGTCAGCTGAGCTGCCGGCTCCTGGGCAAGTCCTGTCGAGGACTTGAGGCTCTCTCCGTGGCTCTGGCAGCTCTGAGTAGAGGCTCCTGGACGCTGATCTCCTTCCTGCTCTGGTGTTGAAGGTGTCCTCTCTCGAGCTACTCACCTCAGCAACTGATGATGCCCTCTGCTGCTCTGGACACTAGCTGGAAGCAAAGGAATAAGTAAATCAAGCAGCGCAGGTCGTTCCTGGGATAAAACTGTACTGTCTAGTTTATTGATCTACTGTTTTAGTACATCTTTCTTACAAAAATATTAGCACTTGAAAGACAGATTTCAGAAATGGAACCAATAGGATACTCTCAAGATAGGGCAGACAGCACAGCAGTGCAAAGAGAGTGGCACAGTATTACTGAGAGGATGATTTTGACTCTTAGAATAACTTGAATATAGAAGATAATGGAATTAGATTACCAAATCTTTTTTCCAGCAAGTGTCAGCAAAGAGAAAACGAAACCAATTATACACTGATACTAGAAGAAATAGATATTTATAACAACAAATAATGTGGAACAGATAAAATTAAGAGAACCATGTCAAGTTGGTTACAAGTGGGAAGATGGATTACATCTAGAGAGAAATGAAATGAGCTACAGTCATAAACTGAAGAGGATACAATGATATATACAAATTCTGTGTTCAGAATCGTTTCACATGGTGGATATTAGATTTGCTGGAAAATAGGTAAACTCTTTCCAAAATAAGCTAGACAACTATTCAATAAAAGTGATGATTTCCAGGCTGATAATGAAAAAATTCCCCAAAACTTAATATCAATATAAGAGACTAATAATATATGAAAGGGAAAAATAATAATAAACCATGTTAGATTTTAGAAGATCTTAAAACAGAAGACAGTCTAAAGACAGGAGAGGCAATAAAGAGAAATATTGTTCTTTACATTAAAATTAATTAATTAAAATTAAATTAATTTAGGTCTTGGTTTTAGTATTACTTTGAGTTTCACGTCCCAGAAGCTTGAGTAAGACTGCCCCAATGTAGCATTACATGGAATTATGGTTTGCATCCAGTGTGACTGATTCAGACCAGTAATTCAGATTTTAGTTTAAACACTTTTAATTTTTCTAGGTACATAAGGATGTTTTGAAATCTCAGCATTCTAGAAAATTAAATTTCTACCAAGACAAAATTGTTGCACTTTGTAAAATACTTTGAGAAATTGAAGATTTAAATAACAGTGAATGTATGAAATATATTTCAATCTATCATTGAGGCATCTTCTACTGAACTTTTTATTTATCACTTTTACTGCCCAGATTGTCAACAAATTACAATATTTGAACTCATAAAAAAATTTTCAACAATCAGTGTTGCTATGTCAAAATATCCCATTTTACTAACTAATAGAAAGAAATACAACCATGGGAAAAAAAAAGGCACAAAATGTTACAGAGTGGCACATTTGAAATATATTGGCTAGATGAATATTGCATTAAAGGTCAAAAAAATTATGCAGGAGACACAAGAAAACAAAAAGTAAATTTACTTAATCTCCATGGTATAGCTCACAAGCAGAGATAAAAATAAAAGAGAGTATTAGCTGCATTCATGGTCAGGTGTGCCTTTTCTGCCTTCTGATTGGGATCAAAACAAGTCATGGGACATTGCAATAAGAGAAAGAGGTCTTGCCTTCTTACCTTACATACTGTTACCTATCATTACCATGAAACATAAACATCTCACTATCTGGCCTTGAGTGAGACTTTTACTACAATAGTAGCTTAATTGCCAGTGGAAGTCAAGGTGTAATGTCAATCCTGTGTGGCAATGTCCCTTGTGAACTGGTCAAAATGTCATGTTTCCCACCAAACACCAAGCGAGCTTTCTCATTGTCTACTTTAGAGCTCCCTCAAACTACATCTCTTGCTGTGGTATTTCCTAAATGCTTCCAAAATATGATAGTCACAAGTGCTCTGAGTAAATTCTTGCAAAGCTGCAAAGTACTGCAGGGACTGACAGAGTAAAAAGTACCCAAACAGTAGCTATAGAGTTTTCAAATATCCATTGCTGCAGACAAAAAAACTGCTGCTGCTGTTTGCAACATGACAACAAACCTGAAGAGCTTGATAATCAAAATGATAAGTCATTTTCTGGGTAATCTCAATTGAGTGGCTTCTGGTGTTCAGCAAATTCTTCTTAGACGCATTTTCCTTCACAGAAGTAGGCAAACAGCAATGTAATATTGTTTTAATCTTGTAGGAGAATGTCCGGCTTCATTGGTAACTTTATGAAGATTTACGTCTTCAGTTAACAACACCATCTGCTTAAGTATATTTTTCCCAAATCATCATTAAAAAAGGACTGGTTAAAAGGGTCCGTAGTTAAGAGTTGCTTACACTGTTTTCATTCTAATCAACTGATGTGTGTCTTCTATTATTTTTGCTCTTTGTATATATGGTTTCTAGGTTTCTCTATTTGACTTGAATGTCGACCTTCTAAAGGACTATCAGAAAACTTGTCAGACACATTTATAGACTAAAAGCAAACTACCTTCTCAATATTTTGTGCTCTGTGCTAGAAACAGTGCATCCCATTTTAAAACTTCCATTTTAAATCAATATTTTCAATTATTGATTTGGGCTTGAAAATTTAGATAGACTATGTAAAATTTTTATGGTAGATGAGGCTGAAAGCAAAATTACCCATATTATCTAAATCTGATGTAAGTTGCAAGTAGCTGAAAGCATTACTGAATTTTTAAGTGTTTAGGGTTTAATGTCTTGTTTAATTTCATGCTCTGACTGTCTGATTCTCAGATAATAAACCCATGACTGATGCAGAGAAGGGAAAAGAAATTTTTTTTAACTGCTTCTTCTAGTCCAAGAGCAAGAGGGCATCAAATAAACTAGCAGATACAAAAGAAAATAAAGAAAAGTTTTCGTGCACCATGCATAGAGAACTTGTGGAACTCCTTGCCACAGAATTTTTCTACTAAAGAATATAAAAGGGGTTGATGGTTTCACAGAAGAGGATCCATGGCCTTCTTATGTACACCATGCAATGTCCTGCTTCTGTCACCAGGAGTCACTGGGTTTCAGCTCACTGGTTATTTGACCTGCATTTGGGGAATATCACTACTCGCTTGCATCCATTTATATTTTTTGACTGGGGAATTTATATTGACAAGTATGGTCATTCAATGTATTCTGCAGCTTTTTTATTACTATGATTATCAACCGTGAACTTAGGTTTTGCTGCAATTAAGCATGTTGCCATTTAATTCAAGTTAAATGTATTGTTAACCTGCCTTACATTTTCCACTGCAATGCTCAGGACTCATTTTCAGACTTGACTTGACAACATGGGATCAATGTAATAAGGATTCTCCTCTAGGCTGAGATACAATAGTACCAGCGGTTCATAAGCCAAAATACCATTTTTACTCTAGCATCTATTTTTTCAATAGCTATGAGATCATAGGCAAGTTGTTTGAAGTCCCTGTGTTCCCCCGTTTTCTAGGGATTAGTATTTATGGCACTGCTGGTTACAAGGTCAATTAGGCATGTTTCTTTAATTATTGAGAAGACGCAACCCCAAAATGAGTTATTATAACTACTTTCTCTCTGGAGTTTAAGGTAACAGCACAGAATAGCATTCTAGAGAGCAGAATTTACTCCCCATATCCAAGTCTTCTCACGGAGAGGGTCATCTCAGAGCACATAAAAAATTGCAGACTGACACATTTTTTTGCTGCGAGAATCACAAGCAAGGCATGAAAGAGTAAAATGAAGCTTCAGGAGCTGTTGCAAGAATAGCTATTTACTATAGCAGGATTGTTCAGGTTTATACTAGGCAAAAGCTGTCTTGCAGCTTACACCAAAACTGTAACTTATTTAATAACCACCTGTATATGTGAATATAGACTGGATGAAGTTCCACTGTGGTTAGATTGAAATATTTCTAGTATATTTTTAATGTCCTGAAAAACCCGAGCTGTTGGTTTATCTCCAAAAATTTATTAAGTATTACAACCTGGTGGGGTAAACAATGCTAACAGCAAACAGGGTTTGCTTACACTATATGCTGACCATTTGCATGTTTGCCTATGCTACCCCATAGGCAAACAGGGTCAATGAAAAGTAGACAGAATCATAGAATCATAGAATGGTTTGGTTTGGAAGAGGCTACTAGCAGGGACACTTTCTACTAGATCAGGTTGCTCAGAGTCCCTTCCAGCCTGGCCTTGAACACTTCCAGGGATGGAGCATCCACAGTTTCTCTGGACGACCTGTTCCAGTGCCTCACCACTCAGTTCACCAGAAGGAATTGGAAAGGATAGTACTTGTGAAAAACACAGAAGTGGAGAGAGAGAGCCAAAGCAAGAGTAAGAGGAGCAAGGAAACCAAAATGATAACAGCAAAGAAGAAAAGAACATGCAAACTTTAAGTAAGAAATTAAGATGGAGAGCTGGTGCGAGTCCATATATGAAGATTAGTCTCCAAATGAACATGTCAATAATGGATTTGCTTTATTCTTTTCACAATTAACAATTCTTGAAGTATGTTTTTTATACCAGCAATGACCAGTATAATTTTTATGTTCTTAACAGTATCATCAACTCCTTTTCTTAAAAACCTGATGTGCATCATGGTGAACATGCAAAACAAGTAGCACAAGATATTATTCACCCCAAAACCACAAATTACCATGGGAGTTACTCCTTTATAATGTAAACAATTTCCTACAAGCGTAGTATAGGAATCTTTATTTTCAGAGGACAAAAAAAAAAAGAAAAATCACCATAAGAATCAGATTTACAGTGTAGTGGAAAATCAGAAACAAAACCATAATAATGAAGAAATATGACCTGGAATAAAATATGGCAGAAAAAAAAAAAAAGTAAATTCTGCAGAAATTTTATTCAATTTCTTAATAACTTTAGAAGAGACTCTGACTTTGCAAAAGCAAAGGGACCAGTTTGGTTAAATATGTTCAACTATATATGATATGTTAACTATGTATGCAGGAAAACATGCTTCATGTGTCCATTTATTCTTTTAAAACACATGAACACTTCATTGTTTCAAAGCTATTCTGAGAAAGAGTGTTCATTTGTCAGTGGAAGCAGAAGGAACTGAGATGTACATCATTATTCTTAATTCATGACTTGTGATTCCTTTGTAAATTCTAGCCTTAGTTTTATTAACAGAATCAGGAGCATTGAAGCCAGACTGAGTCATCAGTTTTATGGGAAGAAGTATAAATGCTTGGAAGATGGCCAGAGGACAGCTAGATCAAACCTAGAATTTTCTTTTCATTTGTGAAATAAAGAATTTTTTTTCCAGAATTCTGTTGAAGAAACAATGGTCATTTTTTACGCACTTATGCTGGCTAGAAGAAAAGCTATACCATAGCTGCAGTACAATGTTGTGTTCATGTCAGATCTTTTCAGAATACATTTCTTGATCTGTTTTTTGCTTTCATCTCATAGACAAAGTTGTGATATTTTTCATTTGGACTTGAGTAGTTCTCTTTACTAGCATTATAGAAATACAAAAAAATGCATGCAAACAAACATTGGTCTGGACATAAACTGTTGTCTTCTTATTTTTAATAATGCTTTTACAAGTACTGTGGTGGGTTTCCCCATACTGTGCAAAGACATACTTTACAGTGATAACAAGTCTGTTTGAAGAATTGGAAGCAGTATAGCCATTTAAATGTAAACAGTTCTTAATTTACTAGCATATGGTATATGTGCACCTATGCCCAGTCCTCTTTCCATCTGCTTTTCCTTTTCCCTTTCTGGTTTGCTTTTTGGGTTGTTTTATTTTGTTTTGTTTTGGCTTGGTTTGGTTTGTTTTTTCCCAAATCCCTTGTCTTCATATTCCATCTTTAACGTATGTTTTAGGAAGAGACACCAATCCGTAACTCGGAACACTCCACTTTGGATGTTGGGATCTGGTTCTGTTTTATCCTACACCTCTGGAGAATTATTTGATCACATGGCAGTAGGACATCATTGTCAATCTCTATTTTTGAAGATGTACACTTTCCAAAGAAGAACTACAAGTTCATTGAACTGAAAAAATTGAGAAAGAGAGGACTTTGTTTTGTTATGTATGTTTCACTAGGTACTCACCTAACAGGAAGAAATTCTGGTTTCCAATCCCTGTTCAGATTGTTTAGTATTGTTATTCCATTTATTAATTAAACCATCTTAATGCTCATTAATTTAACTGTAAAATCTTCCTTCTCTCCACGAAATTACTTGTGAGGGTAGTGTGGATGATTTTCTGGCAAAGAACTGCCACATATCCAGATCAGCAAGTGCCTATATGGAGTTCGACATGAACTAAGGAACAACAAAAGGTGAAGGAGGATGGGAGCGAAACATTGGGAGTGAGAATCCCAGCAAGATAAGAAGGAGCTGGAATTTACTGAGTTGCTAAATTGAGGACTGTTGGAAAACTTTGAAGGTCAGGTTCTCACACCTGTGCTTAACCAATTATATGTTAGTTGTTAAGGGCCTCACAGATATGTATCCAATCACAATGTGCCAAGTTAGTGAAAACAACTTTAAGAAATAGTATATAAAGAGTTAGTTTTCTAGAATAAATGGCTTTGTCTGATCACATTGATCTCCGACTGAGTCCATTTCCGTGACAGGGTAGTACAGTTTAAGCATCCCCAGGGTTAAACTGTAGATGAAGGAAGAGTTTAAGACCTATGTTTTGCATTTGGCCTTCCTAAAATTCCATTTAACTATTACACCAGACATTGACGACCGTTTATGGATTAAGTCTTTAAACTTTTATACCTCAAGTCATAAAACAGGGATACAAAACTTTCAGTATCTTACAGCATTTCTGAAAAATTTAATTCACTGACACTGACTGAAAACTGTTTGAAAAAAAACTTGAATGAAGAGTGTAGAAGTGTAAATGTAGTTATTTTTGCAGAGGAACTGTTGACAGGATTTCTCTCAGGCAGGCTTGTCAAGTTTCACCAAATAGTACTCATTGTTTGCTAGGGATATCTACTTAATAGGTGAATGAAAACAAGACCTACTTCCTCCTTCCCCCGCCCCCCCCCCCCCCTTTTTCCCTTCTCTAATTAGCAACTTCAGTAGGCACTCTCTCGTTTTACAAAGACAGCAAATAGTTTCTATTTTCTGTGACAAACTGAATTATCTTTAAATTGTTCATTTTTTTTTTTTTCTCTCCTCAAGACAATGATCTTTCTCTGGATGAAGCCATCCCTTTGTACTTACATTTAGAAATAAACCCATGTGAAACCGAAGCTGCTTCTGAGCATTAACATCTAAGTGGTAAGGAAACAGTTCCCTATCATGCTTAATAGCATATATTATGTGTACATGGGATAAAAACTCATGCAATCCTTATTGGAAAAAAAAAAATTAAGCAAGCAATAAACTAACCAAAGTCAACTGAGAAGATTTATAATTAACCACATTTAACCCATACCACAAATAAAGCCACTTTTACCTACCTTCTTATGCCCCTTCCCATCTACCTTCCTTGGGGAATGATAATAAAAATATTTCAAAACTTAAAACAGTTTAAAAAATGCACTGTAATTTATTTAATGTAGCTTTACTTTTAGCTTCCTTAATATCTGTTCTCTAATGTATCTTGTTGCCCTTAAGAAAATTAATAGCAAAACAGACTCCCAAGCATGGCTAGCCACAAATCTGTTAATTTACTTCTCTTTCGGCATGTTAAGTTTATTTTTTTATATTTTTACACTGTGTGATTGGGAAATATTGAGAATGGAGAAACCCCTAAATGGTTGTTTTATAGCCAGGAATGATAAGGCTTTCTTTAGATAAAAAAGCTTAAAAAAGTATATGGTATACATACAGTATCATGAAGAAATGTCAGATTTCAGAGGATGATAATTACGTTGATTTTAAAATATTACAAATTCTAGGACAGCAACCAGACCAATGGCTGAAATTAATTAGTAGACACTGAATACAAGAGCAAACAATATTTCCTCCCACAAGAGTTTGAGCCAAGAAAAACATTTTTTTCTGTAATTTGCTCCACCCTCAATTTTCTAAGAGGTGCAGATTTTGTTTTAACAAAAGCAGCAGGAGTTGTTTATTTTCAAAATTCAAACCACATGTCTTTTACATGAGACTTCCTTAAATATCAATATTTTATTTGTAAACAATTTATTGGATTAATAACTCATACATTACACAGGGTGATGACAGGAAATGGAAGATTACCCCTCTGGGTTTGGGAGAGGATGTTCTACAAATGTAAATTGAAGCTAAAGGATAAGCATAAGATGGGATGTTTAAAATATTGGATTACCCCTTATTGAATTAGGATTTTAGTATGCCTCATAAAAATCAATCCAATCTTTCTAATACTTTCTGTATTATCGTACAACTGCTGTCTTTTATGCTAAGTGTTCGTGTTAAGAGTTTAACAGTGCAAATTACTTTCTGAGCCATTTGTATATTTTTTTTAGATTTTTTTTTCTTTGTTTGATTTTTGACTACTTTAATACTTATATTTGTTTGAACTGCATTGTGCAAATTTGAGGAGAATTTTAATATTTCTATAGTTACGTGTAATAGAGTGGACTCTGACCAGACTGCTTTAAAAAAATAGACTTACTCTTCAACTGTGGAAGAAGCAGAGTTCAGGAATGATGCAGGACATAATACCAAAAAATTCACTGAAGGAATCTTTAGAGGAGATAAATCAGTAGTAGAAAAATTAATCTTCCTAGCAATTTCATGATTATTGAATCATTGAATTTCTGGTTTAAAATATCACTATATAGGTAAGAATAAAAGGCTGAACAAAAAGGGCAGAAAGGTTATATAACCAATGCATAAAACTGTGTGAAAATTATGTTATACTACTCTTTATGTACCAAGTAAAGGCAATGGAAAATGAGTTTATGTATAACATACACATAGGCAATTTTACTCATAGCCTTTGAAAGTGAAATGGGGGTGATAAAAACCCAGCACATATTAATTTATGAACATTCAGGGAACACTTAAAATCACCTTCAGAGATATAGAAGTTTTTAAAATATCAGATCTGCTTTACAAAAAAAAAAAAAAAAAAGAAAATCTTAAAAGGACAAATGTTAAAGAAATAGTTATTAAACATAACTATATGTGATGTATTTATTTGCCTCAACTTTGGTTATTTCAAAAGCATTAACAGTTTATAATATTTCTCATTTACAGTGGATCTTCAAGAAAACTGTCATTATTTTCTAAGTATAATCAAAACAGGAAAATTACAAAAACTGATACGCATTATCATATAAATCTGAGAGAAATATCAAACAGATCATTTAAAATTATTGTTTCTTAGCTGTACAGAAGCTGAAAGATGAATGATTCTGACCTTAATGAGTCAGAATTTGCTTTCAGTTATTTGAATAAAGGAGAATTTTCTTTCTCTTTAATGAGGAGAAATCAATAAACTCTACTGAAAATATTTTCAAAGTTTTATAATTTAGTGAACTGAGTAAGAACAGGCTAATATTTACTTTGGAATAAAGTCAGTTTTCTGTGCCCTGCCCTTAAAGGGACAATCCAAGAATAAAAGTTACAGTTAAAATTAACCTTGACCGCGGGCCAAATGTGACCTGCTGATACATGCATAAAAATCAACAATAGTTGTCCAAATGCTTCTTAGAGAAGAATCTGTTATTAAATGTATTCAAGCCTGAAATCCACCCTTGCATGAGTTTGATAGGCTATGCACATGACCTCAGAATCATATTCTGTATGCCAAGGAAATTTTAGGTTTCTCGAATGCTTAAAAGCAAGATAGGTTAAAAACATGAGCAGCATTACTCTCTTTTGTGGGTAAACATAAAAACTATAGGAATGGAGCAAGTTTTGCAGTTATATCAGCCCCACATGGCCTGTGTTCCTGAAGTCAGAAAAAAACCCATTTTTAGTGGAAAGTCCTTTCCCCCACATTTGGGCTGTGATCCTTTTCTGACAGATGTCTCCCAGCTGTAATGCTGCATTGTTTTTTCTTTTCTAGAATATGGTTTCACAGCTGTTGGAGATAAAAACGCCCCATAGTCTTATGCTACCAATTATAAGAATAAAATCACAACTTAATCACATTACAACAGCTACGTTAAATAAATGGCATTTTTTAAAGATCCATGTCTAGTATATTAATGATGTCTGAACAATGGTAATCATAAGATAATGTGAACTCAGCTTTTCAAAGTCAGAATTTGCATTCCTCACAAGTTTTCCAGGGCTGCAGTTCTTCAGGACCAACCAACTTGACACTGGAGTCTCCATGGGCTGCAATTTCTTTCAGGGTACATTCACCTACCCTGATGTGGGGTCCTCCATGGGCTGCAGGTAAAAATCTAGTTCACTACTTTCTTTTCCAGGGACTGCAGAAGGATACCTAGAACACCTCCTCCTCCTCCTTGTTCTCTGGCCTTGGTGTCTACAGGGCTGTTTCTCACACAGGTTTGTTTCTGTTGTGGTGGTGTGGGTTTTTCTGTTTGGTTGGTTTGGGTTTTGTTGTTACTTATTGTTTGGTTTTTGTTGTGTTCCCTCCCTGCTCCTCAGTCCTCTCTCTTTGCACTCTTGTAATTTTGGCCTTTCTCAGATATGTTTTCCAAGAGCAGTGGCTGAGGGACTCTGCTTTGCCCTGCAGTGGTTCTTTTGGAACCAGCTGGAACTGTCTGCACAAAACAAGATTTTGAGTTTAGCAAAACTAAGGGGGAGAAAAAACACAATGGGTTTGCCTCATTGTATGTTAAAAAAGCTCAAATTATGAGGATTGTAACATGTAGCCAGTATTAGATGGAATCCACAGGTTAAACTGATCAACTGATTAGTTAGTTATATTGATAATAGCTTAAAATTAGTATGATATTGAAGTATTGTGTATCAATGTTCTACTAAGGGTGTGATGCCTTCAGCATGAAATATACTTTTGTATAGGCAAATTAGGTCCACAAGACTATAGAAGTCAGACATGTCATTTAAACACCTTAGCCTTGATTAAATACATCTAAGTCGGTAAGTGTATGACCCCAGACAAGTCTGCTGACACAAAACTATAGGACATTTTTATCAAGGATTCTTGCTCTTAGTCTTGAACTAATGTCAAATGCAAGCTGAAAGCCAGAAAAACTTTCCAACTCCCAGATTCTGACCTTTTCCCCATGAACTTCAGTAGGGTGCTTTTATGTGTAAACCCGATGCTTTATCTGTCAGAAATGTTTAATTCAGCAGTTGCTTTTGTTCTGTATTGGTAACAAAACAGGAAGTTTATCAAAGACAGTTGTTGCACAATATTTCAAAGGTATGTAATTTATATTAAGAGGAAGTTATTCACTTGAAAATAGGTCTTTCTTTTTTTTTTTTTAACTCCAACTTTTGCACTATTTCAAGTTCTATTTATGAACTTTCAGTGATGTGCAAGACTTCCAATTTGAACAAGCTGCTCTGCCCAGAAGGATGATTGTTCCATTGCATTCCCTGTACAGCAGAAAGAGTGGTGGGGAAGGGAGAGAAACTGAGCTTTACTAGTGGAACACTTTTTTTTTTTGCAGGACATTAACCTTTTTTGTGAGGAAGATTCTAAAACAGTAATGACGATAGTTGCCACTACTAATACCGAAACTATAAAATTCAAGAATTAGGAATGGACATTTAACATGTGCTCAGTCACCTACAGCTTGATTTAAATGTTTTTGTTCTTGTGGTTTACCTAAAGGACTGTTAAACAGTCATGGTTTTATGAAGTACTGACCTTTCTTCATCAGATAAGTTCCACACCACTAAGGATACAAAAACCCATGTTTTCTTTTCAAGAAAATACCTGTGTTAAAAGCAAGCTGTCAGTTCTTTGCAGAATCTAAAGTAATTAAGTAAGGGAAATGAATTTAATGCCTTTAAAATTACAAAACCAATACACCATAACCTTATTGTGAATTAGCACATAAAAATCTTACCAGGAAGCTGTGATGTTAATACATTATAGTCAATAGATTGCCTCTAAAAGATTCCAGCAGAGTTGAGACAATATGCAATAAAAGACATGGGGGTCTACAGGTTCGTGCTTCTCTGCCAGTGTTTGTTTGCCAGTTCCTTGGGCTGTGATACGGAATTTAAAATGATTCCTTGACTAGGGGCTTCAGAAGGCTAAGCCATAAAACCCAGGATTGAGCACTGGTCTGCATAATTTTAGAGTTGAGTCAGAATTCCTCTCTCCCTTCAGCTTAGATACCTAAGTTAGAAATCCAGAAGGACCTCTATTTCTTATGGAAAGCTAGTGATCCTTTCTTGACAGTAGGTGATTAAAACATTCCTTCGGGAGAACTCACTTGAGCCCACTGTTTCTTTTCAATGCAAGATTATAGAAGGAGGCTAACTATGGTACAACCACCGACCTTGTGCAGAAAAACCTCATGGCCATAGCACCTGTATGGGAAATGAAGCTCAGAGCTAGTTCCTGGTTCAGCTGGATTCACGGATTCACAATTTCAACTGAATTCACAATTTCCTGCTTCCTATCCCAGAGGGCTAGGGGACAACATGTTATCCTTTTGTGTGAAGCTGTGAAACTATATCCAAGAGGCATCTGGTCTCTGCTTTTAGAACTTCATAAGTATTTTTTCTTCTTTAGGAGTATTTTTAGATTGAACCCAGAGGACAGCTGTACAACTTCAACCCAAGAGGCTTTCTTTTCTCCCTTGCATTTGAGACTACATCTTACTTTAATTGGCCACATTTTGTAAAAAGAAGCAAGTGCAAATACACAAACGCAGGGGCGTGACCATTTTGAGAGGCCCTACAAATCACCCCATGGTACCTCTGCTGCAGATTACCAGTGGCAGGGTGGTTTAGCCCTCCTCAGGGAACTTGGAAACTGCTTGCAGGGATCAGCAAATGTGGCAAGGATTTTTTGGATCACAGTTTCAGAGCTGGGTGCATCTCCTCTGTGTGTTGTGCGTTTCATTCTTTGGAACCAGCCCTATGATTTGCAGGTCATAACTCCATAATATGATTTCCCTTACTTCCCCAATTATCCCCTTATACCCCAAGGAAGACTCCCTCTGCAAGATGAGTGAGCCTTATGGACTTCTGTGCTGGTCAGTCATCTATAGGTTGATTTTAACTAAACACCAGAATTTATCAGATATTGATCAACACAGCTGCAAACACTGTTCCATTGCTTGAAGTTTTCACGAACCAGTAAGGAGATCAATCAGTAGAGCAGGTATGCTATAGCTCAGCCAAGTAGGATGCGCTTTAATTGAGGAAATTTTTGAGAAAGTTAAAGCTTACCAAATACCCTATGGCAAAGATCATACTCTCTTTCTCTGGTTTATTTGGAGACAAAGGATAAGAGCCAGCTCTCATTACACCAATATCAATACTTTTGATAGTTTTTTCATACTTAGTCAGTAAGAAGTATATCTTAACATAGCCTGAAGACAATTGCCATGGAATACTATCACAGCTCTTCTGAAAAGTATGCTGGCTGGTATTCTGGGCTTTCCTTATGTCCAGAAGTTTAAATTGGCTGTCTATGCTTAATGTAACAAACACATACAGGAAAGGGGTTGCCAGTGTGTCCCTCCATGTATATTCAAGATGTTTCCTGAAAATCTAAGTATTTTTTCAATTCACTCTATTTAAACAATTATTAAACAGTTAATTGGGATTAAACAGTAATTGCAGGCAATAACTCTGAAAAAGTAGGTGCAATTATCTTCATTGTATTAGGAAATATAGATGTTAAGTCAGTTCTGCTAATTTGACAGCGTATAGGCTTTAGCTGTTAATTTCAATGTTGAAATGTTACAAGGCACAGGAATTAAGATCAAGTGTTCCAATTTTCCAATAATTACTCATATGATTACAGTTTAGCCTTTCTGTTAACATGTTTTCTCTTAGACATGAATATGAAGATTTATTTGTCAATACATGTGTTGTACAGTTATGTCTGTTAAGGAATATGCGTGTTATTATTAATTGCAGTTTTTAATAACTTCCCATTCAGAAGCAGTTTTTCTCTCTGATTCATGAAAAAGTAGTTTGTCTCAGTGCTAAATATCAGACTACTCCTTTGGGATAGTAGGAATGTTTAGCTACTGAAAGGACATGCTAAGAGTTCCTGTGTCAGTATCTAAAACTATCTGCAATGATGTTCAAAAGAAACAAATCCTAGTATTCTATGTATCTTTAATCCAAAGAACATTAATACCCCCAATTATTTTTAGTTGATTGATTTGCAGAATGCAGTGACACTGATGTAAAAGAGGAATCATTTGACATTCTTATTTTGTGTTTCAACTTGTGTTTTTAAAGGTTTTGGATATAAGCCAAACAATTTGATTAAAATGTGACAGTCAGTGTATCAAAGAGGTAAAATACTAATAAAATATTCTAATAGCTACATTGATGAAGTATATCCTGTAGGGGTTTTGAGTTCAATTTGTCATTAATTTATTGGCAAAACTCTGTAAATATTCTATTATAGAAACAACTTAACCAGCTATCTGTGAAATCCTATATGTTTGCCAACTTGTGATTTTTTTAGAAACTGTCAGCACTTTTCAATATACATAAGGCAACTTACCATGAGGGATGAAAGAATTAAAAAAATCAATAGCTCAACTGTTTTTGGTATTGAAATGCAGGTGGAGCAAATAATTTACTGAAGCCAAGATTATAAGTTAATTGAATCACACAAAGACAGTGTCATATGCTATTCTGGAAATTTAGTAGAATATAGTATAATGCTACCGTCTGTTTTTAAAGAAACAATCATATTCCTGTTCCTATGAATTTCCTTTTGCTGTACATGGAAAAAGTCAAATTACTGACAAACTGTAAGAACAAGATAATAAAACCCCACTTAATATTTTTGTTCACTATGAAGCTGTAGTGCTTAGCTTTCCTTATGTACTTTGATGATGTTTGTTTCTAACATACAGTGTTCACGAACACAACTATCACAAGTAGAACAGTTTGACTATTTGGTAATATCAAGTCCCCCTCCAGCCTGCCTTGTCTTGAAATAAATTGGAAATCTGTATTGATTTCCAGACCTAGACTCTACCTCCACTTCTTACAGCAGTAGAGCTATTTCTATTAAGATTCCTAAACCTCCTTATCATTGAATAATTTTCATTAAAAAATTAGAAATAATAATAACAAAAAAAGCCTTCCTAAAATGAAAGAGCTACGTTTTTAAAAGAAATGGCTCAATAACTCGTCTTTAAAAATAACCCAGGCCTTCGGCTGCAATCTTTTCATCCCTCAGTTATTCAGCCAGCTTCCCATAACTTTGGTCCTCTGCCTAACACTACTAACAGGGGATTGGGAATTTCAGACTTGACTTTTATCCTTCTTGGCCCACTTGTCTTCCTTGGCACACAAACTGATGACAGTATCTCAGTAAGGTTGAGGAAGGAAAGAGGGATGAGCTACAGGTTAATAAAATGTAGATATTGTTACATTATGTGAAGAAAGGTCGAGACAATAGAGTTACAGTAGACTCTGAATATCATTATTTTTTACAATTTTTAGTATATCATAACACTTAAATCTACATAGTTTTCCTCCAGGACAAAACAATTACTTCAGCTTTCCCGAGTTCACTATTCCAACATGGATATTTTTGAAAAATGTACACAAAGTAGTCACAGCTGTGGATTTTAACAGTTGGAGTTGTCAGCATTATCCATCACAAACTTTCTTCATAGCTCTTCTACTGATTGAATCAGATTTAATATATCTATTTCCAACAAAGACATACATGAGTCTATATTTCTATATATAAATAACTACAGAAAGAAATACATATCTCATGCACAGGGTTATCACAGTCTTGCATTTGTATCTGAAAGGAGTACTCCAGCTATACAATTTCCGTTTTCAGCAACACAATGGCCAGCTGAACATGTCAGTCTCTTGAGTTTCAAACTGAACAAGCTCTTTCAAACTGTACCAATAAATGTAGTTCCCACACATGTTTTTCTTTCTCACTCATCCTGTATCAAGTTCCCACTTTTCTCTTTGCTCCTTTTTTTAATGGTTTGTTTTGTTGTTTTTTTTTTCATTCTATAATATTCTTCCTTGAAACTCAAAATCCTCCAGCAGGGCATACTGATTTTTTTTTTTTTTTCCAGCAAGTCAAGTATTACTTATAAACTATAAAAGCAGCTTTGTCAAAACCAAAATATGCTTTTTAGAACTAGCAACAAATGATCAACAGGGAAAGTCAAAATTTATCTTTTTTACTTCATCAAGCATTTGTTTGACTTTAATAATTAAAAATGGTATCAACATTTCTAGTTTAATGCCTTTTTATTTTTTTTCCATAATGCATATTTAAACAAGAAAATAATCCACCAAAAATATATTAAAAATTCTTAGCCAATTTGAAACAAAGATTTTGAAATATTGGAAATTCCTGCCTAAAGGAAGATCCTGGTTCTGATGAGTGTTGTTCTTATTTCATTTTACCATCATTCCATCTTTTTCTCTCCTGTTATAAGACATATTTTTGCTTAAACACCCATATTATCTACTCCAAATATCATTTTACTGAAGTGCCCGGTATGGCTCACATTATTTATCCATAGCATCTGATTCTACAAAACAATTCACCTACCAGTGTTAAATCCTGTAGGTGGGTGGAGAAGAGAGGTTGTGAACTTTAGTTTTCTTTGAAACAAAGACACACATCAAGGGCTGTCACATCAGTTTTATTGTTTTGTGAGCTCTGTTCTATCTTGTTTTATGATCGCAAATATGTCATTTACATATGTATAATTCAGATGTGCCCATCTTACTGGTGAGTAAATTTCCAGTTGAATGAGGGCACAGCCTATGCTGAGTCAGAGTCAGATCTTGGCTTACCATCCCTGAGGGAGCACTTGCTATCTGATATGAATGGAGAACAGTGGCCAGACCTTTAAATTATTATGATTTTTGAATGGCAGGAAGCAGATTTCTTAGTTATCATTAAGCAATGATGGGTCCTAGTTCTTTAGTACAGGCCTTCGCTGAGTCTGAAGGCAGCAGGTCAGGAGAAGGTGAGCTGTGGCAGGAGCCAGTCCTTACACTTGCAGCAATAAAGAAAACAAGACAAAACTCAAGCAGAGCATTAGACTTTTTCTCCTTTACTTATTACTTCTAAGTAGGCTGGAGACAGTTTAAACGTTTGAACTCATCAGCATAGTTTTATCTGGAAAATTGAACAACTTTCCACACAACTGGAGGAACTTACTGTAGTTAGGAAGGAAAACAAGCTTTAGTAGGCAGCACCTAGCCTACTCAAGACTGTTAATATTAGAGGAGTTTTTTTCCCTACAGAGCTTAGAAATTATCTTATATGTTACCTGAAGGAAAATCTGTAATACTGTAAAGCCTACAGTAAGTTCTGCTAACAGATGTTGTATTTCTATTGAAGATATACTTAACGGAGACATTTATACATTCTGATGAGGTGAACATTTTGTTTCTCATGCTTATATGTGCATATTCCAGTCTTGATTTTTGCCTTTTAAAGAACATTATTATTTCTGCAATTTTTTTTTTTTTTTCCATTAATGTGAAAAATGTTTGAAGTCTGAGCATTTCCTTCCATAAGAAAAAGCTTCATATCTCTGTGGAAACCCTCTTCAAAGCTTCACGGTGCAGTGGGAAGAAAAAGCCGTTATAAAAGCTCACATTGTTTGAAGCAATTATCTTAATCTGTCTCCACTGAATGAATATATAATTTTGAAGATATTTACATAAGTGAGCAGGGCCTTTCGCTCTGTTCAGGCACTTTGTTTATTTAAAGATCATTCACTACTGTCAGTATATTAAGCAAATGTCTCTTATTTAAGCTGAGAAATGTATATATTGCATAGTCAAAATAATAAATTCACTTTTACAATACTCAATTCAGTCTTTAGAAAACAATGTAATGAAAATTAAAACTGGGTTGGACCATTTTATTAAACAACTAAGCAGCACTGGATAACAATATAAAATCCAATAGTGGGGGTGGAGGGAAGGAAGAAAATGAGGCAAGTTATTTTGTGTATATATGCACATATGTTTCATAGGTATCTGTGCAAGTGATATATATTGACTATAACTAGACTACATTAACATATTGTTTAAAGAGTAAGTCTTACTTGCTATCCTAAAAAAAACATTTTTAGAACTCGTTGTTGGAACATGTTATGTTCGGATATAAATTTGAACTATCAGTTCAGCTAAATTGCTTTTGAAAGATTTGGTTTAGACCTACAAAGTTCCAGTGTAGTCAGTATAAATAACATCATCTGCAGCTAAAGTAATGGTGGTTTCATGGTTTCCTATAAACTGAAAATGTCAGTTTTCAGCTACCATTCATGAACATTTTCAACTTAGACCAACTTAAACTTGAAAAAAATCTTATTTAAAAAATATTATTTACCAAGTCACACAAAATAGTGTAAACTTTTGAGAACAGAAAACATCTCAGAAAAGTTGTAAATTAATGTTCACTTCTGTCACAGAAGAATCTAGTGTTTATTATGAATTGTTTGAATTGTTTAAATTGTTTATTCATTATCTCACTCTCAAAGAATACCTACAGCAACATTCATATTGAGATGGCTGATGTTTTTTACTAGGTTTTCTTTTTTCAAATGAATTTTTGAGAAGTTCTCAAATTTCTGGCATCTTAGCTAAGCTAAGTTTTGCTTAGCTTTAAGAAATATTCTCGAAGATGTTTATCTTTAGTGCAACATTATGCTTTAAAGATTGTACCAGTGACAACACTGAAGAAATTAAGACAGCAAAGGATGTGCAAGAAGAAAGTACTTAGTAATCATAAATGTTACTCTCATTGCTGGAATTTCCTTGGGTTTCTCTAACTGTCACTAGTAATATCCTTGGCTATTTGCTAACCCTTTAGTCTTTATCCGCTCATTGCCCTTTGATTAGAGATGCAGAACTAGTGGGAAGTGTTCATTATTCATGCAATGTGACAGACAGGTCACGGGAGAGAGCTGAAGCAGGTATTCCAAGAACTGAGGCAGCATTCACAGCTTTTGCCTTGAATAAAACACAAGTAGCTATCCAGAAAGCTCAGGATGTAAGAGACAATATTTTCTTAATTCTACTTTTTCGTGGTTTTTTTTGTTTTGTTTGTTTGTTTTGTTTTGTTTTGGGGGTTTTGCTGTTTGGGTTTTTTTTTTTTCATTTTCAGCCTAAATCCAAGAATATTAAAATGTATGTCTCTCTTCTCTTCCTACCCCAAATAGAGATTGCTCTAATCTAGCTCTGAATCATGACCCCTATCTAAAGAAAAGCATTTCCTAAAAATTCCTATAAGTCTGAGTGCCTCAAGTATTTTGAATATTATCTCTTGGAAAAACTTAATTCAGGCCCAAACAGTACTGTGATGCATTGAAAAAGGAGTAATTTTCCCCACTCAAAACCTGTTCCACATGGTAATATGCTTTTCCACTTTGGTTCCAAATACTGGTATGCCAAATTAGAAATTCACAGTGGAATTTTATTAGAAATTAAAAAGCTCTTTAGAGAAGAAAACGTTACCATATCTTAGACTTACTGTTGCACCATGACATTAAAATCCACCTGAGTGCTTTAAATCCAACAGGTTTTATATTTGTGCTTGACTGTGTACAACTTCTAGTTTTGTTATCAAGCGCAACACTTACCAAACACAGGAAGATAGAAATGGCGTCCTGCCATTATAAGCGGCAATATTACACAGGCTTTGACATAAAACCTATCAAGCAAAATTATTGTCCTCTTAGCAAAGGTGTTTTCACTCACTAATACTTTTCTTTTGGTAGAAATTTGGCTACTCTGAATTTTTAAATAAAATCAATCCTCTTATACTAACTCATAGAAATATCTGCCAGTCCTAAGTATTTAAATTATTTGAGTATTCAAGCATTTGAAGAAGTCCTGAAGTATTTTGTGCCACCAGAAAAGACACTTCTCAAAATTGAGGGCCTTATTTTGATGAAAAATTCAAGGGCCTTTCCGTTCTACGTTGTTTTAGCCAGTCAGACTACTTAGCCTGAATGGTTTTCTCATTATATATCCTTTGAGGAATACAACAATATTGACTTCGGGAGAACTGAAGTAATGAACACAAACGCTTTGCATACATACACTCATATGCATGCTTGTGAGTTGCACACAAATGAAGTGATTTTAAATTCATATAAAATTATATTAGTTAATAATAGACACTATCTTCACCAACATTGGTAATGTAATCTGTGTTTCCCTGCCAACAAGAGAAGGGGTAAGTACTTCCTTAAATTCCAAATACATATATATATTTCCTTATATCCCAAATATTGACTTATTTGTCAGTACGTATTGACAAAACATTCATAAGGATCATAAAAGATCTTCAAAGTACAAGCTTTCCTCAAAATTGTATTAAATAGGCATAGGATGGAAATCCATATTCTACTTGCACTATTGAGTACTTAAATACAGGCGTTCTTTTTTCTCCAGAGGTAATTTCTAACCATAAGGCAGTCATTCAGAGAAATTGCATCCCTAGCTCCTTAAGGCTAAGCATCTTTCTACTCTTTGAAATTCTATCTAATTACACTGGCAAATAAGAAGCCTTCCCAAATTGAATTCCTTCTGACAGTAACATGCGATGACATTTAACGATGTTTATTTCTTTGGAGATTCTTCATATTGCAAGAACAGTCTAACCTGCACAAGCAAAAAATGCTGCTATACTTTCTTCTGCTTTCAAGATACCTAAAAAGAAAGCTATTTGGCCTTCTGGAAACTATTTGGGTACATTAGAGGCGTTTATAGGATTTAGGTAAAAATCTCTATATCTGGAATATGACAGTTAATATACCATTTAAAAAAGACAAAAACCCACCAGCCCTTAGCCTCTCTATTTGAAAACACTTGCAACTAGTGGCCTTATACCAGAGATAATCTCCCAAATCTAAAAATCAAGCATGCTTAATTAGAACAGACCAGAACAGCAGGGAAAAGATCTCTAGAAACATCTTCTTTTACATTGACTGCCATTTAAAACAACCAGATACACAAATGCTTAGTATGTGGTGATATCACAGGCAGCTACCTTTTATTCTGCCTTTTAAATAAAGCAGTGGCTTTGGGGACCTATGCTGTAATGTTGATTTTAGTGAATACTGCTTTTCTTCTGGAATAGCAGAAGAAATTTCTAAGGGAGGACAATTATTCCAGTCAGAGAGCTTTAGAGATTTTATGGTTATTGCACTGAACTTCAGATATCATTGCTGCTGTATGCATACTTCAGATGGCATTGTAGCATATCTGTACCTTAGTTTAAATGATCTAGTTCATGTACCAGAAGCAGTCTAACAGCAGCTGCACAAAGCTCTTGCAGCTGCAGGAATGTGTATTAATTTACCTTGCCGAGAAGACTTGATAATTTCCCCAAGCTGAGCTCTGCATTAGCATGGTTAGCCTGCCAGTTTTTTAAGTTAGGTTGAGTAACTTCACAGTGCAGGGAGATATAGTATAAAAGAAATCACCAAGGCTTGAAAGCTATGAATATGGTCAATGGTCTCACTAGAAGGCATGGTTACTAGCAGTTGAAGTCGATCCATCACTGTGCTGGTGTCCAAAGCATGTAACAGCACACAGTGCACACTTTTCCTCATCATGATATCACATAATAATGTATGTGCTCTGAATAACTTATATCTTAAAGATACACCAGTCTGTGGTAGCCTTGGTCTAGATTTCATCTTTTTGACTCAATATAAATGGCAGGAATAGGGTTGCAGCAGAGAGTCTTTCAGGACTCAACAGAAGCATTATCTTTAATTCCTCTGTTTCCTTCTTCTGTTTTGTCTGCAGCAGTATCTTTGATTTCTTTAATTTTTGCCACAGGAACTGTTTATCCGATTCTCACTGCCATTTCAACATTGCTCTCAGGAAGTGCTTTCTCTGTCCGATCACATTTGTGTGACAGATGGTGCAAATGACCACCACATAGATGCTAGGATAGTGTGAAGTGCTACTGCTTACTACTTGATGTTTCACCAGCTGGCAACAGTAGATGACTAGCAAGGATAAATTGGGAAAAAACAATTCTGTGTCCTGATTTCTCTGATTTTTTTAACTAAATTTTAAGTGTGGATCCTCTTCAACCTTTTCTAAATGTCTTATTTGTTGGGTGACATGGTCCAGTGTGAGGAGTCCCTGCCCACAGCACGTGGGGTGGAACTAGATAATCTTGAGGTCCTTTCTAGCCTTAACTATTCTATGATTCTATGATTTTTACACATTTCTTCTTGCCAACGTTCTTGATCTCTAACAAAATTTGCAAAGCGAATTTCTTTCCATTGGAGGCAGAGCTCAATCCCTTAGTCACTAAATAGTGACTAACAGCATCTTAGTCTATTGTTTAAACTCCTCTATTATTTGTAGTACAGGCAGATTTTCGGCGAATATGTGGAATATATCCACCTTTTCTACCCGGATGCCTCCAAGTCTCTCAGTAGGTGTTTGGGTTGCTAGCTGTTTTGGTCCACCAAACATGTCAAGACTTCACTTGTTTGGAACAGCAAAATCTAAATGAAAGAAAACGTAATCTTTATCATCTCTGGTCTTCTTGCTAGTACACACATCCAGACTTTTACAGTTTGAATCTCTGAACTAGAATTCAACATAGAAAATATGCAGACTTCCTGCTTCAATATGACTGGACTTTTCTTGTCAGGCTAATCAATCATTTTCCCATTTCTATTTGTACATGTCTTTACTCATTCCACCTTCATCAAATTCCCTTCTCACATGGCCCACAACCCTGCTTGGTTACTGCTCTAAGCTCAACAATTTGCCTGTTTCCTGCTCAGTCAAGCTTCAGACTGATCATCTCTCAGGTCATTTTCTTCCCTAATTTCTACAAGACTTTTTTTCCAAAATGTTGGTGAAAAAACTGATGCAGGTCTTCTCCTGACCCCTGATTTTTTTTACTAAGACCTGTTTGGGGTTTTTTTTTATTATTAGTAGTATCATTTAAAAGACACTGTTATCTCTAAGGCACACAAAAGTCTACTACACTTATGGTACCATGCATGTGATAGAAATGGAGAGTTACATTTTTACTCTGAAAAAAACCCAATGTCATGTAAGAACATTTCCAATCACTGTGCAGTCTGTTGGTAAATATAGCTTTTAGCAGCAGTGTTAAAAAAGATAGAAACTTATTTTGCAAAATGAATCTTGGTTGATAAAGCAACAAATACTTAGCTTTTGTAAGCCTGAAACCCAAGTGGAACTTCTGTTTAGTTCTATTCTTTTTGTTAGAGGTCTGAGAATGCTTTGCAATGATTTATGACAACTGCTTATTCTCAAATGTAGGTATAAGACCATCTAAAACACCTGCAAAAAGAGACAAGAAATTTAGCAACACTGAAAGATCATATTTTCAGAAGCATTCATCAAAGGATGTCAAAAACGTGTCCTGCTTCCCATCCATGCAACTAAAATTCTCTCTCAGATGCAATTTTATGTTCAATTTAATGTAAAAAGCTTTCTCTGAATAAGATTGGGGGTTTCCTACTGCTAACCATTCAGAATTTTGTCTGGCAGATGAGATCCTTGATTCGTCTCTTTGACCAGATGATTCATATCTCTGAATCTTTTTATTACTTTTTCCCCTTTTACTGTAATGTCAAACTTGTACAACTTGTCTTCAATTCCTCTTCCATTTTAAACTCTTCCTATAGTAAATGAGAAATAGCAATTTGACTTCTGACTACTCCATGGTGACAGTTGGCCTTGCGCTTTTTTTGTGTGTTCGTTTTTGGTCACTCCTCCTTACGCTGACACTTAGCATTTGGAAAACCAGCACCACAATATCTTTCTACAGACCTCCCATTTCACGAAGCCTACGTAAGGAACAATAGTAAAGCTGAAAATGTGCAGCAATGACTACCTCTCATATCCACCACCTTGTAGTTTACTTCGCTCTTTATGATCACCAATCATCCTACACATTTATCTCTTGTGATAAAATTCAAGTTAAAACTTTCAGTTACTGTTTTTTTTTGTCCTGCATTTGTACAGTAGCTACAACAGTGGGACCATTATGCAGGATTAACATACTTAAATAATACAGAAAAGCAAAGTGTAGTTAATGGAGACATCAGTTATTCTGAAAGGAAATATTTCAGCTTGGTTTGCTTACTGTATATTAACACAAATGCTTATTGTTGGAACAAATTGAAACAGAACTGTTACTGTGATTTGGCAGAGTTACAGAAGTTAAACCCTATTGTGTTACATATTCAGCCTTAAATCATGAAACCATATTAGCTGCATGGTAAAAGGCAAGTGAAAAGTATTTATTTAAAGTACACATATAAGGAAAAAACTATATTATTTAATTTTAATACTTAAAAAAACTAGGTCACCTTCATAAGGCTCTATTTACCGTATAAAGGTTAAAACTCACATATTGAGGTCAACTAGAAGGGGTTTGTCACATCCTTTCACAGCATATTCTGTTACATCCCATTGCTTCAAAAGGACAGACACTCTGCCTTTTAAATGGGTTCTGTGAAGATGGAAAAATCCATTTCATACTGATTTTATACTAGGCCAACTATTGGAAGTAGCAAGGTTCTGTGTAGAATGAAGAAAAAAAAGAGAAAAAAAAATAAGTCAAAAGCCTTCTAAAAAGAGATTTTACTTTGAAACTTTATGTTTTAAACAATCCACCTTTTTTTTTTTGTCTTCATCCCAGAGTAAAAAAAATAATCTTGGTGAAATATAAACTATTTTGACTATACTGTATATATAATGACAACAATTACTATAACCTAAAATATGAACATATTTTATCACTTATTTCCTCAGACTCTTAGTAGCTTTTTTTAATCATTCACATTTTATTACTCCTTTAGCAAGCAAGACAATAAAAAAAGTTTGGTCATTTGGAAAGGTTAACAAAGAGTAAACAAGAACCTCTGTGACAGAGGAAAAAGAGAAAAATATTCATGTTGTGTTCCAGGAATAATGATGCTGATGTTCACGTATTTGCTTTTCTATTTTGTCTCTGCTTAACCTTTTCTCTCCCAAGAGGAAAGGCACTTGCCACTGACAAATTATTCACATTGTGTCAGATGACAGTAATCAAGTAATTTATTTGCATAAGTTTTCAACTGTTCCTCAGAACAACAGCACTAAGTAGGCAACTAATTCTCAAGTCATGCTGTGGGTATTAATAGCAGCTGAAATGGATAAGGAACAATTTGGTCAACTGGGTGAACAACACATATAACCCCGAGTAATTTGATTTATTATTTATCTAACATTCAGCTTGATCCATGCAGTCCACAGCAAAAAAAGATTTTCATGAGGATCAGCAAGGAAATACTGCTCCAGCAGAAAGTGAGGTTATAAGAATGATAGAATTTAGTTTCCTTAGTGCTGCTTCACTGGGTTTCAGACTGGTATTAAGTGGCCAGATTTTCAGAGTGCTTCCTCATCATTCCCTATCTGCAAATCAGTGTCAACAATAGCACACTGACAGTCACCTTCAAATATTGGCTTTATGCTGTTACTATGTTGCTTGTTTTGCAAGCTCTTTGTGCTGTTCACAGTGGTCAACAGCAAAAATCCTTGAAAATCCTTCTGTGGGCATGTTTAAAATTAAGATTAAAGCACTGTGTAGTATGAGTGACTGAGCTACCACAAATGGCACACAAAAAAGAATCTGCCTACAGAATGCCTAACATAGTTTTGGCCTGAAAAAAACCCCAAACAACACATATTGATCCCATTTTCAGAACTGTTGAAACACCTGATTCACAGTAGTCTTGAAAAACTACTGCTTCTTCAGCCTTGGTTTATGCTACCAATCACTGGTATCTCAACTATTACAGTTTGTCAACTTCCTATTTGAAACTGCATTAAAAAACTCATCAACCATCAAGTGTATTTTTTTTGTCACCACACAGTTTCCTTTTCACACATAAACAAATTGTAAACTGGGGTTAAGTTTGACATTTGTCACAGCCTTTGGAAGGACAAGACTATCATGGAATCAGTCTAAATCAGTGCATGCAGAACAGAGCTTCAGCTTGTTTTACCATGCCCTTACCGTGTACTTTGATTCAGCACTATCCATCGGGTTTTTTGTTTCTGTGTACATTCTTTTAGAACTTGGATGCAAACTGTATTTCCCACAAAATGCCATTCTCTCCATCTGTCTATAAGAGAACAACAACATGAAATGAGACAAGTTTGTTACACATCCTATTGGCTCACCTTCACCCTGACTCATCTGGTTAAACTGAGTTTATGTGATTTAATGGTAATAAGATAGTCAGTGAGTATAACAAATGAATGGATGTTTTGCTAATAAATAAAACTCTGGTCTTGTCACTTATCCCTGTACGGCAGAAATCAGGTTGAGAACAACACTGCCAAGTTCTAAACAAGTTTGATTCTACTTCGTAGTATTCCAGCTAAGTAAAAATAACAAATGGGCAATGAAATTATGAAGATATAATAGAAGGCTTTACTTAACGGTATGTTGATCGTACATATACTATTAAAGTATTGATCAGTAAGAAAAATCTGGCATTAGTCTGTATGTACATTGTATTTTTATTAACACTACTTCTGCTTTACTTTTAAAAAAATCTTCCCATACTTTTCTGCATTTAAGAAACACTACTGAAAGGGTGTGGTTTTGTTGTTTGGTTTTTTTTTTCTTTTGATGAAGACATATATTGCATATATGTCCATAAGAACTCCTGGACAAGTATGCAGAGAATTATTACTGAGAATCTCACTGAAAGTTGAGGGTTCTCTACTGAATTAATTGCTTAGCTAGTTCTTCAGGTTAAGTACAATCATTTTGCTGGAAAACATTCCAGAGTTACTAGACCTCTGCCAAGCTATGCATTTCAGTAGCATACAGCTGTCTGAATTATGTTTGAAGCTCTGATTATCTCTGTGCTGACGAATATACTTTCTGCCATAAGTTGAGAACAGCAGTAGTTGGGAAGTTTTTCTGTTCCCCTGTGTGATATCTTCATCCTGGCTGATAACTGTTTCTCTTTTCTTCTTCTCCCAAGATAGGAGGAAAATAGATGCTGAGAAAAGGTTGGGTTCATTCTGTTTCAGTCAGGCTGAACAAGTTACTTCTTCCTTCCCTTTTTACATTATATCCTCCCACTAACTGCTGTTCTGCTCATATACATGGTTCCTCTGATACTGTTATTGCCTAGAAGAAATCTGAAAAATCCAGGTGAGCAGCAGGCCAGATCTGCATTTATCACCTCTAGAGTTGCTTTGCATCTTGCTCCTCATTCTTGGCATCCTATTTTAAAACCAAGCATGATTTAATTATTGTTAATTGAAATTACTTTGAATATATTTCGTGCTAACATTTGCTTACTGCTGTGTTGATTGAATGGCTGAGCTATAACTTTCGTTGTTGGATCTGATTTTAGCAGGACAGCTGTATCTGTGTATGGTGGTTCCTGAGTCTATGTTTTTATATATGTTTAAAATTTAGACAATATTTTGGGGTGCTAATGTGATTACCTGGAGACCTGACATGAAGCTGCAGTACTGTACTGCATTTTCTTCCTGTCTACCCAGACACACATATTTGGGTATTTTCAAGGTGCAAGGGTCCAGTGAATATTTGGACATACTCACAGTTGGTGGGAACTAGCTCATCATTCAGAAACCATTTTCTCCTTAGTTCCAAAAGCAGAAAAGACACAAGTCCCTGAAGATCGATGCAGCATTATCAGGATCTATGAAGGATAGCTTTCTTCTCGTATTTTCAATACCTTTCCTAAGTGTTTTGGGGTGGTTTTAATAGATATTTGAGGGAAAGGAAGAGGAAGACTTACATTCCCTTGAAGGAAATAAGTAGACATAAAATACTTCAAAGCTTACCACCACAAAGCGCATATCTTTTGTAGACAAGTAGGACCCTATTACACAAAAAGGATTTTAAAGTCATCCTTAAGGGGCAAATATCAATTGTCAGCTTTTATGCTGACCTAGCAATTTACTCACAAATATTCATTATTAAGTACACCCTACACTAATTTCTCTCTTTAACACTGATGATCAGGATATGTCTGTTAGAGGTGGTACTTGGGACTTCCCTATGCAAGCAAGCCATTTTTAAAACCTGTAGACCAGGGAATGCCACAGATTTTAACATCGTTCTTCAACTGAAAAACAGGAGAATAACAGGGCTCAGATTTTTTTATATCTTATGAACTTCTGCTATTATGAACTATTCCTGGAGATAGGTTGTGACTTACGCAGTTAGGGATGACTTAGGCAGGTGAGAATCGTCTCTTCAGTGCTGACTTGTGAATAACAGAATGCATAAATCATTGCACTTCTTTCTGGGTTCAGCTAGACAGCTCAGCAGACCTGCACATGGAGCCCTGTGATGTGGTGCTGCGTCAGCACTTGAGGTGCAACTCTTCAGCTTAAGCCACTCCAAGAAATTATTAAGGGAGCTTTCCCAGTTGCCAGGGCTGCAGTTTTGCCTAGCCTTCACATATATAATGAATTAGCAGATTAGTACTTGATCAAACACAAACCTTCACTGTACACTACAATTTCTTTTAATGCAGTGGAATAAAAATATCAAGCAAACAATATTTGGCAGTCTCTTAACATAAATAGTAAAATTTTCTCCTTCAGCATCCAATGCAATAACTTGTAAATGCTCCATTCCTGGCAGTGTTCAAGGCCAGGCTGAGCAGAGCTTTGGGTGCCATGGTCTAGAGTGAGAAGTCCCTGCCCATGGCTGATCTTAAGCTGATCTTAAGGTTCTTTCCCTTCTGTGATTCTACGATTATTTAACATAAAAAGTCTTATTTAACTTTTAAATAAAAGACATCTTCTTGAGACATTTAACCATCACAAATCTGCAACAGGGATATCTACCTTCAGTTTTAGAATGTGCACAAGTAACTACTGACATGTCCAAAGTGAATGTTTTGAGAATCCAGGATAGATAATGAATAAAGTGAAGAAATGTATTTTAATGGTTCTCATTCTGCTCTGTGGAAGGATTCATTCATTTTTTGATATATAAAAAGAGCTTGCTTTAATGTTACAGAAAATCTCTAATGTGTTTAGTCATACTCATTCAGTCAAGATGACCAGAGAATATAATCACACTCATCATATTCTTCCCTTTTCTTCTCTCAATTCCCAGTATTAATCTCATGACAAAGGTAGAAACAGCAAACTCTAAAAAAATACCAACCATCCAGGGTTCAATTCTATATGCAAGCACACAGATACCTAGTTCACTGGGTTTTTTTCCCTTGTCTTGCATGTATTTCATCTCCAAAAACTTAGACTGAACTTCTATCTAGAAAACTAAGCCTTAAGTTAATAATCCACATCAGTTTGTAAGTTCTAAGAAGTAAAATAAATCCTAGCTAAGCCATCACTTCTTTTCCCAAAGATAGCCAGAACATACAGAGGCCATTTCATGCCAACTCTGCTTAGTTTTCCCACACTAGCAAGGTACATTGGAGTGGGAGTGAGAGGAGGAGGAAGCAACAGGACAAGACACATCTTCCACTCTGCCTTCTCAGGTGCTGCCATATGGTACAGCTTTATGCCTGTTTATGTATATGTCTTTCATTCTCCGCTTTCTCCCATGGGTAATCACCCGTCATCCATCATTGCACTGTTTAGCATGCTGCCAGTGCAGGCTGCACCTCTCCAGGGGTTCATTCTGCTTTGGTTATGCAAACCCCAACATCACTACTTATTTCTTACAGCCCAGTATGTTTCCCTGTGCAATTTAGCTTCATTAGAGTTACTGTACAACATGCAGAAAAAGATAATTTCTCTTTTGAAGTGTCTCTGCATAAAACATTACAAATTTAAATTAGGAGTTCATGGCTTAACAAGAGATAACCATGGCCTTGCTCAGTGTAAGGTCAACAAAGATTTTTCTCTACTGGCAAAAGAAAAAAAAAATGTTCAGTGAATAAAAATTTTAGAAACAATATCATTGTTTTAAAAGGGCAATGCAAATGGCTTCAGCATGTGCAGCAACATTACCTTTAATTCCAAACATCAAGTTGAAATATACGAAGTATGCCAACATCAAAAGCAGCAGCTCACCAGGTAACAAGATGAAAGCAGTGTGAAAACTCAGGGAGGCATTTTGCAAACTACATGACTAGAATTATAATAGTAGTAGAAATATTAACATACATAATGCATATATCAATAGTTCTATACATATATGCAAATCTATATGTTATTTTTTATTACACATGTGTTATATATATGTAAAATTAATAACCCTCCATAGGCTATTTTTATATAGACATTTATATATACATACATGTACATTTATATATGCATGCATGTGCATGTGTATGCATGCATGAAAGCTTAATTTTATATATATACACACACAAGAGTTATTTATTTGAAACTACATGCATTTTAGAGTTTTCTTTTACTAAAAGTAAATGATAAGGCAGTGATGGTGTTGCAAGCAGGATAAGCTGGTTACAGTGAAGTGAGAACAGAGTGAGTTTTTAGAGGAGCCAGCAATGATTTTCATGTGTTAATCTCTGCTCCATAGTTTTTCCACTGCACCCTTCTCACTCTTTCAGGCTTGCTAAATTAGTAAGTCACATTGTGACCGATACATCTAACAAGAGAGGTCATTTAGTGAAGTCTGGGCCAGCACATTCTGCTTGAACAGCATGTGATGTCTTCAAGATCCCTTTCTTTCCTGCAGGGAAAGCAAAAGCTTCATCAGTTCTTCTGTGCCAAATGCATTCTTCTGCAAGTGGTACTTCCAACAAAAAAAAATCTTCGCTTATACAAAGAGACACCCAAGTTATATCTCCCTGCACCACGTTGAAACTACAGGCACCCACTGGCATGACAGCCTTCTGAAGGGATCAGTAGTGTAACGACATTAACACCAAAGGCCAAGACATTGTACTACTTCTGTGAAGTATATCCTGCAAGGAGACACAGGGGAAGGTGAAGGACAAGGAAGGTCTGGGGTCACTGAATCCATGATTTTTCTGGCCAGGAGCTGGAACCACAACATCAGAAATGTCACCAGGCTCCTCTGGGTGAGTGGACAAAAATCTGGAGCTGAGCCCTGTACCCAGATCTATCAGTGGAACTATGCCAGTGAAAAATGTTTTATCTCCAAAGCTGTTCTGGCAAGTTATTGTTAAAAAAAAAAAATCCACATTCACTTCTAGGTACCACAGGAAATAAATCCAGCTTGGTTTTTTCAGTCTCCATATCCCATTTTTTGTATTTTTTCTTTCTGCTGATTTTAATGTAATTGCCTATGCTGTCTTTAAAAGCTAACACTTAAAAGTTTCAGCTGAATCTCAGTCTGACCTCTAGAATTAATCCCTTTCTGACAAAAGAAAAAGTGATTCTAGCACGTGCAGTGAACTGCAGGGGAAAATATTCGTAGTTGATGCTTAAATGCCTAATTTGCTGCTGCTGATGCATGAGCAACAGATACAGTATCTAATATCTAGCAATTAAATTACACTGAAAATGAATGGAGGTTTGAGTCCATCAAGACAAAGAACACTTGAAAAGTTGAAGCTCTTAGGCTTTTCTAATATCAATATTAAAAAAAAAAGTCTTTCAATATACAGTAAGGAGAGATTAATCAGTAAGCTAAGCACTCTATGAATTTAGTACTCATTCTACAGAAAATTGCAGCGTGTACACTGCTAGCCAGAATATGGTAATAATTCAGTGTTGATCGTGGTATTTTAATTCTAACACTGCATTACTCTAAAGTGTGCTTTTTGGTTACAACGTTTAATGTGGATCATTAATTCTTATACTTAAAAATGTGTATCCTTGAGCTATAAAAGATATGGTACATCTTCATTCTTTATAATCTACAAAAAATACCATCCTGATACTGATCATTTAAAAGCAGATATAAAGAAAGTCAGCACCAGTTGGTTTCAGTAGCATGTAGTGCATTCTTCTATAAAGCTATTTAATACAAGCTTGCCTCATGCTGGTTTCTATTTCCACTGATGTTCTCAACAGCTCATCTAGCTTTAAAAAAACAGGAGCCAGATCTATTTTCAAGATATCCAGGGTGAATCAGAGGAATCAAATTACTCTGGCCTGTCACAGACTATGCTAAGCACTAAGTAGTTGTTCAGCTTTAGTTTGTAGGAGGCCGTATACCCTCAACATCCTCCAGTGCCTATGCTCCAGGGCTGCTTATCAAGGCACATGCTGCTGTTTCTGCTATTTGTGATATCCACTAAAACACCCACAATAATAGACATAAACACAAAACTGAGGACTTGTAATCAATGTACAGTTCTATTTTACAAGCCAGTAGCTTTAGCTTAAGTGTTTTTCTATATTTTCAAAACAATGGAGACAGATATTACTAACAACAAAACAGACAGACAATAGATTTTTGATAAATTGGAGAGGGCTTTTCCATCATTTTCCATCCTTCTGTTCACATAAAAATTCTTCAACACAAATGATATTTTGTTTATTTATATCAGCCTCAGATTCATCAGTTCAATGAAATTGTATTTTTCTGCAACAGAATCACAGAATCCCAAGGGTTGGAAGGGACCTCAAAAGATCATCTAGTCCAACCCCCCTGCAAGAGCAGGGTAACCTAGAGTACATCACACGGGAACTTGTCCAGCCAGGCCTTGAATATCTCCAACGTAGGAGACTCCACAACACCCCTGGGCAACCTGTTCCAGTGCTCTGTCACTCTCACAGTAAAGAAGTTTTTCCTGATGTTCCCCACAGCATCCTCATAGATAAGCTAAGGAAGTGTGGGCTTGATGATCAGGTAGTGAGGTGGATCAAGAACTGGTTGAAAGGAAGAAGGCAGAGAGTTGTGGTCAGTGGGGCAGCATCTAGCTGGAGGTCTGTGACTAGTGGAGTCCCTCAGGGGTCGGTGCTGGGACCAGTGCTGTTTAATATTTTCATCAATGGCCTGGATGAGGGAACTGAATGTACCCTCAGCAAGTTCGCTGATGACACTAAGCTGGGAGGAGTGGCTGACACACCAGAAGGCTGTGTTGCCATTCAGCGCGACCTGGACAGGCTGGAGAGTTGGGCGGGCAGAAACTTGATGAAATTCAACAAGGGCAAGTGTAGAGTCTTGCATCTGGGGAGGAACAACCCCATGTACCAGTACAGGTTGGGGGTTGACCTGCTGGAAAGTAGTGAAGGGGAAAGGGACCTGGGGGTCCTGGTGGATGGGAGGATGACCATGAGCCAGCACTGTGCCCTTGTGGCCAAGAAGGCCAATGGCATCCTGGGGTGTATTAGAAGGGGGATGGTCAGTAGGTCAAGAGAGGTTCTCCTCCCCCTCTACTCTGCCTTGGTGAGGCCACGTCTGGAATATTGTGTCCAGTTCTGGGCCCCTCAGTTCAAGAAGGACAGGGACCTGCTGGAGGGAGTCCAGCGCAGAGCAACTAAGATGATTAAGGGAGTGGAACATCTCCCTTATGAGGAGAGGCTGAGGGAGTTGGGTCTCTTTAGCTTGGAGAAGAGGAGACTGAGGGGTGACCTCATCAATGTTTACAAATATGTAAAGGGTGAGTGTCAGGATGATGGAGCTAGGCTTTTCTCAGTAATGTCCAGTGATAGGACAAGGGGTAATGGGTTTAAACTGGAGCATAAGAGGTTCCATGTGAACATCAGATAACAGCTTTCTCATTTTTCCTACGATGGTCTTGTTTCATGCATCAAAAAAATCTCATTGAGTTTCCCTTTTCTTCCTACTACAAAAGGCAACACTGTTGAATGGATTCAGTGACCAGCAGTCAGAAGAAGCTGAATATTCAGCATTAGAATTAAAATGCATCATCTTTCTCTCTGGGCAACATGGAAGTCAAGAATTGAAAACATTCCATGGGTGCAGGGTTAATGAGTCTTATTTACAGAAAAAATTTGAGGACCTACTAAACCTCTACATCATGTGAAGATGAGCCTTGACCTAGTAAGTTAATGAACAGGGGTCTCCACATGCCCAAGATAAATGCTACGGTATAATTAACAGTCCTGAAACTCAAAGGAACAAGCAGACAGATGTGCATTTCTTTCAGTGAAATTGAAATGTCTGAAGAGAGAATCCCAGAGGTCTGGATGACTTGCAAAAGGGGAGGGAGTTAAGCTTAGAGGTTTTTTAAAGTGCTGTCAGGAAATTCCCGTATTGTTTCATTGACATACTTCATCGGTTACTTCCTAGTTTTATTGGGAAATGCAGTGGGAAGATGAGGCCTTGAACAGCCTAAAATTTGAGGCTGCTTCCATTTATTTCTTAATATGTATTCTTAATAGGTTTGAAATTTTAATAACCTTTGAAAATACAAACCTGTATGAAAATTAAGTACTTTGTTTGAACAGAGGAAAAAAAATTCCATCTTCTTAACTGATTGTCGTGGTTTAAGCCCAGGCCGTAAATCAGAACCACGAAGTCCACTTCCCCCCCACCTTTCTTCCCTCCGCTCCTGGAGGGACGGGGAGGAGAATCAAAAGAATGCAGCTCCCACGGGTTGAGATAAGAACAGTTTAATAACTAAGGTATAACACAAATCACTACTGCTACCACTAATAGTAATAATGATAAAGGAAATAACAAGGAAGAGAATACAACCGCTCACCAACCGGTACCTCACCCCCACCCTGCCATGATCCAGCCCTTCCGGGAACTCTCAGTTCTACATCCTGGGCATGACGTGCTGTGGTATGGAATACCTCTTCGGCTAGTTTGGGTCAGGTGTCCTGTCCCTGCTTCATCCCGGCTTCTCCTCCTCCCTGGCAGAGCATGAGACTCTCAAAGTCCTTGGTCAGTCTAAACATCGGTGTTATCAGCTCTGTTCCCAGGCGGAAAGTCAAAACACAGCGCTGCAACAGTAGAAAAAATGACTGCTACTGCTAAACCAGGACACTGATGATTGCTGGACTGCCAAATTCTGGGTTGCAGAAAAGGTAGCAGTAAATGAAATAAGTAAGCAATTCAGATGAGCTAGCAGAAACTTTCCTGTACAGCTGAAAGATAAATACTCATTTTTTGTGCAAGGCATGTTTCCCTGACTGTATGTGAAAATACATCTTCACATTCAGACAGAAATGTGTCTGTACATTCAGACAGAAAAGAAATAGAAACTACCTGTTATGACAATCTGTCATAAAATAGTTTGTTACAGTTCCAATATATCTATGCTAAGCAAACAAAAAAGTATGAGGGATAAATGCAAGTTATAGCAGTATCAGCCTCCATCTTAGACTGAGTTAATTTATCCTGTTCTTCGGGTCTGTACAAATACATTGGTATGTGACCTGAGATAGCTAGTTTCACACACTTCTGTGGCTTCTATGAAGTCAATCTCTCTCAGGTTATGTTGTCAAAAAGATAAAAAATCAGTTTCATCTCTTCTTATATGAAGCATGTATGGTTTCCTTAAGTAAAATCCATGTATCTTTTTGCAGCCTCCAGTGGGATCTGCAGTCCAAGTCCCATCCTCCATCCAGGCACTATCCTTGAGCTAGCATATCGTATATTGTTTAGCTGCAACTTATACTTCATACTAAGGGCATGACAGTAATTAATGGCCATTGGCCATGGAAGTTACATGTTTGGCAATAACTTAAGACTCCTTAGTAACAGTGCCTTCCAGTACTGTCTCATATATAAACCATAATCACAAACCTCAGAGCTGTTGAACACACCACTATAGCTATTGTGATGTGGTTGAAATTCTACTCAGAGACTGGATTTTTTCCTAACTTTTCCAGTCACAAAAGCTTTGGTAAGGCAGGATTGCAACTGTCTGGTTTAGGTACTTCCCACTATGAAGTATTTTCTGTTCCAGTCACTAGTAAGCTCCAGGCTCTGTGACTCTATCCATGGTTATATTTTTTGCCCCCAGTGGTACTACTCATAGCATTTTCCATATCACACCAAACCTTAAGACAAATCTTCTACCTCTGTCCCAGATCAGTAATTAAGTACCCACCTCCCATCTACTGTCCCCTTAGTGTTCAGCCACATACTGGTACAGAAACAGAAGCACACCATTTGAGTTAGAATATCTTTTCTGGGTAGAATAAACCTTCTTCTCACAATTGCAACCATGGCATTTTTACCTTAGTTTGCATAAATGCAAATTACACTGCAGTTCATTAATTTATCTAGCACTTAAAATCCAAGTCACAGCGTTTGTCTTCATAAACCTTCTGCAACCTTGAATTTCAAAACACTGGAAAAAAATTCTATGAAGAGAGGTCCTGTTTTCTTTCTTTGCCTCATATTTACAGGTTGTGGTTTCATATTCTTTATGTAAAGATAATAGCCAGTCAATATTCTTCATTTAAAAAATAGAAAGAAAAAAAAAAAAAAAGAAACCCAGAAAAATTCACTCAGTCCCTCTGTTTTCTTTTTTCTTTAACCATACACATCTTAGACACACACATGCACACCCCTCCAAGCATTTCTGGACTTCTTTTTTCTCAGGCAGAAAACACTGAAGGAACATAAAAACAAGAGTAAGGAAAAGTATATGAACAGGTCAAATACATAATGATATTCTCCTAGCACCTGGATTTTAGATGGACTTCCTGATCTAGATGTAGATTTTTCTGACAAAATCAGAGAAGAAAAATTAATCCAAACCTGTACAAGTCAATCAATTCTGGAACCCAGGCAAACATTTGAAAAGAATTTTCACAAATATTGGCTGTAAGAAATTTATTTATTTATTTATTTATTTATTTTAACCCACCAATAATTTATTTTGATGCCTCTTAGTTCCTAAGCAGGTAAACCTTCGAATAATCATTCCTCGTCTAGCTCCTCTATACCACCAATAATTTTATCCACTTTCATCATGTCGTTCATATAGTCATCTTTTCTAGGACACTCATTTTTTTAAATGTAAACCTTTCACACCTACACTAAAACGTTTCCTTTTTCTTCATCTTCTCCACTATGTCATTTTTAAGGCTGAAAAACAAAAGCAGGATCTGAATCTGAAATGTCTGGAAATCATCAAACGTTGGTGAACTTCTTGTTGATGTTTACTGTTATTAAAACAGAGCCACGCATCATTGCTGATGTTTTGGCTTTTCTGGGATGGAAACACTTCCATGAACTCATTTATGCATGCATAAATCACAGCTCTGATTGGAGAAAGAATTAGTGTGCTTGTATTCCTGTGTCCTTTTCAGGCTTCAATATTAAGATTCGAGCTTTGAAATTAGGAAGGCCAAGATATTTCCCTCATTTCAACCTCACAGAATGCCAGTGGGTCACATCCTGTGACCAGAGAGGCCCAGTGCAAACCATCACCCATGTGCTTTTATTACAAGGCAGTGGCTGCTGCATGTGTTAGATTGCAGAAGCAGCCTTTCCTCATGCAGGCATCTATTATTGTAAAATACAGTCAGATGAAACTAAAAGCAAGTCAGAAGATAAATCAAACCAAACCTTTGAAAATCATCATGGGCAATCTTTAAGTTCTGTGTGGCCCAGACAGCTGGAAATTAAATAATTAAATATCTGAAACTTGCAATTTCTTTGTAAAATCAATTAGTTTTCATCTGAATAAACAATAGAAATGAAAGTCAGTACAATTTTGGATAGTCAAACAGAACATTGCATGCATTTGTCAGCTAATTCTGTTTATTAATAACCCTAACTTGTTCCTTTTATACACAATATTGTTTATTTTGTTTTTAATTTTTACATTGGTAGAAAAAAAAAATGCATAGCTCTGAATTTTGATTCAAGTCCTAGCTACAGAACCATAAAAAATATGAAATACTTAACAAGTTAAGTGGGTATCCCAGAATAAATTTGGAGGTTTGTTTAAACATTTCTGTTCCTCCCCAAACCTCCTAATTATAAAAATAGGCTGGTTTTAATAGTTAGCCAAACAACAATCAGCTACCATTGTTGACATAAATCATCTCAGTTCCAAACAATTCAGGGAGTTACAAGGTCGTATAATGAGTGATAAGAGCATGGTTTCTGTTTGAATTTGAGATGTACCAATTTGTATTAGAATATTGCTCAGGAGTAATTCAGTCATATGTTCATCAGTATGGAGACACTTCCAGACTATGACATATTTCGGTGCCTAAAGTGACCTGAGAAAAGTCCACAACATGAATAGGCAGCCTCAGCCTTAATCTCCTTTAAATTTTCTTTGCACGCTGAAGTGAGTTGATGTGGAGACCAAAGTCATATTGAAATCAGTTTCAAATCAGTGAAAGCAACACAAATAATAATGTCCTATTTTTAGCTCTTTGCCCTAACAGCCTCTTTTGTTATGACTTGTTAAAGAGAACAAAACGCTTGTTAAAATAAACTTTATTTGTTCTTCCTCTGTGCTGCAGGTCATCCTTTTGTTTTCCTTAGCTTAGTTTCTTCCCACCCCTCTCACCTCAGCTTGCACAGCAGGGGTGACTTACTTCATACTTCTTTGGCCTTTAATGATACATTAGAGTGCATTAGCATTTTGTCTATGAGGAAGAGTGGAGTAATACAGTTAGCAGCTGTGTTCATTTTAAAGGAAGAATGATACTGTGGAAGGTGGCTCTTGCATCTAATATCCTAGGGAAGTTCTTTACAATTAAAGAAAGTTTTTTCTACTGAAGAAACAGCTAGCGCTTCACACTGTGCATTAGAAAGATGAATATGGGGCTCATGTCTGCATTCAAAACTATAATGATATGGGTTTAAAGAAATTATTAAAGATTTTTCTGTTAGCAACAAAATCAAGCATCTGTAACGCACTCTAGTTCCACAAAGCAACTGAAAAGAAAACATAAGCAATTCCTTTAGTTGAACTAATACATGCATCTTTAGTGGCTGATCCATTAAGGGGAAATAAAAGCCAACCAACCAACCAACCAACAAAACCCAAACCAACAAAAAAACCACAAAAATACACACAACAAACAAACAAACAAACAAACAGCAAACAAGCCAAACAAGCAAACAAACAAGATCATACTGAGGAGAAAAATTACAAGAAGTGCAGGAACAAAATAAGTGCTTGTTTTTCGAAGTTAAAGCCATTCAAAATCCTGTCATCCCTGATGAGAGATGTGAGGTTACAGAATGTCCAGGTCAAACACAATGGAGCACAGTAAGATTCTTTTCCTCTGCTTCATACTTGCCATTTTCAAATAACATGCTTTTTGTAAAACCATAGTAGGAATAAAGATTTCAGTGAATAATGGTCTTAGAGCCTTTAGACTGGGGAAATACACTAGGTATGCCTATCTCCTTGAAATTTTTTGTGATTCCTAAAGTATTACTATACCTTGCACTACAGAGACAGAAAAAGACTAAACTACAATGTTGATACATTATTGTAATACGGAAGTGGAGACAGTTCCCATGGCTCTCATAAGATTGTATTTATGCCTGCTACAGTATCTGAATATCCATCCACACTTGCAAAGGGTAGTCTGAACAGTGTTATGGAAGTCACATGTTACCTCGCACTTTCAGGAATAATCCTTAATCATTTATATTTGGTCCTTTCCAACCCTAACTATTCTATGATTCTATAGCCATGTTCAGAGTAAACTCTTAGTAATTTTTCATCAAATTAATAGTATTTACAGCTTCAGATTTTTGAATCCTTAAAGAATCTTTGATTTATTATTTTTTAATATATTTTACTTTCTTAGAACAGGGAAAAATAATTTATCACGTAAAAGTATTTTATTAATAATACTAATGAAAACTATCGACTTATACTAATAATGGTATTATATGTGTTTGACTGAGTAAAATATACACTAAAGAACTCAGAAGTTAAAAGCAATGTCTATATTGCTAAAGGATCTGATCCAAACTCCCTGAAATAGAGGCAGAACTTTTCAGTGGGCTGTCCTACAGTGAATAAGACAGAATTATAATTCAGTTCTTTTGAGCTCAGTAAGAGACATGCTATCTATATGCAGTATTCCTGGTATTCATTTGTATATCATATCAACTTTGAAGGCAGAATTCAATTCTTTGTGAAATGAAAAAGGCTTTTCTATAATCTTAAGTACCACAGATAAAAATTTGGGCAGAGCTGCAGGAAGAAAATCCTTTTCTGTACAACCAGATATACTCTCAGTGCAGAATTATACCCTGCACCAAATTAATAAGCACTGTGTAAAATATAAAATATTATTCTTTTTCTCAGTTATTTCAGATTTGAATTCTTCCTTGATATAAATTCTATTTCTATTTAATTTATATCAATAATACATTTTTTTTTCAACTATTTTACACCTAAACCCCACCTTCAAACAAAAGGCCATTTAACTCTTTTTTTTTTATGTTTGCATCTACCAAATAAATTTTAAATATTTCATTTATAAAATAGACTTCTTTGCTTTGTGATTTTCCTTTTTAAGTAAATTCATACACCTATAAGCTAAGTTTTATGATGTCCTTTGGTTCATTTGTACTAAACTTGTATTGAAAAGTGTACAGCAGTCTTTTGGTACAGAATACTGTAATTATACAAAACTTACACCGATATTCCTTAGCTTATGACATCAGTCTCCACTGTGTTAACCAGAGCAGAAATCTGACACTGTATCAAACTATAAACATACTAACAAACTGTAGTTCACTGTATGCTGCTTCACATCCTCAGTCTACTCATCCCTGACAACTCTCATTAAATTACTACTTTGCAGAAATTTAATTCTCTTGAGTAAATCTTTAAAGCTAATTTTCCTCAACTTTTCTTTTTTCACTCAGTAATTCCAGATTCAATCTATTTGTAATACTGTCAACCACTTCTGTATATACATCTATCCTTTTTCAAGCCATTAAGATAGAAATACAGTCTGTATCCCCTTAGACATCCTGCTATTAGACATCTCTCTATTAGACATCATTAGACATCTCTCTATTAACATGATCCCTGTGCATTAGATTTTTTTAAGAATGTTTCTTTAACATTTCAGATGCTGTTTTCCGTCTCAAATAGTGCTATAATCCAAGCCAGTCAACTTAAATCTTTCAACCAAACTTTCATGGAGTAGTAGCAAGGCCTTTTTTAAAAATACAAATGCACATAAGAAGGTCTATTATGCCTGTTAATTTTGTAATGCTGTAGAAAAGAAGGATTGACAGGAATTGTCAAAGAAGTGTTAGCTGAATCAGTAAATCTTAGGCCTTTTTTCTTTTGAAATTTGTTAAATCACAGAATTTTTCAATTTCTGCATCATCCATCCTGACAGAAACACAATATATTTTTCTAGGATTATTACTGAAATGTGAAGGTCTTCAGCTGAAACTAGACTGATACTACCAATCTATATTTCTACCCCTTACTTACCTTCATCAAAATCAGATAACATTAAAAATACATTTAAATGTTATTTATTCTTAAAATTTTTGCTGGAAAATTTTGCACTAAAACTTTTAGAGAGGAACAAAAAGGCTTGCATATGACCCTTTAGGGGTATACTTTGGATATCAATACATCAGTCATGAACCTATAAGGTCTCCAGATATTTCTAACTGCTTTTTGGTTTTTTTCTAATTTAAAGATATTTTTAAATAGCAAATGACAAAAATGCAGATTTATCATAATGCTGTAGCATTTAATTGTAGCTTGAGAACAGAGTATAGAAGGATAAGAGCTTTCTTATAAAGAAGAAAGGGGTCAAACTCTCTATTGGATTCAGTGGGGAAAATCTGCCTTGTGGAAATCACCATTTTCCTTGGCCCTGAGACTGTGCTGAGAAAATTTAAGCATCTCTGGATCATATTGATCCCACTCCAAAATAACACAGATGAAAGCTTCAGAAGGAGCTAGCCAGAAATCCCAGATGAGAGAAGAAGAGGAAACTAAAGAAGAGGCATGGGTGAGTCAGATGGGTGATATTTAGAGCTGAAGCTTTGGGGGATTTTTTTAGAAGAGTGATTACGCACAATAAAACAAAATTGTTTGAATTTTAGGTTTTGTTTTGATTTGTTTCTAGTTAGAAAGAATTTCCTGGGTACAGGGTAAAATTACTGTTTTCTGACCTGGTTTTTGGTGTACATAAGTGCATGCATGCATGAGTGTATGGAAATAAGAGTTTTTATGTTTTCTAGAGCAATGCTTTTTGACTTTGGATACTGGCCATTAAGATGTCTACACTACAAAAATTTAACTCAATTTTACTGTAAATGATCAACATTTGCTGCCCTTTTTAACTTATTTTCATCATAAATAAAAACCAGAGTAACATACAGGACAATTTGATGTCTTTAGTACAACAGGACAGAATAAACTTCATAATACAGAACAAAACTCATTTCACTGAAGTGCAGTTCCCAGTTTGCCGAAGAATTTGGCTGCCTTGCACTGTCTGGCTGCTGCTTCCAATCCTTCCTCTCTTCAATTTCACCCATCTTCTCTGCTTACGCTCTTCTGTTTTATCCAGTATGATTTCTCATTATATGACTTGGTGTCTCCTTTAACTAACAAAAAAAAAAAAAAAAAAAAGGAACCTTGTGGAGCTAATGAGACGTGCTCATTATATATGAGCACATTATATATCATTATATGCCATGTGGTACGTATACTTTTTGTTTGATAAGAGATTAAAGTGAAAAGATTACTTTGGTGCTTTTCAGGAAGAGGTCATGTATCCGTTACCACATACCGACATATTTTGGCTGAGATCTCAATCATCCCATAATAAACATTATTAATAAATGGTAATAATATATCTGAAAGACAAAAAATATTAAAAGGACATTAATCTCCCTCCTTTAACTGAATATAAAAGCATGTACATGTATTAATTATCACTATGACCTGAATGACCTCTCAATATATTCTGAAAATATGTTAGAAACTTAGAAGCACTTTACTCAGTAAAACTTCTCAAATGCATATATTAACACATAAACTAAACTTAGTTGACATTATTCAGAAAGCTGTTTTGTATGGGCACAAGCATGACTATATTTATAGGTTTGAATTTCATAAAGTAGACCTTTAATTTAGGGTTTCAAGCTGGTATTTTAGAAAAAGTCTATATCCCAAAAGTACAACTTTATTCTACAAGTTTTGACTGTAAAAAATGGTGGGGTTTTATACTTCATTCCAGATTAAAATGGAGCCCCTCTAAAAACTAGGATACAAGACAGAATTCAAAGACTGCACATAACAGTTCAATTAATTTGCCAGGTAGTTTACAAATGAAAGTCTTCCTCCATCCACAGGTAGGTGCAAATAGAACACGTTCATGAGAGTTTATGCTCTGGTTTGACAGTGATTTTCCAATTTCTTTAATTGTTAATAAAATGTTTTGGAGCATCTTTCTGAGACTACTTTGGTATAACAAATCACATTTTCAGCAACAGTTGTATTAGTTCATTGACTAAAAAGATTATGTATTCTAACATGTATGTATTATGCAGTATTTGATCTAAAATAAGTTTGAGTTTGAGATTATTATGTTTGAGTAAGAAGATAAGATTTCTGTAATAATTTTCAATAAAATCAAAATGCAAAAGCCGTAGATTTCCTATTTAATTGTACCTTTGACTTTACTGAGTTTCCTGAAGGTGTAGACTGTTCAGAAATATCTGAAGGAGAGGTTTTATTGATCTATTAAGAAAGTCAAATAATTCCAGGTGAAAAATTTTACTGAGTGCTTAATTCCATTAATATATTTATGACTATAAGAAATGAGGTAATTTTGTGGAACTCAAATAACAGATGCCAATATATACGCATGTGATTACGAATACATTATATGACAATAATTCAAAAATCTTCAATATAGACAAAGAAAAAAATATATGCAAAAATGAAATTAGGTATGCTTTTTAGTGAATATTCTTTACTGTGGACAGAATGCAGGTGTAATTCTAGTTCCTACACACAAGAAGTGTTTAGGGTTTTTTCTGTCTTTTCTCATTATCTCTTAAAAGTAGAGATACTTCACTTAATTCCCATCTTTCCAAGCTGAAAAAGAAGGTCATGGTAATTTGTCAAACTAATATAAGGCACAAAGAACTAAACCAAATAATTTTAAGATACAGCTTATAATTCTGGCATCTGGTTCAATATTTCACAAAATTGAAATATGCAGACAAAAACTGTCTCATATTGCAAAAGGAATTTGGACAATTCTCATTTTAATTTTGTATTTTGGATTTCAAAGCAAAACCTCAGAATCTGTATCATTCCAGATATCTCCAAAATTCAAAGGACAGATAAAGAGATGCATAAAATCTTACATCAGAATTCATATAAACTAAAAACTAAATAAAAGCAGGCAAGTGTGAATGTTTATTTAATTGAAAGATTATGTTATAATAGCTATCTTATTATAATCTACATAATAACCCAGCATCAATATAGACAGCAGATGAGACCATGCTTTTTACGCTGTATTCCGAAAATGCCTTTCACAATGCAGTCTTGGTGTTAAGATTACAAGGCACTCTGAACATGTAAGCTAAGCAGCAATATCAGCAGTAAAGATTATTTTTAAATAGAGTTCTCACAAGCTAGAACCTATAAAAAGGTATACATCACACATTGAATTTACCCATGTGCTTAAATGTTTAAAAGATCAGGGTCTATGCTAATGACAAAACTGATAGGCAAAACATGCAGATGGGTAAGGTCAAGAAAGAGGAAAGAAAGAACATCAATAATACAAAAATATGTTCCACGCAGAATGTGTGAGCTGCTGCCTGCCAAGCGGTTAGCAGTAGGCAGTACTGTGTGGGCATCGTAGAAAAAACAAGGCTTCCTGAAGGATCAGAAAGAGCGTGAGCTAGAATTTTGCTTGGCTTCTCATTTTTGAGCTTCATGAGTGCTACCTTGATGCATTTGTGTAAAGTCAGACTTAATATTGGAGAAATGAAAAATCATCAAAATCATACCTACAGATCCTATGTCTTCTAAATTCTTAATTTAGCTAAATGATCTAGCAAGCTAAATTTAACATTTTCATTTAAATACTTCAGAGACAGAACTGTGCTTTAGGAGAAAGAATATATGCAGCTGGAAGCTTCTTACATTACTTTACCTGTTGGTTTTTGTTTTTGGTTTTTGTTTTTTTTTTTTTTTTTTTCAAAATTTATTGCACTCGAGCTATTTGCTAAAAAAAATCTATGCAGTGTCTTGATGATTCTTGTAGCAACAACATTTTGTCTTTGGTATTTGAAGAAATTTGAAGAGCAGTGGATATTGTTTGCCTGGACTTCAGCAAAGCATTTGACGCCATTTCCCAGAGCCTTCTCTTAGACAAACTGCCAAAGCACAGATTGGATGGGTGGTCTGGGTAGGAAATTAGCTAACAGGTCACACTCATAGGGTGGTAGATGAGTTTAGTCAGGCTGGCAGCCTTTCACAAGTGGAATCCCGCAGGGATTGGTACTTGTCCCCATGTTGTTCAACATCTTCAGAAATTATCCTGATAATGGTATTAAAAGCACCCTCACCAAATTTGTTGATGACATCAAAATGAGTGAAGAGGTGGACATACCATCTCACAGAGGGACTTGAAGAGGCTAGAACAGGGGGTTAGCAAGAACAACATGAATTTTAACAAGGACAAGTTCAAAGATCTGCACCCAGGACAGAATAACCAAAGACCTCAGTACAGAATAGGATCTGTGTGGCTAGGGAGCAACTATGCTGAGAGGGATCTGAGTGTCCTGGTGGACAACAAGCTGAATAGGAGTCAGCAGTGTGATGCTGCATCAAGAAAAGTAAATCAGATCCTCGGCTGTATCTGCAGGGGGTATTACTAGCAGAGTCATGATCATTCCACTGTACTCAGAACTGGTCAGGATGCACATAGAGTAATGTGTCCATCTTGTTCCCCCAATTCAAAAAAGACATGAACAGACCATACAGAGTCCAAAGGAGGGCCTTCCCTTTGAAGAAAGACTGAAGGAACTAGGCTGTTTCTCCCTGGAAAAGAGAAGGCTTAGCGGGGACCTCATCACAGTATTCCAATACTTAAGGCATGGCTACAGAGAGGACAGAAGGTCTTTCTTCACAAGGAGTCACATGGAGAGCACAAGGGGCAAAAGGCACAATTTACACCAGGGTAGGTTTCATCTCAGCACAAGACAGACATTTTTTACATTTTTTACAGGCATTTTTACTCTGAAGCAACCTCCCCAGGGATGTGGTAGAGTTTCCATCACTAGAGGTTTTCAAACTGCGATCGGACAGTGTGATAGATAATCTCATCTTGGCTCCCTTTCCCGTGAAAGGCTGGGCCAGATGAACTTTCAAGGTTTCTTCCAGCCTGGGCTGTTCTATGATTCTATGAGTGGATGACCTTTGATACTATAAATAGCAATTGTGGATTTATAATATAATTTATATCAATTTTTACTAACATCAATTTTTGGATGTAAACAGTCTTGGACTTTATCTGCTGCCTCCCTGTCACACTTCTATCAGCTTAAAAGGAAAGTCAATGTAGTTTGACTACTTAAGCAAATTTTATATTACTGTGGAGAATCATTTTATATAGTTAAAAAAGAAGTATAAAAATCAACACTTTTTTTGAACAAATGCATCACTATTATGATATTCCACTGAAAACCCACAGCCATAGGAGATAAACATGCCTCCTTTGTATGAGAATTTGAATCAATTTAATAGCACTGTAAATTTCATAAATTATCTATGTTAGAACCAGCATTCTAAATCCGTAAATTAAGTTCCAAACAAATTAACCTTCCAATTACTTTGTGCTTGAGAAAACTTGATAGAGACCATAAGTATCCTTTAATCTTGGTGAAACCTAAGTTATTTATATCCCTTTCTTTTTCATTAAAAAATAAGTTCTTTGACCTAATGAGTAGATACGCATATTTACCTTTTTAAGCACGTTCCTTGTGTTACACAGTACATCGTTACTGCACAGCACCATTGGTTAAGTTAATTTTCTTATCTAGTTAATTAGATATGAATTCAGGAAATACCAAATACTGTTTAGAAATGTCTGTACTCATCAATCAAAAACGCAGCAGATCCCATGCACACACAGGATCTCTGGGCAAATCTGTTTTTATGCCCAGCATGGGAAAGAAAGAAACAAAGTAGACAGTCCTTGGGTAACTCTTTCTCATTGCAAAATGATTCCCTAAAGTCTATTTCTACTTTAGGTCTGGAAGGCTTCGTTTTTTCTTGATATTGTCTCATCATAGAAAATATCTTGGGCAAAAGAAGAGAATTTACCTTTTCTTTTAAAAATCATCTCTTTTAAATTTTTTATTTTGTAGTGACTTGCTATCATCTCACCATCAAATTATAACCAGTATTCTGGTTAATTAATTTTTCTTTAAAAAAAATCAACCAACAAATCTGCTTCAATCTGATCTACACTTAACTATGACATAAATTCATTTGTCTAAGTAGAGCGAGTCAAAAAAACTTGAAACATAAAGGTCAAGTAACTATTCACCCTACTGTTTCCACTCTAAACCTACATTTTTTCCAGCTTCACATCTGTTCTCTGTTAACTGTACACAGATATTAATCATTCACTTCATAACTTTGCCTCTAAACATTCTTAATGGATTTCTGTGGTGGTTATGAAAAGCTGATGACAGTTTAGCTTGCTGGATTAAAATCCCTATGAAAGTATGACTGTTCACCTGCAGTGTCTTACTTAAGATTATAGATTCTTAGCATCTTGCATGGATTGTTTCAAAATTATCTTTCATTTGTTCATGTGTGCACTATATGCTGAGGGAATATGCCTAGCGTATCTAAGCATCTCTGCAATATAGTATGTACCAAGTTTCAGCTTCTTTGATTATGACATAAAAAGGTTACTGTTGGACCTGGAAAACAAATCAAAATCCTTCACTAAGTCCAAAACTGCAGCAGCTGAATGCAATGCAAAAAGAGTCCAAAATAGCTGATTGCATTTAAAAAACCCCAACCAACCAATCAACCAACCAACCAAAAAAACCCCATAAAAATCACAAATCTTAAACCTAAGAAACTTCTAATAGCAAAGATTGTGACAAAAATGGATTGAAAAAAGGCTTTAGCATACACAAAATATGCATGGTTTAATTCCAGATTGGCTGCAAACAAATATCACAATACCAAAATATCCCTGTAAAATTGAAGTGCTGAGTTTCAAAATGTGAAGAAAAGAAAAAGGCTGTGAGACGATGTACTGATTTAGTGCTTCTAGGAAACCTTTGCCAACAGGGTCTCTATGGATCCCAGTCTTCTTTTTCAGGAACTAACAAAGTAGAAACTGTGAGTACTTTCTGCCCTTTCTCAGAAGTCTAGCATTTCTATGCTCATGTTGAGAACAGGAGAATAAACTAGTAACAGCCATATGGAGCCTCCATCTGCCTATATCAATAGAAGTTGTACTACTGTGCTTATCTCAGGAAAATTATGCAATATTTTTTCTGTGTATTTCACTCTGTTTTTCAGCATCTTTCACGTAGTTCCTGCCTGATAATACAATGCAGCAAGAGCTGACACTGAACCTGTTAACTGGATGAGCCATTTTTTTCAATTAACTCATCACCACCAAACTGCATTAGATGAATATAATATAATTTGCTTCCAGCACTTAATTTCTATTATTTTTTCTTAATAATACACTCAACAATGCTGTCTTTAAAATTTTAAGGAATGCAGTTAACTCCAATTTCTCTGAAAGTAATCTCTCTAATGCAAATAAGAATACATATCATAGAATGATCTGGGTTGGAAGAGACCTTCAAAGACCAGCTAGTCCAACCCCACTGCCATAGACAGGGAATCTTTCACTAGATGAGGTTGCTCAGAGTCCCCATCCAACCTGAACTTGAACATTTCAATGATGGGGCAGCAGGCAGGAACCAGACAACAGACCAAAGACTTCCTTTTATTGTAAATGCAAATTTATTAGTAATTTTCCTTTCAGATATCTAAGAAATGCTTATTTTACTATGACAACTGTAATAAAATAATTGTAATTTTAGAGAACATTTATTTACTTCTAGCAATATGATTACAATGAGCCAAATCATTCAGTAAAATTTTGTTGCTCAGAATGTAAAAGTCATCCTCTAGACACTCATTTCTAAGAATGAGCGCACAATTCTGTGTTATTAAATTATAGAACAGTCTAAAAAATATAGACTTCAGAGTTAGAATGGACCTGTTTATGCACAGAAAAAATTGAGCAGGGGTCTACGTAGCGAGGTCTTTATACCCTCCTACACAAAGCTGATAATAGTGACTGGGAGAAGTAAATTTTGTTTTGTTTAAACCTTGGCCTTAGCCAAACAAAAAAGTCCCTCATGTTTCATGTCCAGAATTGGTCTGAATGCAACAATGAGAGACACTTATGGTCTGTTTACTAAGTACTAAATGTTGTGGTCTGTCTACCAAATATTCAAACATATCCTTCTTTGCTCTAAAATCAATAAGCAAATCACTCTCACGCAAGAATATTTGCAGACAAAAGTACAGTAGCCGTTCCGAAACTCAATATTTTCTTTAAATCACACTCATCTCAATATTATACAAGATTATGCAATCAATCAGTAAATTCACCTACCTTCTCTCTGTTGCCTTCCATAGCAGTGAGTCTGTCTGCAAGTGTGGTGGGTTGACCCTGGTTGGATGTCAGGTATCCACCAAAGCTGCTCTATCACATCACATCTGTATCCCTTAATTTTGTCTTCCTAGGAGTCATTCACACTGGTTCCCACTGAACTATTTTGGAGTGAAACAATCTTGTGAGGAGGAAACGAGGTTACATGGAACCCTAAGTGTGCCCTCTCCAGGCATCATCACTAGCACTCAGACCAAGCAGTTACAAATGGCTTATGTTCCACTGTGTTTATGTTTATGTTCAAGGGTTTATGTTCAAGGGCGTCATCCTCTAGAAAAGACCAGTTAATTCCATGCTACATCATGTTTAGCTTTGTGGCTCCTCTGTCCCACATGTAGTGTTGCAACTCCAAAAAAATACTGTGTATGTGAGTGTGTGTGTCTCTGTGAGAGTGCATAAATGTGTGTACAAGGTTCTGGATGAGAGATTCAGTTCTATGTATCTGAAATGTGTGAGGGCAGTGTTGCACTTCACTAGGGTTGTACTTTTAACAGTATGAAATTACAGATGTATGTAGAGCATGAGCAGAGGACATTGAGCGTATAAAGCTTGCTGTGATTGCACTGTGATTGTGAGGGCTCCTCAGTTTAAGAAGGACGTGGAAATGATTGAGCGCGTCCAAAGGAGGGCAACGAGGCTGGTGAGGGGCTTGGACCACAAGCCCTACGAGGAGCGATTGAGAGAGTTGGAGTTGTTTAGCCTGGACAAAAGGAGACTCAGAGGTGACCTTATCACTCTCTACAACTTCCTGAAAGGAGGTTGTAGACAGGTGGGGGTTGGTCTCTTTCACCAGGCAGCAACTGACAGAACGAGAGGACACAGTCTCAAACTGCGCCAAGGAAGGTACAGGTTGGATATTAGGAAGAAATTTTTCACAGAAAGAATAATAAAATATTGGAACGGTCTGCCCAGGGTGGTGGTGGAGTCACCATCCCTGGATGTGTTTAAAAAGAGATTGGATGTGGCACTTGGTGACATGGTTTAGTCGAGGTGTAGGGCATGGGTTGGACTCGATGATCTTGAAGGTCCCTTCCAACCTGGTAATTCTGATTCTGATTCTGATTCTGAAGGACTACAGCAGAGAATGAGAGTATTTTGTCAGATACAGTCTTGCCTTTCCCACGTGCTGGGAGTGAGCACTGGAACAAACAATATTCAGACGGACAGCTGAGTTTTGTTTTGGAGAGCACAAGACATTTCACAGGAAAAAGGAAAAGAAAAAAGAAAAAAATCCAAACATTTGCTCAGAAGGAAATTAATGTTTGAGAAGCGTGGGCAGTAGGGGAATAGGGATCTGGGACCCTGAGTTATCAAAGTTTAATATATGCTTAGCATTTTCCTTGCCCAGAACAGCCCACCACTAGGTTGATTAGGGTATTCTCCGGGCTAGAAAACAAATGTGAGATTTGATGATCCCACGAGATGGAGGAGGGAACTAATGCTATAGTTTCAAGGCAAGTGGTCTGTTAGAAGAAAAGGATACAGTACTATCTTCTAACTACAGTGAAAAATAAAAAGGAATAAAACCTCAAACAAACTAGACAACTGGCTTTTGTTGAGATTTTGAAAGCAATGTGCACACACACTTAACTGCATGAAACAGTTTAGGTTGATGAAGCCCAGGTGTTGCTTAAGCTTGAAGTCCTTATGCCCTAGAAGGCCCAGATTTTAGCATACCTCAGTAAAAATAGTGGGTTTTTTGAGTACTTTATGCAGACAGTTATCTTGACAGAGGCACAGCTCTGCACGAGCAGTGGGGTTTCACTAGCTGTGGCAGGGCTGAGGTTCTTGTTGCAATGACAAAATATACAAGGTTTAATTCTACCTGATTTTTTGCAAGCCACCTATGCTGTTTTCTGTCACAAGCAGTTAAAGAAACAGGGATTAATTAAATCCAATAAAGTATTCCCTTCCCAGGGCCCATACATAGCTCATTCTGTCATAATCACCATGTACAATGAAATAATAGACCAAAACTACCTACACCTGGTGTTTCCCATCAACTTAATGACAGAATCATATTTTACACCAAAAGAAATAACATAAAACATTTATTATGTTTCTAATAAAGAAATAATATACATTCTAGACCTCAGAGTAGTTAGCCTGGGGAAAACTAAACTTGTTGCATGGAATTTTTCATTCATCTAACTTAAATTATACAATTTTTGACCTTAAAACAAAGCATGCTACCTATACACAACAACCATATGCCAAGAAATATAACATTGTTTTTGACAGGACAAGGCTGGGTGACTATTATTACTTATGTTTTCCACCTACCATTTAGCTAGAAAATACTCTCTAGAATAATAATACATGAAGCAATGACTAACATATCACGTGAAAGTAAGTTTCTCCCTAGACTGCTTATTTATTTTTTTTCTTCTCAAGTGTGAATATAAAATTTCTGCATGTAGGTCAGAAACTCCTTGGTTCCAAAAAGATAAACTTTAAAAACACATAGATTTGGGGAAAAGAACCCCAAACAAACAAACAAAAAAAAAAGCCACACCAAAAAAACCCTGTGCATTTAAATGAGCCCCCTCAACTTTAAAGTATTCAGGTGTAAGAAGAGGTTACTCAGTGTCTAAGATTAAAGTAGAAGCAGAATTTAAATCTCCAGGAAAGGGAACATTGGCTAAAGTGATCAAGAAGAGTAAGTGATTCACTAAGTATAATTGGGCTGGTGCTGCACCTTGAGGGCTTGTTTTAGCAGCAGATTCATTTTGTCAGGAGTCCACACTAGTACATCTATCTGTAGGATCAGAATGCAAATTACTGTATGTGAAGATCAGCAGCATCATCACCTGGAGTTTTCAGTGGGTATTCAGCATTCAGTGTATTATTTTGAGGATGTTATATTCCCTTTGTAGAAATGAGTACTTTTTTCTTGATGAACAGATACAAGTAGGATACAAAAAAGAAAGCAGGGGAAGGTTATTATTTCAGGCTGGCATCTAGAGAAATTTCCAGAGCCATTTACTTCAATGGACTTCCAACCAACTGTTTACAATCTGCTATTTTGCTCTGCATATCTGGACATACATTTCCATGTTGAGTAACTTATGTACACACATACATGCACACAGGCAACATGCGTGCAGACACGATGTTTCCATGTTGTTTAACAAAGAGTAATATGGCCTGTGCAATCGCAGAATTTCAACAGACTTTACAAAAATTGACGGACAAAATTGACTGATAAAAGCCAGTGGATTCACTAAGATAAATCTTCCAATTTCATTGTTCCTATACCAATTTCAGCATACTTCCACTTTATTTTCTATTTCTTTAGATCAGACTCTGATCTCTGCTTGAGGAGGGGTCACCTTCATCATAAAGATGAAGGTAAATCTGTGAGAAGCCTATTGGGATTACTTTTAGCCAAAAGGAACCATGGTATTAGTTTCAGCTCTGAAAGTCTACAGACCTATTTCTGTCACAACAGAACAGTAGCTCTGTCAACTTCAAACCCCATACAGCATAGAGACGGTTTCCTTCTATTTATGCCAGATGACATGGCATTTTCAGGCTTCTTTCTATCCCCAAGAATAACACAAGGGGTCAGATGCTACCCTCAGGGACATGCGTTTTAGGTCAATTACACATTCCTGCCTGATTCCTCACCTTATCTTTTCTAATAGTCCCTAGGAAAGGAAAAGACATATCTAGTCTCTCTGACTTAATTTTGTTTATTAGAGTGTTCAGACCTTTCCTTTGAAAAAGTAAACATAACTCACCAGGAGGATTTAAAAAATATTTCTTTTCTTCAGCTCCTCTCTTTTCTTCTTATAGCTATTTGGCAACAGTTCCTGTTTGTTGCTCCATTTATTGTTTGCTGAGAGATTCTTATCTACACAGCCTCATTTGAAAAAAAAAAAAGAAAAATCATTTAGAGCTACTGTTGCTTTCAAATACTTCTTTAGAAGGTGGGGCACTGAAAATCTGTGTCATTTCTCACAAACCCCTGAGCTATTCCTTATTACTTATGAACTGAAATTCATACGGAAACATCTGCATACCAAGGGCTGTTTTTCTGCTCGTAAAACCAGGGGAGCCCACCAGAAATCACAAGAAACATCATTAATACATCTGCTAATTATATTATCCCCATCTAAGTGGAAAGCTTAAGTCTGTTTAGTGAATAGAAGTAGTGAGTCGCTGCCCCTTGAAATGATTTTGCAAGAAAACACAGTGTGGCCAAGGCAACTAAAATTAATCTGTAATGATATGGTAAGGAGATAGGTATGGCTGGTGCTGTGCAGCATGGTTGAATTCAGTTACTTAAAACAAAACTGCAGCCCTCCAGTGTTGGTCAGTTCCCTCCCAGTCTTAAATAAATTAAATAGTCATGTGTGGAAAGCTGTAAAATTTGACCAAGAGTTACCAACAGGAGGTTTGATTTGGGTAATAAACAAGTGCAGAGGAACTGAGCTGGATGTGAACAGTATAAATTATATTGGGAAAACGAATGTTAGATAATTGGGAGGTTTTTTGATTTATTCAGTCTGCTTGGGAAGGGTCAGAATGTTATTTTTGGTTAAGTGAATGGGACAAGTTAGTCCTCAGAGTTGTGGGTTGTACAGTAAAATAGGTTAACTTATTCTTCAGTATGACAGAAAGCATGATCTATTGCTTTCTGTCCAAACATTTTACAGCATAAACCATTAAGAACTGAAAGACATGATGTCTACAATCAGTGATGCTGAACATTAACACAAAAGCTAATCACATAAAAGAAAATAAATATTAAAATATTACATTTTCTGTACTAAATCAATGGAGGAGAAGCTGTCTGCTGTGCAGAGAAGCATATTTTTAGCTGCTTCTTTTCCTCTGGACTGGAGGTTTGTGTAGCAGCAGTACAATCAAAGTGTCTGTCTGGGGTTCAGATGGCTCCCCTGAATGGCAGACCCAGTTTTCTGTTTTTATCTACCCTGGATGCACAGATCCGGAAAGTACTGTTTGGTTTTGGGAAGCACCTCTAGGGAGTCTGTCTGCTAATGTCAGAGGAGCCCCTCAGCTGGGATTAGACATGACTACCTGTGCCCCAGGTGTGCTGGGCTCAGTTTGAGTGTCTCTGCAGAGGTTAGCTAAGATAGAAGCCAGCAGCTCAGACTACTTTAACCTCTTTGACCTTTCTGTTGATACTGAATGCTTGCAAAGTTTCCAGAATAATTTTGTCTATATCTTTACGGTGAGATGTGTGGATTTGTGTACAGTGTATATGTGTACATATACACAGTAGCCATACTGATTGGACACTGTATTGATGGATTATTGCTGGATCTTTCTAACATCAAATGAACTTTTTTCTCATGAATCCTTGTCCTGGGTTCAGCAGCAGCAGTCAGTTTTTCTCCTTCTTAGTAGCTGGTGCAGCGCTGTGGTTTTGACTTTTGCCCTGGGAATAATACTGATAAAGCCGATGCTTTCAGTTGCTGGTCAGAATGTTTACCCTGAACAAGGACTTTGTGAGTCTTATGCTCTGCCAGGGAGGAGAGGAAGCCGGGAGGAAGCAGAGACAGGACACCTGACCCAAACTAGCCAAAGAGGTATTCCATACCACAGCACGTCATGCCCAGGATGTAGAACTGAGAGTACCTGGAAGGGCTGGATCACTGCTGGGTGGGCGAATTATCGGTCGGTGCAGTGGGGGTGAGATACCAGTTGGTGAGCGGTTGCATTCTCTTCCTTGTTATTTCCTTTATCATTATTATTATTGGTGGTAGCAGTAGTGATTTGTGTTATACCTTAGGTACTAAACTGTTCTTATCTCAACCTGTGGTAGTTGCATTCTCTCGATTCTCCTCCCCATCCCTCCAGGAGCAGCGGGAAGACAGGGTGCGGGGGGAAGTAGACTGCGTGGTTCTAATTTACGGCCTGGGCTTAAACCATGACAATCCTATTCCAAGTTCTTTCCAGAGGAGAAAGACCTCTACGTAAGTATTTCCTCTTGATATTTCAATAGAAGATGTTTGTTGCCATTGTCCTTTTCCAGTAACAGGGCTGGTAAAAGTTCTCCTATTTGTAAAAATCTAACAGTAGTTTGTAATTTCTTAGAAATTCATGTATGAATACATTAGGTTTCTGGGTTCGTTTGTCCTTTCTGGACTTCTACTTTCTAATACGGAAGATTTGGGGAATGTTTATTGGTGGACAATATTTTCCACAAGGCTTTTTCTGTAGTTACTGCTTTTCAGCCTCTTTCCTGTTGATGGTACATGAGGATGCACTGCTCCAAAATGTTTGTATAGTCTCAGAATGTAACAGCTAAATATAATGAGACAGTGTGAACTAATTATTTGTGGGAGTATTGCACCTTTGTTTTTTATTCAAGTGTAACCTCTATAATGAAAAGATTATTAATTGAGGAGCTAAGAGTCCAGGAGGCATTGGAGATAAAAAAATAAGTGAATTTATAAATCTTTGTGGATGTGACTGCTATAATAATCCTTCAGAACTGAACTAACTTCTCCATTTAAATGGGCTGGTTTAATGGAATGGGAGTTGTTATGGCTAAGAGTGTCTAGCAAAGGAGGTTTGGAGGGCATCGCTCCAGGGCAAGAATAATATTGAAGATTAAAATAGATTGTGATAGAAGCTAGAAATTACTTACTAAACAATATAGGCCCTTGGGCTAAGTGTAGTATTATTCAGCTATCAGCTATCATATCTGAAATATCACCTATTTTTGAACTGTATTCTATTTGGCAAGGAGTGGGGAGATGATTAAGTAGATCTTTACCATCTCTGATGGCTCTTGTCCTGTGATTTATATGTATAAAAAAAATTTTAAAAAAAGCATGCCCTAGCATAAGGGACACAGAGAAAATGGAATAAAGAAGAAAGCCTGAAGCTAGAGACCGTGAGTTACTTCAGCTTCCTCATTCAAGGACTGATGGATTTTTGAAGCCAGAACAATCATCTAACCTGACCTCTGTAATATTACAGGCCATAAAATTTCACTTCGTTACCCCCCAGCTTTAAGCCAAATATATCTTAGTAAAGAGATAAAAAAGTAGGAGTCATATCTTCAAAGATATTTAGGTGCTTAAAAGGTGGAGGTAAAAATATCTGTACAGATGAAGTGCATGTGATGCTGATTTCACAGTAGGTTGACATCCAACAACTTTACATTGTTTTTTAAAACCTGAGCAGATCTCTCTCTGAGGATTTTAAATGCTATTGAAAGACTGACCATAATACACAGTCATATATACAAATCGCAGTACATTATACTTTTCTAAACATAATTCATGAGACAACACAGACATGCTCTTGGGAGGAGGCATGTTCATTCTCTAATGACTTCACAATCTAGTAAGAAATTAACATTTGTTCATTGTTTGGATGGTGATTTATTTTCTTAACTCAAACACCTCTCGAATCCTAAAGTTAAAATATGAGTGTTCACCATTATAAGCACCAACCCTGAAAAGTGCCTGGATCTCATAATGCAATTTAATTCTAAAAAAATGCACTTTAAGTGAGAAAAGGTATCACACATCTGTATATGAAAACATCTTAAGTGCCATTGTTGATGGCATTTTAACAGAGATTAATATCTTCTTTCTAGTATTACATTGCTACTACATGGATCATTTGGTTGCTGCTTCAGATGTGAAGTTGTTCCAAAGTGTGTGTTTGGGAAAAAAAAAGTGACATAAATTGTTTCAGGCAATCAAATCAGTTTCCATTTTGTATATAGTAATTTGGAAAATTTTATATCATAGAGAAAACTATATTATGATCTAGAAAATATTTGCTTTCCAGAAGTTTTAGGTAAAATATTGAAGGGGTTCAGTAACAATTTACACATTACATTTTATTTTAGCTTTTCTCCTTTTTAAGTTACATAATTGGTCTCCTTTTTACTGCTGAGCAGAAGGTAAGTAGGAGTAAAATTACAAAACTCTTAGAAATATGTTATTATTTTTGCTGTGGGGAAAATAAATGTTAGAGAAGTAGAAAGAGCAACACCAGGAAGAAATCCATTTCATTCTCCCCTCACTTGAAATTCCTCAATATGCATTTCGCTACTACATCCTGCCATCTCTTTAAAAAGGCTGAGCATTAAGTACTTAGAGAATTTCTTAGTAAACCTTCTTTAGTTTGCAGGTGGGAATCTAATGGAAACAGAGTATTTCAAACTGCTGAATACATTTGAGGAAAATTTGCAATTAAAAATAAATCTAAGCAACTGTACCATGTAAAGTATATTCCTCTAAACAGAGAACTGGGGTGGGAGAAGACCAGTAGGTATCATTTACTTCAACTTTAGCAAGATTTTCAATACTGTCTCCCACACCTAACGTATATCCTAACATGTATCCTAATGTCCTAACAGGTATCCAAGTTAGGATGTTACAGTCTGAATGAGCGTAGGACGGGTAAAAAAAATGGTTGGATAGTCAGACCCCCAGGGTCATGGTTAATGGATCATGCTCTACTAGCATGTCGGTAACAACTGGACAGCTGCAGAGGCCTATACTCGGACCTCTCCTAATTAACACCTTTATCAGTGTACAGATAAGTGGAAAACCTTTGATATTGTTGAAAGCAGGGTCGCATCCAGAGGGACCAGAACAAGCCAGAAAATGGTGAGACTGAAAACTTCTAAAATTAAGCAAGGAAATGTGCCAAGTGCTGACCTTGAGACAGAGAATGGCTTGTGATGGCAGAAGCTGGGGGACAGACAGGCTGGGATCAAAGAAAGGCCCTGAGCCCTTATGGGCAATGAACAAAGCCTCAGCCAGCAAAGTGGCCAAGACCTCCTTTGGTTGTATGAACAGGAGTGATTATTCCCCTCTGCTTAGCACCCATTAGACCATATCTGTAATACCATCTCTAGTTTTGGGACCTCTCATGCAATAAGGAAATCAGAAAACTAGAGCAAGTTCATGTGATGGAAGAGGCTGGAGCATTTTCCCTGTTAGGAGCACTGAGGGACTGTGACTGGTTCAACCTGTATACAGGGAGCTTTGGGAATGTAACAGTAGCTCTCCAGTGCCTGTAGGGAAGTTACCAGGCAGACAGAGTCTCATCCTCGCACCGCACATGGTGGGAGGATGAGATACAACAGGCATAAACTGAAACAAGAAATGTTCAGGCTGGATATGAGGAGAAAATTCCTGACTCTGAGAACAGCCCAGTAGTGGGACATGCTGTCTGTAGAGACTGTGCAGTCTCCATCATTGGAGATTTTCCAGACCCAACAGGGTAAGGCCCTGAGTAGCCAAGTCTGACTTCCGAGCTGGCCCTGCTGTGAGCCAAAGTCGGGACTAGCAATCTCCTGAGGTCCTGTTTGAACGTTAATTCCTTGCAATTCTGTGAAACATTAGGCAATAATAGTAATATTTCTGCTGCTCCCCACCCGTCACTAAACAAAAGAAGAAAGACCGATTCCTTAAATACCACAAACAAACAAAAAGACAGCAGGAGTTGTTTGATCTCCAATTTCACAAGCTACCTTTAACTAGCTATAAAAGCTAGGAAGTTTAATATACGAGCCTTTTGAAGTGTGCCATGCTGATATCTGCCAGGTTGGAGGGTCACTCTGAAGGCTAAGAAATTCATGTCTTGGAGAAAAATTTCCCTTTGTCGGGACTGCACATTATCCCTCCAGTTACCCCTACAGGAACCTGATATGGGAAGGTTGATTTTGCTTCTTATCCACTGCAGCTGTTGTTTCCATCTATTGATAATTCAGTCAACCATTTTTTCTCTTTATTAACTTTAATTATGACCTCTTACATGACCACAAAACCCTGGTTGGCATTATTTCTGAAAAGGCTTCACACACACAGGACTGCAAATATCAGTTTGACCTGGATTTCCTCTGAGATCATCAATTCCCTGAGATACTTTTTATCCAGCTCATTAAATAAAATCTGTTTCAAATGTAACTAAGCTGGTTGAAGTTGCATTACTTTTTATTTTTACAAACTATGGATGTAAGCAATCTTTGTTTCTGAAGATCTATATTAGGGGTGTGATTACCCACCTTCATTTGATAAGTATTAGATGAATAACAACTTCAGAAGATATATTAACAAAATATGGAATAAATATTGTTACCTACTTAATGTTGTCTACTACTAAAATAGTATTTTAAATAGGCTGGCACTATTTTGGTCTACCTAGCTAACCTGAATCAAGTACAACTGGGAGACCAGTGTCTTTTTCAGGCACTTACACATTACTTACTAACTAGAATCCTTTACATCACTACTTTAATTTTATTGTCTTTCAGAGCAGCATGTATGTAAGCAATGATGTTTGCTTAAGACAGGGACTCTAAGAGAACCATCTACAACAAGCATAAAAAGAACAAATTATTTAACAGGCCCTATGCCTTATTGCTAATTTAATTAGCTTGCATTTACTCATAAACACAGCTTGATGGATATATTCTGTTCTTTATTACTTCAATTAGCACCCTGCAATATGGGGCTTGCTAAGATTATCTCATCTGTTGCAGATAACAATGCCCCTCGGTGGTCATATTCAACAATATATAAGGCTTACTAGAGGTGATCTTTGCCAGCTCTTCCCAACTTCTCTGAGACAAAATATGAGAATGTAATTTTTAACAGTGCCCTTAAAATTGGGCCAAAATGACATCTGTAGGGAGAGAGGAGAGCTTGAAGCCATCAATGAAGAGCTCTAAATGCAGTTCCTCAGAAGTCTTAGTTTTATCTATCAGAATTAAAAAAGCCAGCATATTGAAATGCATATATTTTCATTGTGGTTGCAGAGGCATAGGCAAACAGGAATTGGAAAGAAAGACCTATTGGACTTTGCTCAAGATGGAAAAGGCACGGCCACCTTCACCGATGTCAACTTCCACATTCCCATGTTTGGAGCAGCTTAGTACCACTGGTGACATCCAGGAACATTATATTCTAAAATAAAGAAAAAAAATCCACACAGGCATAGTAAAGATATAGTGCTGATTCTGACACTTATGGATTACTAATAAGGAAAAATTACAATCTGACCAGTGGGACCCAAACCTAAACGTTATTACTGTAGCTATGGATATTCATTTCCAAAAAATAGCACAACACAGTATTTTACATTCTTTTATGTTTTTTTATCTTTCTATTCACAGCCTTTACTCCTTTTCTGACAAATCCACTTAATTACTAAAAAGCAGTGCATTATTCACTGTGTAATTCACATAAACAAACTTCACACTAATACACTTGCTATTTCTTGTGACTGTGTTTTGTGTGCTGTAATGACTGATCGTGTGATAAACTGGAGGCATTTCCATTTTCTTAGTGCACATACAAAACTTTTCAAAATGAGAGAATAAAGCCTTATATTGCCTTTTCAGTGTGGCTCTCAGTCTTCCACCTAGTCACACAGAAGAGGTCCCTTTCGTCCACACTCTGACTTCAGCAGGGTGTCTACATACAGAATACAAATTCCAACCTGAAGGCAGCAAGGATGCTACCCTCTTTCATGACATCTTCTCTGCAATCGTCCAGGTTAAATATTTGTAAAACTACCCAATAAATCCCTAGCACTCCTAAACCTGAAATGCTATGATCCTCTGGACTGCAGCAGAATTGACTCATCACCTTTTTTCGCAGGCTGTTTTTCAGTCATATAGCCTTTTCTGAACAGAATTCAGTATCTGAATGGAGAATATCCATATACACCAATTTATAACATTTTACATAAAAAAAAAAATTACAGTTACACAAGTTCCTATAATATCCTTTGAAAAGTAATTTTGTTTTGGAAACAGAAATCATTGGTAAGAAGGCTAGAGTTACTTATACCTGATTGATACTTAAAGAAGACAGCTCAGCAGAACACATCTGATGAATTTTGTGGAAAACCTTTTCTGTGATATTAGGTGTGAACAGAATATATGCAGAAAGCTTCCTTACCAGAGATGAAACAAAGACACCATACAATCTGAACTAAGAAGTAGTGTTTTCAGGAAATAAAAGGCTTCCTGAATAATTAGCATACAGCTGCTAATCACGCTCTAAATTGTTGTTACAACCAGACATAACCCTGCCAATACACTTCACTAGAAATTACATCAGTTGCTTGCTCACTTTCAATTCCCTGTAGAAGAAAGATGATAAAAAACAGATATAAAAAAGACAGCCTTAAACCAGAAAAACCTCTGTTTTCTGACTAATTCAGGGACTGAGTTTATTCTCCGGACTAGGGAAATAACAGCTGAACAAAGACAAGATTTAAGACCCACAGAACTTTTACCAAATAGAGTAAAAGCATTTTCTAATTTTTTTTCATAAAATCTTTGTTAAATCCTAATTAAAATTCAATGAAAATCTAATATATAGAAAGAATTTTAAAATATGCATAGAGAGATATGAAATTCTAATATTATTATTACCACTTTACCCTAAGAACACTTTTGAATCCAATACTACATTTAAATCTTAGATATCACCTGGGTACTTTAAGAAGCTTTTCTGTTGAAATTCCTATTGGGAATAATGTCAAATCAAAATAAGCAGATTAAATTCTTGGGGAACATTCGGTGTTAATCTTGCATTGCACTTCTTTATTATGCTTTGTCTGCTAATAGACTTTATTTTTATTTTATGCAGCACCTTTCATCTAAAAGACAAGAAAATTTATGAGAGAGAGGAATTAAACTGTTTATGGAAAAAAAAATTAACTTTTTTTTCATGAGATTTATAAAAAAGAGAGTAGATTAATGAGACAGAGAAATATAGCAAATCTGTCCCAGATGGTAAGTGCTATAGAGAAAAAAGCTCTCACATTGGAAGTGTTTGTTAAGGGTCAGAGTTCGTTAAGGGTCAGAGTAAGGCTTATAAGTAAAGGCAAAAATAACATCAGAAAGTATTAGATATGGTTCCCCTTGACTATACACTAGTTTTATTCATTTCCTCTTTGTGACAATCAGTGCCATCAGGAATAAACATTAAAAACTCATTGGTACTTCAGGGGCTTCTGCTGGTTTTATTCTTTCTGGCACTGTGTCCATTAGTAACTAGGCCTGGGGAAACACATCCAGGAAACATAAGAATCAAAAAAACCCTTCATCTAAAATTCAAATTAACATTAATATTAATGTACCTATTTCAAATTCATTTCAATACCATGGTGAACCTGTCCCAGACTACCATTAGATTTAAGAAAAAGAAGCCAACCCACCAACAAATGGGGATTTTTTAAGTTTTATTTTTGTTATTGGACTGATTTTTTTTTCAAATATTTTTCTCATTATTGGTCCTAATACAGAAGAAACTGTGATTTAAGCAGAGTGAACAAAAAGAAAACATGGGTTTAATGACAACTTATTTCTTTATCCATGACTTATCTAGGCAGAAAGATATTCTCATATTTGAGAAATAATTGGATGGTTTTGCTATTATAACTCAGTAGCATTACCTTCTTAAATATTTATTTAAAGTAAGGATTTGAATTCCCAAGCACATTGTTTCAGTCCTAGCTATATCAATAAAAGTACATTAAGAATTATGAACTTCGTCTTCTGGGTAGGCATAGATTTAAGCACACATTCAAAATAATCAACAAAAGAGAGACTTAGGCTTAGCCCCGTTCCAAGTAACTCAGTTTAGCTCCTCAGATTAGCATATTGCCATTGTGGAAGAGACACATTTAGTGTCCAAATCATGGAATGATATTAATTTACTCAGAAACACCTGTTTTCATCTGTTTCACTGTGTTGTCAGTTACATTGCTGTATTATCTTCTCGATTGTGACTTAAGTGCTGTGTTCACAGAAACTCCTTCTCTGCCAGTAGACTGAGAATTTCTGAATTTCTGGGTCCGGATATTACACCATTCCTTTTTCTGACCTCACCAGACTTATTTTTCTCTCCCCATATGGAGCAACAAACCTGTAACATGGCACCTGGCATGACAGGTGCCTGAACTATATGTGGCCAACTGCACATACCAGTGAACATAAATTAATCATAGAGAGCCATATTCTGCTTTATTCTTTTAGTATTTTTAGTATTTGAGTATCTCTTCTCCTTATTTATATATTTCAGAGAACCCAACACCACTTTTTAAAGGAATGTAACAGACATCTCTATTTGTTTTTTTATAGTATACAGTTGTCACTCATGTGAGTCTGCATAAGCAGGTTTTGTAGCTATCTGTAGGTGTGGATGAAAAAATGTTTGGAATTTACAACATTCACAACTTAACCTGTCCTTAATGCTCTCTGTGGTTTACCTTTGATGGCCTAACAGACACTTTAGCCTTTAATAACAACTATAAAATCTGGTGGTAAAATCTATGTCTCCCACTTCTAACTTACAACTTGTAATCAAGAAACAGCACTGGAGCTACAATCCAGGCTGCAATAAAGTATGAAATTAGATGCAAAAGATGAGGTCAGTATGACCTAACTCATCTTTCTTAATGCACCTTTTTCGCCATAGTTTATCACTGTCCATAATAGAAAATGGCATAAAACTGAGACTTTGGTATTTGCAAATTATGTAAAAGGTTAATTAAATTTAAGAGTCATACATGCCAAAAAAAACGATATAGGTGATAATGCGTTTGAATAGAGGTATTTTGATACTTGTGTTAGAAGTAGAAAAATTTCAGCTCAACTGCAGTGTTTCAATGCCTTACCTAAAACTACTACTGGTAGATAAGGACTTGTAAAGTCTACTTATTTTATTGCTGGATTCTCTAGAAATACTAGATATATATAATAAACAAACAAGGTTAAAGCCAATCTGACATTTCACTGACTTTCCTGAATTTGTTCGGAGATGAAAGTTTTTGTCTAGACATTTGCCCTCTTTTGATATCATGGCATGACAAGCATTTGATAAGAACAAATATTTAAAAACAAGGTGCCAAAGCCAGCCATAAATACAGCTCCTTTTCTTACACATAAGTGTAAAAAACATTAGATTCTTCTAAGGGGAGGGATGCTTGTTCCAAAATAAATTTCACTTTGTTCTTTTCCTATTTAAAATACGTTTGTCTAAATACTTGCAATTCACTCGTGAGTGAAGTAATAGTGACAAACTTGTGGCCCCACACAAAGCAAGAAAAGACTTATGAAGAAATAGACTTCAGTCTCTAAGGAATTATTTTTGTGTTTCCACTTTATATTATAAAAAATAATACTTAAACACTCAGCATTTCCTGGAACTATTTTGTCACAAAATCATTCCAAATATGCAAACAGAAATAACGAGCTAAAATAAAATTGGCAAGACATAAAAGCTGCTTTCCAGTGTGCTCTGGTAACTGAGAGAGAGTCTGGCCTAAAGATTTTTGTTTCATGCAAATTACAGGTTGAGAAGTAATTGCTATTAAAAAGGCCCTGTATTCTGCCATCCTATAGTTATGCATATGTCTAAGAAACATAGGAATTTTTCAGTGCTAAGGATGCATGTTTGTATCATAAAAAAAAAACCTGCTAATGAGAAGTTTATGGGACTAAAGCAATCCAATTAAATGCCTTATTTAATATCTATCAAATTACTTCTTAATTTGTTCATGTCATTTTTGTTTAATTCTCTCTCTGCCATGAATATGTGTTTATGGGGGTCAAGGATTTGAGAGTGAAATAGAAGAGGAGGACATAGTTTGTGAAGTTGTTACCCTGGAGATCACAGGCCATTGTGATCATAAAATTGCTTTCAGAAACCTTCAGGTATTGTCTGACAACCTGTCATCTTTCTGGTCCCCATTACTCCCATGGCAAGACCATTGTAAAATTTCACTTCCAATTTCACTTAGCAAATATTTACAAAAAATTTTAAAAGCCCCACAAAGTTGTTGTGGGGTTTTTAAAATTTTTGTGTTTGCTGGTTTTCAAAGTCTAAATGGTTTCCTAGTTCTACGTCTTCCTCTTTTGATAGGTAAGGAACTCTGCCAAATCCCGCTGGTTTGAACAAAATTCTTGAAAATGCATCCTAAAATTTTCCATCCATATATTATTTCTTTTTAGGTATTTGGTACAGCTAATGCTGAGTTCCTTGAAGGACAAGAAATATTTAAGAATGAGATTTCTGATACTCATTTTGATAACATTAAGTATACTCTTCTTGTTCGAAATAGATGAAAGAAGGGTGACAGGACCTTTTTCCAGAAGCTTATAACTGCATTTTAGGAAGGATATAGTCCCCATCCTGAAAGAGTTAGCAGCAAAATTAGTATCTACCATCAGGTGGAAAGGCAATTTGTTTTAGTGAATCAATGGCAATCATACTGAAAATGTTGCAAATATGAAAACTGGAAGGCCTGATAGATAATTAAATACCTAGTAAATTTTACCAGAGGTAATTTGTCAGACTGAATGCCTACATTTGGGTGTCCAGCATCAATGCCTTGGGGTTTGGAAAAAAAACATACATGAATAAAAAGCAGAGCACCTGTTCTGGACAAAAACATTGAAAAAGGCAACAGACTTGTTAGTTATTTGGAAATCTTCATCCTTGTTTTTTTGCACAGGAGATTTCCAACCTTCTGTAAAGAAAGTTATCTAGACAGTTAAATGTTCAATTTATAATTTAAAAAGACTCCTTAAAATGGAAAATACAGAGGCACTTTGGTGATCCATTGTATTCGCTGATGAGGGGTTTGGGATTTGCTGTGTCTCCTTGAAGCTGTTCTGTGTTAGAAGGTTTCATCCTACTGAGGATGAAAAGAATGTTTCTCCGGGTTTCAGCATGCCAAACGAGCTGCCCATGTGAGGCAGGATTATACAGACCAAACATTTGATTAGAAAGTTCATCTCTCAAGTGGCAACATGACCTATCCCTAGCTGCTAATAATCAGGAAACTTCTCCCTTTCCCCCTAAAAATAATCATGCAACAACCGTATTCAGTATTGTGCTTAAGTTACAAGGTCATGAAAATAAAAAAAATAATCGTTAGAGTTTTGAAAGCACTCTGAATTATTACATTACAGCTCCTACGATATATTTTAAACCAGGGTAAGATGAAGACTCAGCACAGCAGTATGCTACAGAAGGGAATAAAACACTCTCCTGACTGCTTGGTACTGCAAGTCTAAATCATACTCCAGTGACTTATGAATCAGATCTGGGAAAAATGCAAAGTGTGTTTTGCTGTTCATCTCCACAAACCATTATTGTCCTTCTTTTCACACTGAATGTAGAAGTCCCACTTTCTTCCCCCAAAGCAAAATTAAGAAGTCCTTGGTTGGGCTAAAAATAACTTTTTCTAATTTAGAATTTTAGCTTCAGAATAAATATGTGAAAAGATGAATGCCTTAGTGGTTTTCAAAGTGAGATAGATTGAATTGACTGGCTCTCTTCATCAGAATATGCCTCCTTTGCTAAAAAAAAAATTTTTTTTTTCACTAATTTTTTTCCACAGCTGAAGCTGAAATTACTGTGGAGTAAGTGTTCAGTCATTTTACGGCAATTCTGCCCCAAAATCCTATTAAGCGATAATAGGATTTGTTACTCAACTGCCAGCTTCTGTTTTGAAAATACACCCCTGTGTGTTCTGAATTCTCAGAACACATTTTGATCGATTTTTTTTCTCATCTTTCTCCTTTAAAAACAAAATTCTTACTCATTACCATTTTAAAGCATTTTAAGAGGTGATTAGACTGCAGCCAGTCAGCTTGTTTTTCAGGTGTATAAAATTTTGCCCACCAGGGTCTTCAATTATACGTCTAACTGCAATCAGAAGCTATCCTGTTTACAGTTTGTGTCCTTACAAGAAACATTCACTACAAGTTACTGCAAAAGGTTTGTTTATATATTAGTAGTTTTGAAAATACTTGACATAGAATAAAGTAGTCTAAGAAGTTTTAATTTTGTATGTTCCTTATATCAAAGAAGATAGAGGGTCTCTGGACGATAAAACTCTTAAGACTTAAAAGTTTTCGCGTAAAATAAACAGGATAGCATGTACCCGGTATAAAACAGACAGGATTTTGATACTGATTTTGAATGCTTATTAGGGAACATTTTATGAGTATGGACACTAAACCAATTGCCTTTCTTAACACTGACAATTTCATGCTTCAGCTTTCAAGAGGCTTAGATAGCTATTTCTAACCCATTTGTACAGCAGGAAGTGAATAACAGAATTAAAATTTTATTTCAGTTAGAAATTAAAATAAAAAAAAAAAAAAGGAGGAGGAAAGTGAGAGAAGGAAAGAAATATTATTTGGTATGATAAATGTGTATTGTCTCACCAGTGAGTTTGTCAGACAAAACAACTTTAGTCCAAAAGTTGAGCCTTATCTAACTAACTAGCACAGAAATTAGTAATTAGAATCCAATACTAGAAAAATTTGAAGAAATGTAAAGGAGGGCACTTAGTGTCTCTCATTAGCTTTTATTAAAAACCTTCTGAGTTTGTGAAATTAGTTTGTGAAAAAAGTTACAAATGATGCATGAAATTAAGAATTTCTGTTTACCTCATACAGTTTTCATCCACGGTTGACAATGTCCTGCTGCCTTATATGCAGTAATAGGTTGCCAGAGCTATCTAAAACCTCTCCAAAAATATGCTTTCTCAGCCTAAAGTAACTGTTAAAATGTTGTGGGGTTTTGGTCTTTCGTTTTTCTTTTTCACACAAGCTATTGTTTTACCTTTGTAGAGGAGCAACCATCTCAAATTCATTCCAGAAGTTTACCATGCCTCTCAGTGATCTCATGAAATAGATAACAGGTCAGAAATATGCACTGGACAGTAGCAAACATCAAGCTGATGGTCATCTCAGAAAACAAAACAAAACAAAACAAAATCTCCTGAGTCCAGGAGTCTCTACTCAGGGCGGCCAGAGCCACGGAGGGAGTCTCAAGTCCTCAACAGGACTTGCGCAGGAGCCGGCAGCTCAGCTGACGCGAGCAGCTGACTCACAGGGGGCGGAGCCAGGAGGAGCGGCACCAGCCCTGACTGGGTAAAAACCTGCCCTGGGAGCGCGAGCGACCAGGAACGTGGCGATGCAGTTTGCGCGGGCAGGTGAGCGGGATGGTGAGTACTCGCTGTATGACCAGGGCCCAGCCTGGGAGCTCTGCTCTGGCTGCCCTGGCAGTGGCCAGCGTAGGCACCCAGACAGAGCCGATGAGAGGGGAGGCTGCAGTGCAGAGCTCAGAATGTAGAGAGTGCCTGCACTGGTCATGTGAGGGAAAGGTGCCCAATGGGCAGGGCTGCACTCGGCGCCCCCTGGTGGAGGTCCTCCTGCAGCAGGTGGCTGAGCTGCGGGATGCTGTTAATAGGCTCCAAGATATCAGGGAAGCTGAGAGGAAACAGGACTGCCTCCTCCAGGCCCAAACTGTGCAGGGGCCTCAGGCGTCCCCTGAAGCTCATGGGGAAGAGGAGGAGGCTGTTAACCCAAGAAGCTGGGAAACAGTAACAAAGGAAACCAGCAAAAAAAGGAGGAAGAGGACAATTAAAAGCAAGGGTCTTCCTCCTAAATCTGTTGTCCCCACCCAGAACCGCTTTGCTGTCCTGCAGGGGGCTAAGGAGGAAATGCACTAGCACCAGAAACAACCGCCTGGGGCACTATTAAAGATCTCTAGTGGTACTGCGAGGAAAAAGAGGCAGGTCATAGTGGTAGAGGACGCTACTTTGAAAGGGACAGAAGCACTCATCTGTTGGCCTAACCGGGTCTCGAGGGAGGTGTGTTGTCTACCTGGGGCATGGATCAGGGATGTTGCAGAGAGGCTGCCTGCTCTAGTAAGTCCCAAGAACTATTACCCACTTCTAGTGATCCATGTGAGTGCTAGTGATGTTGATAGGAGTAGCCTGTAGAACATAAAGAAAGACTACAGAGCCCAGGGAGAGGTGGTTAGAGGCTCTGGAGCTCAGATTGTCTTTTCATCAATTCTCCAGGATACAGGGGAGGACCTTAAAAAAGCTAGGAGGATTGGCCAGGTTAATAAATGGTTAAAACGGTGGTGTCATTGTCAGGGGGTTGGGTGTCTTGAACACAGGACCCAAGTTAGTAGGCCAGGCCTACTGGGGGCTTGTGGAGCTGCTCTGATAAAGAAGAGGAAGAGTGGTTTTGGTAGGAGGCTTGCCAGGCTGGTCAGTGTTGCTTTAAACTAGATGTTGTAATGCACATTACAGGTCTTGGTGTGGCTTCGTGTTCATTTAGGAAACTTTTATACCTACCTTTTGGGTTTTTTTTTTAGCTTTCCACTGTTCTTTCATTAACCTCCCTCCAGGTATTCATCACAAACAAACTGAGCATTCTAAATGAAAGATTTTTTTATTCAGGAAATGCAAAAAACACATTATTTTATCTTTTCCTTCAAGGGTGTTAGGTTGCAGCCTTTTTCCAATTTGCTTCTGTGCTTGCAAATATTTTTATCCATAGCTGAATTTTTCCTCAATGCTGAAAATAGCTTCCTTTTCAATCACTATTAGAACAGGATGAAACAATCAGATCACAAAGCGTTACCTAAGTTATGAAGCCTTCAGAGAGCCAAATGATGCATAAAAAATAAGTATCAGGTAACTTAAATTTTCCCCACCATTACTCTTAACTATTACTGCCTCTTTCTTAGGCTTTCTTATGCCTGAATTTGAGAAACATGTGGAGGCTTAGTCTACAGTTTCAGTTTTCAGTGCTGGCTTTGACAGCTGTATCCATAACAAGCTGCAGTAGCCTCCCATCTCTTCTTTGTTCTGGGGCAGCAGTAAATACACCAATGAGTATTAATCCAGTTATGAATAAACATAACTGTTTGCTGTTCAGTGCTGAACAGTGAGAACCACACATGTGAGAAGTACCTATTCATTTGCTCTGCACAAAATTTCTGCTTATTTTGTAATTAGCCTTTTAGGCATAGTGCTTTGCCTTAATCCTTGTTGAACTGAATCTTGTTCATCTTTAGGGTTTTTTTGTTAGTTCACTATAACTTTCATTAAGATTGTTCAATGTGTTTTAAGAATAGTTTTGATAACTTTTGAAGAAAAATGTTTATCTGGTCTCCAACCCCAATGAACATTAGCAGAAAAATACAAGAATTGTAACAAAATATTTTCTGTGTGTATGAACTCTTGTTAAGGATGTACTTGTCTTTTTTCCTTCCATGTTCCATCTACACAAGATGTTTTCTTATTATTTCTCTTTCTTTATTTTTGTTTTGTTTTGGTCTCCTATAAATTCTAATGTAAAACACCAGAATTTCCTTCTGTCAATGGAATCAGTATATGTATTTAACATGTGCTTAGCATATTATTAAATTGGTATTAAATCCTACTTAGTGAAATCTTTTTCCAAGGAAGACACTAAACATTATAAAAGACATTGGTGGGTTACTGAAAATATGTTTGAACTTCAGTTGGTGAAATTTTCTGATTTCAAGTTTTACACTTTTAATACATGCCTGCTGTATTTAAGATAAAATCTATAATCTTTCCCAATTTATTTACACATAACACAGACAGTGAAGTAACATTTTTCATTAAATTTAATGGAACACAGCTGATGTTTTATCTTTTATCACAAAAGAGTGCAACCAAATTTTTAAGGGGAAACCCTTGATAGATTCCTTTTTTACCAAACTGTTGAATAGCCAAAGCACCTCGTTATTCTGAATGTTTATTCACTTTCTTGTCCAAAGGATAGAGCTATTTTCAAAATTACTTTCTTTTGTGTGAGAGATGTAGTGGTGTGCAGCCTTTTAGTATTTATTCCTCATTTACAGTACTTGCTGTGAGAAAAGAAAGCAAATAACAAAATGCATACATTTACTCCAGTAGAAAGTAATAACAATATTTCTGGCTGTATTAAATCTTTTATAGCTCTGTAAGTCCTCAAGTTCCTGAAGAGAAATAAATTCCAGTGTGATTATGCAAACTCATAAATACTTAGATATAATCCAAGTAGATAGCTGCATGGTCTGATTTGGGTAGTTTTCTACTGCTGCTTATGTTTCAAGGAAACTTATGTGACCAAAGCAGAATATATATTGCATCAAAGAGCAGGTAAACCTTTTAAAAATCCCAGCAGAGCTATATGGGATGTGCCTTGGTGATCAGCATCAATTCTCAGGTATCACCTGGAAAAATAAATTATTGCAGCCAGTCAATTCACAAAATTCCTCAAGGCTGCTAGGTAGGAAGAGTGATAGACAAGTGGTCAGTCCATCTTAAATATTTCTGTGATATCCACCACTAATTTATCTTATTCCAGGTAGGAACTCAGGCCTTCCTCAGTCATCCCCTTCTACCACATTCTTTAAATGAATCGATAAATTTATCAAATTACACCTTAAAAATATGTTAGGTGTCTTATGCTTCCTACTTTTATTAGCTACTGTTTCAAAAATCTCATTCTTACCAGTGCCCAAGTCTTTTCTGCTTTTTTTAAGAAAACGTATTCCTTTCCAGTTTAACAACCACTTACAGTTATGCTAGAACTATCATTTTGTTTGAACAGCTCTTGTGCCTCAACAAATGTGAAAAGAACAATCATGTACTCCTTTACCTTCATTTTGCTAAATAAAACAGTCTTTTGGTGCCCTTTCTTAGAAAAAAACCACATTCTTCCCTATATTATTTTAACAGAGTGTTGTTTGTTTGGGTTTTTTTTAATTTTTTCACCTTGACTATGAGTGGATGATACTTTGTATTGTAGATGATGAATCATCAGTGCATGACAATTACTCTCCACATATGCAAGTGTATCTTGATGTATCTGAGAACTGCCATCACCTTTTAGTAGCTACAGCTCATTGGTGATGCCTTGTAATCCTATCACTGACTCAAGCCTTCTGCACTTCAGATTTTCAGTAATTTTCTTAGCTAAAGCGTTTAGCCATACTTTTATATTGCTGAGTTCAAGTCCTGTTCTGTTATTGCAGATTTTGAGGCATATAAGTTGGGGTTATATAAGAAAGGTCATCCTTCCAATAAGATATTTTGATTTTTCTCTTTACTGACAGTGTCTCCTAAACTTTAAAAAAAAAAATTAAAAAAAAATAAAAAAATTGCACCATGTTACTACTCCCTTTTTTTTTTTTTTTTCCATCAAGGTAATAAAAAATACTAAATAAGGTCTCTATTAAGACCTAAACTTCAAGAATGTCACTAGTAATCTCTTTCTTTATTTTTAGTTTGACACAAGTCAATTCCTCTCCTTCAGCTATTTTTTCCTGTACTTTATCATTTTTACAAAAAGCCAGTCTTCTTCATTTTAACCTATATTTTTTCAATATGGTAGTGCATTAAATGCTTCACTATTGGCAAGATAGATGAGATGACAGAATTTCCCTTCACTATAAAACTCAGTTATCTCATAAAGATGCAAGACTATTCTGTTGAAACAGTTTTCATAAGCATGGGATTTAAAGCATCTGAAATGTATCTACATTTAGCAATCTATCCTTCCCCCCTTCTGTTTTCTTCAGGACTGTAAATAGATGCCCATAGTCTCTTATCCTTTCCCTACTTAGCCTTAGGCTTAAATTAACAGCCCAATATAGTCAAATATACCACTTGGAAGAGGAAAACACCATCTTCCTGAAGCCTCAGTTGCTTCCTCAAGCCTATTTTGTTATGAGATTTAGGAACCATTGAGAAGATAAGTTATATACAGCAAGAACTCTTAAATTTTAGTGACAAACTTTTCCATGATAACCTACTGGTGAGAGCACTCACCTACAGAAAAAAAAAAAAAAAGCCTGTGTTCAGTTTGAGAAATAAGTAACATCTCAGGAAAACAAACAAACCCAAACCTGGAAAAAAAAAAAAAAAAAAAAAAGCTTCTCCCCCCCAAAACAAACAAACCCCCTCAAAATATTAATCTCCTCACAGTGGAAAGGCTTTGCCTCTTCTGAAGCCAAGTCACTGGGAAGCCAACAGTCAATGAACTGCAAGTCCTACTGCACAAAACAAGGGCAACTTAGATCCATCCAGTTGTTTGGGGCTGAAAGTGCAATACAAAGTTTCTGGTCTCTATTGACCCAGCTTCTGTCTTAGTCAGATATCACCACAGGTAAGGGAATGGAAGTCCACTTTCATTCCTGTGCCTTGACTGTCTCTAACATTAGGTAAGAGGCGGATGTCCTCATGTCTTTCTCTCCCACATATCCTTTGACACGTGCGCTGCAGGAATTCATCAGCCTAACTTCAGGTGATAAAGCAGCAGCTGCCCCAACTCAGGTCTTACACTTCCAGGAGGCAATCCTCTAGGAAGCATGAGGCCATTGATTGATAGGTTATTATTCCAGAGATTCCACTCCATTAAGTACCCATTAACAGTAGGCAGAATGCCCCATAGAGTTTGATATGCAAATTTTTTTGATCTTTAAATTTTCGAAAGGGAGATGTTTAACTGGGAGGATGCTACAGATATGCTCTGGAGATACCTGAAGGCCATTCACAGTCAGTGGAAAAAGACATCTAAATTATGTGTTACTCCTTTTCTTCTTGTGCAGTTCTCCTTTTTCCCAGTGATTCTAGTCAGTGGCATTTAGTAGGCAATGGGAGATTGTGTTGCTCCTGTCACTATACCAGGTCACAAGTAATACCTATAAAAGTACATTAAGAGAGCAATTTTCTCTTTGTCTAAATATGTTCTAAATATATTAATAAGCTTCCAGTTAGTAGGTTAGAAAATTTCAAGGCAAAGTAAACTTTAAAATTAATAGATTTATTAAAATGCTCAATTTTCATTATTTTTTAAATTTCATGTTGAAGGTTCTTTTCAATTTCATGCTGAATTTTGCTATTGGTGTATTTGGATGTTTTCAGTTAAATTTTCATAAGTCTTAAAAGAAAAAACCTGAGAAGACAATTCAATTTAAAGGAATCACAGAAGGAGAAAGCAAACGTTTTTCCAACCAAGTTACATGTAGCACACACAGCTATTCAAAGAACTGATATCTAAGCTACACTGGCCACACTTACTCTGCTGAGTGTATGTGGCAAGGCAGTTTTTGGTAGCGGCAGAGGCTGCCTTGTGCTGGACACAGCAGATTCCAATCCATTCCAGCTGGCTCCAATGGATCACTGCTGGCCAAAGCTAAGACCACAGTGGTGGTGCCTCTGGGAAATGTAATGAAGAAAAGGTAAAAAATGCTGTTTAGTAGCTATGAGAGAGAGGAGTGAGAGAAAATGTGAGAGAAACAACCCTGCAGACACCCAGGCCAGAGAAAAAAGAGGGAGAGGTTGTGTTCCATGTTCTGCAGGTGCCAGAGCAGATATCCTTCTGGAGCCCATGAAGAAAACCACAGTTGAAGCAATTCATGAACGACTGCAGCCGATGAGGATGGACTTTAACCTATTCTGTATTTGGGGAACAGTGTGAGGAGAAAGGAGTGGCAGACACTATTACAAACTTACCCACATTCCCCAGACCCCTGCACCACTTGGCGTGGGGAGGAGGTAGAGGAGTCAGGAGTGAAGGGGAGGAGGTAGAGGAGTCAGGAGTGAAGGGGAGGAGGTAGAGGAGTCAGGAGTGAAGGAGAAAAGTTGAGGCTGGAAAGAAGTGAAGGGTGAGGGATAAGAGGTTTTAGTTTTTGTGTTTCTCAACAGTCTACATTCTTCTCAATTGGCAATAAATTAATCTTTCTGAAGTTGAGTTTGTTTTGCCCATGACAACAACTGGTGGGTGATTTCCCTGTCCTTACAACCAAAGAACATTTTCATCTTATTTTCTCCTTCTCTCATGATGAGGAAGGGAGTGAGACAACAGCTGGCTGGGTGTCTGACAGCTGGCCAAAGTAAACCCACTACATCTACATTACTATTGTTTTATATACTAGAGTTAAATAACTAGGCTGTAAAACTCCTCAGAATTAATATATACAAGTATTTAAATCCAGTTGTTCTTGTGTCCAGTGTTATTGAAATAAATATGGACCCTAAAAGACGGAGAGTTATTTGTGGGTTTGGTTTTATTTTTAAATTAACTTCTGAACCTGCATTTCTGACTTCTCTTCCCCTTCAGTTTTCCAAGCCTATAAATCTTCCAGACTAGCTTTGGCAAGTATGCAAAGATAACAGGCAGGCAAAATTTGACCTTCCAGCAATCACATTACAGACATCGGTACAAAGTCTAGTTATATATAAGCATCATGATAAACACATACAGAGGAAGTATTCTGTTTTACTTGTCGTATATGGATGAAAATTAAAGGAGTCTAAAACATTTTTTAAAGGAGAAATCTTTCTTTGCTGTTTTTCGGATTTGGGTTGTTTTTTTTCTGAAAATGTTCATGGTTGAATTGTTGGGAATGGAAATAATCAAAAAATGCCATCCTGGCCACAGTCATAGAGTGAGTCACTAGCAATTTCATCTAGTCTGCTAAAAGAGAAATTGTTTTATCAGTTTACTATACACTTAATTCCATCACTCACCTCTGAGGATCTTGGGGATATTTAATTTATAAAACTGAATTTCCTGTAGAAAATTCTGTCTAATCACACACAGTTCTTCAGTCTTACATAAGAGACAGTTTATGTTTTCATTTATTAACTTTCTCTGACTGTGGAATATTAACATAAGCATGAGAAAACAAGGTATGTCTTCTAAACTCAAGGCAGATTATGAAGATAGTTTTACTTAAGGGTTATTCTAAATAGTCGCATATTTCAGTTATTTAGTCCTCATTTCACATTTGCCAAAATTGTTCTGTCATCTAGAGGGTTTTGGAGCATACAAGTCCCGTCAACAACTGCACATCAGTCCAGAATCCAGGTGTCCCCCTGGAATCAGTGTTGGGACCAGTCTTGTTCAACATCTTTGTCGGTGACATGGACAGTGGGATTGAGTGCGCCCTCAGCAAGTTTGCCGATGACACCAAGCTGTGTGGTTCGGTTGATAATGCTGGAGGGAAGGGATGCCATCCAGAGGGACTTTGGCATGCTTGTGAGGTGGGCTGATGCCAACCTTATGAAGTTTAACCATGCCAAGTGCAAGGTCCTCCACCTGGGTTGGAGCAATCCCAGGCACGCCTACAGGTTGGGCAGAGAAGAGATTCAGAGCAGCCCTGCAGAGAAGGACTTGGGGGTGTTGGTCGATGAAAAAATGAACATGAGCCGGCGTCAGTGTTTGCTCACAGCCCAGAAAGCCAACCATATCCTGGGCTGCATCAAAAGGAATGTGACCAGCAGGTAGAAGGAGGTGATGCCGTCCCTCTACTCTGCTCTTGTGAGACCTCACTTGAAGTATTGTGTGCAGTTCTGGTGTCCTCAACATCAAAAGGACATGGAACTGTTGGAAGAAGTCCAGAGGAGGGCCATGAGGATGATCAGGGGACTGAAGCACCTCCCTTATGAAGTTAGGCTGAGCAAGTTGGGTCTGTTCAGCCTGGAGAGGAGAAGGCTGCGTGGAGACCTCATAGCAGTCTTCCAGTATCTGAAGGGGGCCTACAAGGATGCTGGGGATGGACTATTCATCAGGGACTGTAGTGATAGGAAAGGGGCAACGGGTTCAAATTTAAACAGGGGAAGTTTAGATTGGATATAAGGAAGAAATTCTTTCCTGTGAGGGTGGTGAGGCACTGGAATGGGTTGCCCCGGGAGGTTGTGAATGCTCCATCCTTGGCGGTGTTCAAGGCCAGGTTGGATGAGGGCTTGGGTGGCATGGTTTAGTGTGAAGTGTCCCTGCCCATGGCAGTGGGGTTGGAACTAGATGATTAAGGTCCTTTCCAACCCTAACTATTCTATGATTCTATGCAACATGAGGACTCAGTTAAGATAATTTTAAAAGCAGTTCATAGTACCTGGCCCTTGCAAATCTTCACAACTCTACCAAAAAAGGTGGCCTAAGATCTTTACTTGAAATGTACAGCAACATCCATGTGCAATCTCCCCTTTAGGTAGACTGATCTCTTTGTGTTGCATTTATGTAGTTAAAATGTAAATACAATATGCATATATTTATATGCAACATGTGAAATCTCTACGCGTGACAGCTCAGACCAGCTCGATGTTTGCATTCCCATCAAACGTTATTAGCCAGTAGCTTGAAAACAAGCAAAACTGTAGGAATCCAATAAAGGGCATGAAATGCCTTTAATTTTGAACTCATTTGCAATATGTTTTACATTACCCTGGTATTTTTAATATATTCTTCCATTAAAACACCCATAACAGCACATCATTCTTTGACAAGTTGAAATGCATAAGTACACTATGATAGTGCGATAATAACAACTACTGAAATGTTTAAATGATTTATTTAATTTAAATGTTCCAATGAGAATTAGAGGCAGATCGAAATTTCACAGCTGAAACTGCTTTGGTTGGCACCATAGGGAAACAAGAATGAAAAAGCCAGAAAATGTAATCAGAAGCCCAGATGGAATGTTTACAATCAACAGGTAAAGATAACCAAGAAATAGTTTGGACAGGATTCCCACTACACATTTTACTTCCTAGGTCCACTCGTTTCAAACCAAACCCTTGTTAATATAGACATAGTGAATATTTCTCTTTTGTACTGCCAGCAGGGCTTACTTTCCTTGCATTTCCAACTGCACATCAGTCATGCCCAGCTGTTCTAATCCAGATTAATTTTTCCATCTATACCACTTTTTAAACTTATATAAAATTCTAAGGCACTATATATTACAATTATTCTTACAGCTTTTCAAAATAACTTCTCAATAATTAATCCTGCAAGCAAGAACTGCAGAACAAATAACTTCTTTATTACTGATGTATGATCATACACCTCATCATTGTAAAAAATAGCATTCTCGTAATTGGATAATAAACAAATAATATTGTACTAGTGCTGCATCCTCTATATTAATAAACATTTCCTTGAATTTTGCAACACATTCACATTTATCAGTGAAGATTTGATCAGTGATTTGGAAAAAAAATAACACGAACAAAAATATTCTCATTGATGCAACTATTTAATGGCTCTTTCCTCATTCTGCTTTGGGATATATTATCTAAACCACATTCAATCCACTTGATACGTGCCATTTTATTTTCATACCTTTCCAGATTCCTAATAAAAATGCATAATAACTACAATGCACTAAATAAATGTAATTATCATTCTGTTAATAAAATATAACAAATTTGTAATCCTTAGCATTTCAGTAAAATTATATACAGCCAGTTTAGTGCAATCAGTTTTCCATGAACTCATATAAAACCTGCATATAGTTTATTTGTATGACAGAATTTTAATTTTTTATGACAGAACTTTTAAGTTTATTTGTATGACAGAACTTTAAAACTTCTGTGTATTAAAATAACATGTATCTAGTATCACTCCTCATGCAATGCTTTCCAAATAACCAGTGATCTAGGGTTTTATCCATGCTGAAATCTGCTGGAAGGACAATACAGTAGGGCATAAAAACTAGGAGATTTCTAAAGTCCACTGATAACAGCTTCCTGACACAGATGTTCAAGGGGCCAACACAGGAGATGGAGGAGAGAAGGTGGTTTGCTGGGCCTCATGCTTACAAAAAAAGAACAGCTAATCGCTAATGTGAAAGTTGAGGGCAACTTTGGTGCAGTGACCAGTGAGTCCAAGATCCTAAGAGGAGCGAGCAAGGCAAAATAAAGGACCACAGCCCTGAATTTTAGGAGAGAAACCTTTAACCTTAATCCATCCCTGAATTTTAGGAGGGAAACCTTTAACCTTAATCCATCAGCACTGCATTCAAGGTGCAGCTCAGCGCATTTGCAGATAAAAAGAGAAAGACCAGTTACTTGAAAATTAATACAGCAGAGAAAAATCTGTTCTATAAATTTCACTAAGTATTTAATAAGATGAAGCAGGGCAAAGAAGAGTTACCTTGAATGTAAATAAACATATACCTTAGACCACAAGGGACTTAAAACTATTAAATTCTTTAAAATTGTGCTAATTTGAGCCAACAGTGGTCCTTGGCAGCAGAAAGGACCTATTGTGAAGCCATGTAGGCTTTATCTAATCACCTTTATTTAAAATTTAGATAGAACAGTATTTCAAATGTAATAAGTCAGGCAAATTAAAGATAAATATAAGACTGCTGGTAAGCAAACTAGCAATGTAATGAGTTGTAATGCAATGCTTTATTGACTTTTGTTAACAAAACTTAAAGATAAAGGCTACAATGTTTATATTACATTGCTTGTCACAGAAGTTTTAGAAATTTAGGGAGAAAATTCATACTTTTAATTTTGCACTCACTGCTACCCCTTTTTTATTCCTACAAGCTATTAAAAAATGTCTCATTTGAATGTCACATGTCTTTATAGAGCTGGTGTTATGTGAAACAGCACATCATGTTTTACCCTCACCCAGATTATTAGATAGTAGAAAGCATAGATTACTATTGATTATCTACATTAATTGTGCTAACATTAATCATTTAAACCAAAGGAGAAAAATTGAATGTATCTACTAAAATCAGTGGGCTGTTGATCAGCAGATTTAATTCACTATGTTCAAAAAAGTAAAGTTATATGAGAAAGACATACTCTATCTTGACTACTATAATGCTTGTTTTAAGGGTTATAAAGATAATCCGTCTTCTCACACAGATGTCAGAGGCAGATGAACACTACAGATGTCTACACATTATAGAAAGTAGGTTGGGTTCACTGTAGCCCCTTCCTTATCTCACCTTTGGGAGGGGATCTGTAAACTATAGTCAGTCCAGTAACATGTACTTGTTGACCCATCATATGGATGACTTGTATATCAGACATCAAGAGCAAATGGTACTGCACTTTTGATAAATCAAACCATTCTAAAGGCAGAAAAGGGTCTGTGCAAGGAGGGAGGATTCTGCAATGTAGAGATACCTGCAGTACATTTGTTTTCTGTTTATTCTCTATTCACTAGGATTTCATGATGATTTTAGTAATTATCACAATCGATTACTTCCAAGGATCAAAACATGATGAGGGCCATTAGAACCCAATACAAATTAAGAGTGTATAATCAACAACAATGCAGGCTTAAAGTAATCCACAGTGTACTCATAATCACTCATGATTAATATACATTTCAAAGAATAATTATTTGTCAATGTTATACTAATATGCTAGGAGTTTTTTGCTGATCTTTAAACTGCTATCATTATAATGTCTGAAATCATATACATATATACTTTTTTAACATGTTTCTACAAATGAAATTGGAATGTTACATAATGTGTACAGACTTCTGAAGTGCTTACAGTTTTACAGGTCACATTATAACCACATACATTATTCATTTAGCTTCCAAATATAAATTTTTATAAGAATCTGCACAGTCATTAGCTGTTTTTCTCCTGTAGCTTATACTCTGGTAATAAAGGGTCTGATAAAAACATGTACTTTGTGCTTCAGTTCTAAAGGAAATGGCTACTGAAGGAAACAGATCTATAGAAGTCATATAGAAACTGCATAGCAACTATGTAGAGCATATCCTATAATAGTAAAACCCAAAGCCTGAAGGACCCACTGCCCAACAGGCCCTTTATGACAGTTGTCTTTGCTTGAGCATTCTCAGGATATTTTTACATTATCAGAGAGGACTACTAGGAAAAGATCATAAAGCAAAAGGCTTGGGAGGTGCAGTTGTCAACATCTCCTTTGGTTTAAAACATTTTCCTGCTGATCCACAAGATAAAATATCACAAGCCCAAGAGCAGCAAAAAGTCAAGTGAAACAGGAAAACAAAGCATTCATTAAAAAAACACATTGGCATTAGTTTTTTCCCATGTTTTTCATGCAGACAATTTTTATAAAACTGGAGGCCCATCCAGAGTTTTGAATAACTATGTTAAGCTTCAGCCAGCTAATTAAAAGTAGTGTACTTTAATGTAGACACATGAAAATGCACCTCCAAGTTATAGTTAAAGCAGACAAAAAGTCAACATGGCTTTACCAAGGGGAAGTCATGCTTGACCAACCTCATAGCCTTTTATGAGGAAATAACATGGTGGATGGAGGATGGCAGAGCGGTGGATGTGGTCTACCTTGACTTCAGCAAAGCATTTGACACAGTCTCCCACAGCATCCTCATAGCTAAATTGAGGAAGTGTGGCCTGGATGATCAGGTAGTGAGGTGGACTGCGAACTGGCTGAAGGAGAGAAGCCAGAGAGTTGTAGTCTATGGGGCAGAGTCCAGTTGGAGGTCTGTATCTAGTGGAGTGCCTCAAGGGTCAGTACTGGGACCAGTATTATTTAATATATTCATCAATGATTTAGATGAGGGAATTGAGTGTACTATCAGCAAGTTTGCTGATGACGCTAAGCTGGGAGGAGTGGCTGACTGTCGTGGTTTAAGCCCAGGCTGTAAATCAGAACCACGAAGTCCACTTCCCCTCCCACCTTTCTTCCCTCTGCTCCTGGAGGGACAGGGAGGAGAATCAAAAGAATGCAACTCCCACGGGTTGAGATAAGAACAGTTTAATAACTAAGGTATAACACAAATCACTACTGCTACCACTAATAGTAATAATGATAAAGGAAATAACAAGGAAGAGAATACAACTGCTCACCAACCGGTACCTCACCCCCACCCTGCCATGATCCAGCCCTTCCGGGAACTCTCCGTTCTACATCCTGGGCATGACGTGCTGTGGTATGGAATACTTCTTTGGCTAGTTTGGGTCAGGTGTCCTGTCCCTGCTTCCTCCCGGCTTCTCCTCCTCCCTGGCAGAGCATGAGACTCACAAAGTCCTTGGTCAGTCTAAACATCAGTGTTATCAGCTCCGTTCCCAGGCTGAAAGTCAAAAACACAGTGCTGCAGCAGCTACTAAGAAGAAGAAAAAATTACTGCTGCTGCTGAACCCAGGACACTGACACACCAGAAGGCTGTGCTGCCATCCAGCGAGACCTGGACAGGCTGGAGAGTTGGGCAGGGAGAAACTTGATGAAATATAACAAGGGAAAGTGTAGAGTCCTGCATCTGGGCAGGAACAACCCCAGGTTCCAGTATAGGTTGGGAAACGACCTGTTAGAGAGCAGTGTAGGGGAGAGGGACCTGGGGGTCCTAGTGGACGGCAGGATGACCATGAGCCAACACTGTGCCCTTGTGGCCAAGAAGGCAAATGGCATCCTGGGGTGTATTAGAAGGGGGGTGGTCAGTAGGTCAAGAGAGGTCCTCCTTCCCCTCTACTCTGCCCTGGTGAGACCGCATCTGGAATATTGTGTCCAGTTCTGGGCCCCTCCGTTCAAGAAGGACAGGGACCTGCTGGAGAGAGTCCAGCGTAGGGCAACTAAGATGATTAAGGGAGTGGAGCATCTCCCTTATGAGGAAAGGCTGAGGGAGCTGGGTCTCTATAGTTTGGAGAAGAGGAGACTGAGGGGTGACATTATTAGTCTATATAAATATATGAAGGGGGAGTGTCACGAGGATGGAGCCAGGCTCTTCTCAGTGGTAAACTATGATAGGACAACGGGTAATGGATACAAACTGGAACACAAGAGGTTCCACTTAAACTTGAGAAGAAACTTCTTCTCAGTGAGGGTGACGGAACACTGGAACAGGCTGCCCAGGGGGGCTGTGGAGTCTCCTTCTCTGGAGACATTCAAAACCTGTCTGGATGCCTTCCTGTGTAACCTCATCTAGGTGTTCCTGCTCCGGCAGGGGGATTGGACTAGATGATCTTTTGAGGTCCCTTCCAATCTCTGGCATACTGTGATACTGTGAAAAATAGGCAATCTACATTAGTCAGAAATTAGGCTACCAGGCCTGCCCTGTACTGTGATGTCTTAATATGTTGATTAAGTTGTAAGGCAGTCTTTATCAATTATGAAAGGGAATAAAAGTCTTCTTGATATATACCTAAACTTGCCTAGTTTAATGTAATCTTTCTGCACAGTCAGTGCAGGACATTTTACCTGAAGTAAAATCTGGATTTCACTGATCACTCCAGTAAGAGGTAAGCTGAATTATTTCCTCAGCAATCAGTTCTCATGGAAACAAATTCTCCTAAATGTACCAACCTAGAAAAATCAAAAGTAATGCAATTGAACATTGATTTTACCTTATATCTATGCAGACAGCAGGCAAAAATTTGAGAAAGATGTTAGGCTAAGTTAAGAAAAAATCAAGATTAAAGTGTCTCAGTTTGTCTTTATTTTAACCAAACAAAGTTTATTCGTTATATTTACTCCTTATATCTCATTGCTGAAGCATCTCTCTTATAAAAAACCCAAAACAAAACAAAACAGCAACCCAACATTTTCAGATACTTATGTGAATGACTGCAGTGATAATCTTTCCAGAATTAATGCATTTGAATTGAATAAAATTTTAATTAAAACATTTCTACAAGCATATTACAACTGTTTAAAATGTGGTTCTCAATGGAACCTGGATGTAGTACAGCTCACACAAAAACTCAAGGTTTTGTTGCTTATTTTAGGGTTTTGGGGAAGGTTTTTAGTGGAAAGGAGAGATTCAAATGAGGCAACTAGTAATGTCACATCAGCACCTTTAAGTTTAAAGGAAGAAAATTAACTCCAAAATTTCTGTCTAAACAAGGACCTCTACGAGCAGAACTGTAACCACAGACCATTTATATCATGAAGCCATGGCAAAGTAAAAAGCCATCTCAGTGTCCTTGAGCTTTGTACAATTTCTGATTTTTAACTTTTAGTTGAGACTGTAGAGCGTGGCAAGAACTCTAATAGCACTTGTCCAAAGACCCATAGGAATACTTACAGTAAATGCCCAGCACCAAATTTCTGTGCTTTTGAACTCTGTTGTTCTTTCACTAGCAACAATGACATTTACCATGCAGTGCTAATGTCAGGCTTTCCTACTTGCTCATCCACTCAACCTGTTTTGGATTTTGATATTTGTTCTATCTGTTTTTATTCTGCATTAGCCATAGAAAAAATTTAAAATAAGGAAAACATAGATAAAGGAACAAAATAAACAGGCTTGTCTTTTCCTAGTTTAGGGCGAATAAAGGTTATTTTTCAACCAAAACTTCCAAATTAAAAATATGGTAATACCTATGTAAACTCAGCCTGGAATATTCTGACACTTTCTGACTTTCTGAGAGGAACACATTGCTCTTCTAACCATTCCTTACCTGGCCTCTGCAGCAGCAGCACCAGCAGCAGTAACTGCACCACAGAGAATAGCCTCTGAGAGGGTATACACAGCTGCAAGGATTATACACATGCACTGGAGAGAATTCTTGCTACTTGCAAACAACAAGACATTTAAGTGACACATTCAATAACGAGTTGGACTTGCAGAAGGTTGGAAGCCTTGTCTGTGACAGACAGATGTTAGAAAGAAACCAAAAATAAATTAAAAAAAAAAAAATATTCTTGTTTATCCTGCTTTTCTCAACTTCACAGTTAGGAATTCTTTCTTCTATGACAGGTGAACAGGACAGTGACACTTATATGTACCAACCACTGAAAACCATTGTTAAATCCACTAGTAGTAATAAAAGGAATAACAATATAGAATATGTTCTGCATCTGAAAAAGAAACAAAAAATTAACTGTTTCAGACTTTGCAGTTACTGACATAGAGAAAAAAATTACATGTGGAAATGATCCAAGAAAGAGAACTGTTGAACTATGGAGGTATTTTTTCCCTTGTAGTACAGATTAGTAAACCAAACTATTGCCCAGTTAAGTAGGTCCAGAAGCACAGAAAAAAATCATGGATTTATATCCATTAAAAATGTACTATTAACATTTAAATTTATTAATCATGCTTTCAGTTCAAATGGCTCTTCAAGCCTATTTCAAGAGTGATTGGCATCCTTCCATAAAAACATTAATACATTAACCTTGTGAACTGTTGAACCAGTGAGCAAGACTAATTGAATTAAAAAGTGACAATTCACTTAGGACAGGGGGGAAAATGGATGCATTGATGCAAAGTCTACCTCAGAACCTAACTGAGTAAGCAACTGACATTTGGTAAGTATGAATTTAGCCATAATTTGGTGAGCTAAATAGGGAATCCAGCTTTGACTAAGTCTCTGTCCCTATTCTGAGTCTAGTTTTCCTGTTAACTGTGGAGAATGAAGCAGCAGAAAAAACAAATTAAAAAACATTAGATATAATGTTTAAAATACTGAATCAATTTGGATGTCATTTTGGAAAACCAAAACATTCATACTTTACTAAGTTACTCTACCTCTCATCATCTAAATTCTTCTTCCTTAATTGGCCCAAAAAGGCCACTAGTCAGGGAGTGGCAGACTTAGCCAATGATCATCCTGCATGTCTTTCTGCCACACCAGGTTTGGCATCCTCACTGCACATCTGCTTTAGTGAGTTTCTTGAACTTGGCTCTCCTTCAGCACTACTTGGATCCTCCAGACACAATGTGTTTAAATAAACCTTTAGTCCGGTATTGCCAAATGTACTTACTGACACAGGATGAGCCATGTGTTTAATCAAAAAAAATAATTATTTGATTCATAGGCTAGGAGAAACTGAACAGGGCAAATAAACTTCTGGGGAATAATTTCTACCTATACTAATGGTGGAATTGCTAACTGGGAAATCCTTGAAAGACACCTGAGCTTAGATATTTCTCTGTATTGCACATGAATAAATTATAAAAAACTCTGAAAAGAATTATGTATGCCCATTTTTATATGCAGTAATGTTTTTTGAAAGCAAATATTTATGTCATAGTCAGGAAAAGAAAAAGTAGCCATTTAGGATATCTCCTTAGGTAGTTGCTTTTAATGGTTCTAAAACACAAAACCTTTTGCTTACGTATGCACAAGGCCTTCCAACTATGCCAACAACAGGTATATCATCAGAACTCGATGAAAATCAGTCTCCTCAAAAGTTAACAAAATGAAATTCTGGAAATTTAACAGCAAAAATGTGGCAGAACTCTTGTCTTGATACAGCATAATTAGCCTGAGTTAGAAGCAGAAATAAAGTTCTTTGGCAGGCAGTCAATTTTAAGACAAATATCAAGAATAGAACAGTTGTAAGGAGATTAAAAGTGCCTCCATTATATCCTTTGAGCAGCAAGAGCTTTCTGGGTTTTATTTTTCAAAACTGGATTTGAATTTTCTATTTGAATATTTTGCATTTGAATTCGTAATATGGAAATTTCAGAATGCTTAACAATGATGAATACACAATTCCTAAGCATTCTCAATATCCCAAGAAACTGTTAATCAGAATTTGTCAAAAGTATAAAAAGTATAAAAGGTGCCAGATAACAGCATTCTAATGAGATTAATATTAAAAATAGAACCAAATGCTAAGGAACTTAATACCATATTCATATAATACAAGAAATGCTGAGGTTTTTACCTAAAGATCTGTTCAATGAACTCTTCATTTATCATGACAGAAGGTATTAATAGAGAGCGATTAGATTTTCCTTCTTTACCAATATGTTTTTACACCTTTAATAATTTTTGTTACTTATTATTAATTCTGTATCCACTGAAAGACACTGCTTCTTCTAAATCATGTTCATCTGTTTTCTGAATCTCTACATCAAATGGCATTAATCACAAATGGAAACAATGAACACATCCTCAAATATTAATGATTTGAAGCTGATCATTCTATGTTAATAGAAACCAACGTCTGTGATGAAAGTCATATCTCCCACATTTTAAGACAGTGTTACCTCCATTGTGCCTTGGAGGACGTTTTACTGATGCTCCTCATTCAGAAGATGGTCTCCTACCATATCCTTAAGGACTACCAATGAAAATAATACAGACCATGGCACCATACCACCTTCTGCAAGCAACAACCAGTAAGTGTTTAAGGAAAGGTATTGAATGGAGCCCTAATGATACTGAGAAGAAGTAAACCAGAAAAAGATTCCCATAACTTTTGCAATCCCAGTGGGAAATAATGATTATAGTGTTGTGTCTCCACATGAAAAAGGTAACATTTTACCCCACACAGGTGTATTTAATCAACAGAGCAGTCATTTTATTTCAATACTGAGCTATGGCACTCACATTAGGATGTAAATTAGTCTCCCATTGGAGACTAATATCCAATTGCCTTACAGTTGATCAACTTTCTTCACGATTTTGCTTATAACAATAATGTTAGAACAAGACTTCTGCCTGTATTAAGACTGTAAAAACAATTTGTTGTGTCACAGCACTGGTCAAAAACATTCATTAATGTTTAGTGCATTTGTCATTTGAACACAACCAACAACTTCAGATGAAAATAATCACATACATAAAACATCTTTCTACATTTAATGTGGACACAAATAATGCATCAGCTAATGCTGAGAGATAAAGTCAACATCATTAATCTAAAAGTTATCTGCAATGAAGGAATAAAATAATAAATAGATTTGTAATGGAGCATCAATCTAAAACTCTTCTAATTACATTGATGATACAGCAGGGCAACAGTGAGGAAAAATTACTATTTCTGAAGTTGTACATCATTATGGCAGACATCTTCTGCACTGGTACAAACTTTTCTCCACATAGTAAAATATAGCTTTATCTTCTTTAGAGAGAAATACTTGAAGTAATTCCAAACAGTTGAGATGAGGTCACACATATCAACTTGTGTTTGAGTGAGGACAGTTCTGAGTATTGGGGCTGAATCACATTCCGAAGGGCCTGACGGAGTCTTGTCCCTGATATCAGTGGAAACAGGAGCAGTCCCAAGATCCACTGCACTAGAGTTCTCCAGAAAGCTAAGTTATTGTGCACTGAGCCCAATAATTAATCAATTTCTCATTTTAATTAGCTACATTGAAAACATACAAGCTGAACCTTAATTAATCCTGCATCAAATGCCAATAGGGCTTATCAGTCATAAACAGCAATCAGCAATAATTGAGATTACTTTAGCTGCACATTCTGTCAGCAATGTGAATTTTAGGTTCCCAAAGAATGACTTAAAATCTAAAAATGGTCCAGGACTCTGAAATTAAATTCTACTCTTATTCTTTTAAATTACTTGCTACAACCTTGTACATATTACACTGTGCAGATGCTGAAGAGGCGACTGAGACATTTGAACTCTTAGCATCTATTTTTCATTAGGCAAAATTACACTAATTCTTTTTATAAAATACGACTTTTTTTTTTTTTCTTTTTTTTTTTTTTTTTTCCCCTGGAGCCAACATATAGCTTTTTCTGTTATTTGGCCTAATTGTTGGTGTTATAATCATAGATGTACAAGCTCTTTTGATCTTTAAAGGCCAAGAAAACAAAAGCAAAATATCAGCAGTGTTATTCAAGGGCAGGCAGAATTAATATACAAGTAGTGTTATATTGTATCGCAGAAAGGGTTAACAACTGTATCTTTTTTTTTTTTTATAAAAGCCTTTTGATTCTCAGATCTACTGATCCTGAATCCTCAAAGGAAATCTAATCAAGTCCTCTGCAAACCTTCTAAAAGTTTCTGTTCCGCTCTGGTCTGACTCGTGTATTTTAAAAAACAATAAAAATATCCTCCACATTTCTCCTAGATTGGCAAAGCAAGCATCTGCTTTTCTGCTTTCTTCTTGTAAGGATTTTAGTGCTTTTAGAGCTCATGTTAAAGGTTCTAGATGTTATTCTTTATGACTGCGTGTCAGACATGACATTCAAGAAAAGCCATACCAGACTACATTTTTGTCAGAATCATGTATTGACAGAATTGTGGGTTGACAGATCATGTTACACCAAAATCGTATTACGTAAAAAAAGGGAACACACCATATATATGAAGACAAGAATCCATTGTCAGTCCAGCTTATGTTTTAAACATCCAATTAAGTAAATTATCTAATTAATAATGAAAAGCCTTTTTAATGGTACCATTCAATATCTATACAAAGCTTTCTTCCCAAATGTTACACTCATTCTGGATCCTGAGGTAGGCAGTTTCATACTTCCTGAAAAAAAAAAAAAAAAAAAGTATAATTAAGGGTTAAAAGGAGATATCAACACCCTGAGGTCTGAACTGGGAGAAGTCTGATCATGGTGATGGTAGTGGGGTCCTTTTCTGGTCAATCTTGGTGACCAGTTGGGTAATTCTTACATGTTTACTTATCACAGACTGCTTCCTCCTTGCTGTTCCCAGGTACAGCTTTCACATCACACTGCCCCAGCCCCAGTTAGCTGTTGTTTGATACACAGTGACAGACCTAAGTTCATTACACCTTTTAAAAAACGTTGGATTCACAGAGGTTACACTAAATCAGGTGAGGCTATGGTTATTTGACCACTATGCTATTACTAAAAATGCTAAAATCAACTCTGGCCAAGGCAAACCTGCATAAATCCTGAGATCCTGCACTCCCAGATCAATACAAAATCTATGGCCTTTCCTTAGCAATGGCAAAATTATATTACTGAGGCTACAGTTGTGAATGTGTTCCTGCCTAGCACTGCCCAGTGGAAAATAATCTATCTGTACGCTACCTGGGGGCACCTCAGAAGAAGTGCATGCAGACTGATGTTGTTTGAAGAACAGTTTTCTTCCCCCCATATAGTATGAAATTAAATTAATTTAGCAATCCTAAAACTTACTTTGCAAAGGATGTTGCACACACCACACAGTTCAAGACTTCATTACCTCAAAATATCAGGAAAAGTCGTGAATTCTCTCATGCCCTAAAGATAAAAAGTGAAACTCGTGACATTATGAAAACCTCCCTTGTGAAAATTTAACAGTTCCAACCTTGCATTCTCCTTGGACCAGCTGGCATCGTATGGATAAAGACAGGACAAAATCAGAAGAAAAATATGCTTTTGTATATTAATGCTTAATCCTCAAAGTGGCTTTCATGTCAACAAAAAATACAAACAAATATTTTCCCCTTGAAGAAACAGTCAATACATTTCTGATGTGCTGAAAGTTTTAGATATAGAGGTCAGTATCACCATAGATGCAAATAGCTAATATAGAATATTACACTGAGTATTCATTACTCTCAGAAAGTGATCTTTATAAACATTTGTCCATTAATGAGAAGCTTGTATTTATTCTTCTAATGCTCCATGAAAAAATACATTAAAGAATAAAACAAATGACTTTTTAATGCATAAAGGATTTATATAATACTTTCCATAACTTAGGGAAAAATATTTTTGAAGTCATGTTCCCTTTTGTTTCTACTGCCATTTACAAAGATAAGCATTTATTTTTCTCAATTTTTTTCATAGTGTAGCCAGTAGGATAAAATGTCATTAAGTTGTTGCTTTGGGATGAATGCAGTCACATGGATTATTTGTCTGCTTGAAGAGATGCAGCTTCTTGAAGTGGGATCCAAGATGCAACAATGCAAATAATAGGGAATTAATCATCTCGAAAACCGCTCCAAGTAGTAGTGTGTTTACTACCCTTTAACACAATTAACCGTCCTGTCTCTTAATTCTTACATATGGTTAAACACATTTACTATGTGAAGACAAAGTTCAGATGAACAAGTACTTTGATTTTTAAAAATTAGAATAACACATTCACACATTCACACATTCAAAAAAGAATGCTAAATGGACAGTTCAGTTGCAATATTTGAGAAAGACAAAAATTGCAAACAGCTTGTTTCCTTTTTATTTGGTTGATGTGAGGTGATCCTGCCCCTCTACTCTGCTCTCGGGAGACCTCACTTGGAGTATTGTGTGCAGTTCTGGTGTCCTCAACATCAAAAGGACATGGAACTGTTGGAAGAAGTCCAGAGGAGGGCCACGAGGATGATCAGGGGACTGGAGCACCTCCCGTATGAAGATAGGCTGAGAAAGTTGGGGCTGTTCAGCCTGAAGAAGAGAAGGCTGTGTGGAGACCTCCTAGCAGCCTTCCAGTATCTGAAGGGGGCCTACAAGGATGCTGAGGAGGGACTATTCATTAGGGACTGTAGTGACAGGACAAGGGGTAATGGGTTCAAACTTAAACAGGGGAAGTTTAGATTGGATCTAAGGAAGAAATTCTTTACTGAGAGGGTGGTGAGGCACTGGAATGGGTTGCCCCGGGAGGTTGTGAATGCTCCATCCTTGGCAGTGTTCAAGGCCAGTTTGGGCAGAGCCTTGGGTGTCATGTTTTAGTGTGGGATGTCCCTGCCCATGGCAGGGGGGTTGGAACTAGATGATCTCAAGGTCCTTTCTAACCCTAACTATTCTATGATTCTATGATTCTATGACTGAATTTCTGCAGTTATTACCGTTTATGTCAATTAAAGTGAGATAATGAGTCTAATTTCCTCCTCATTGTTTTCTCACCAAATTTTCCCAAGAAATGCTGAAATTGTAAAGTACAAGTAAATGTATTCACAATACAAAAAGTTCTTTCAGAGTTAAATTATTTCTGTTCTTTTTACAACTTTTTTGGCCACCAAACCTCAGACATGTCTTTTAATCAATAAAAATAGACCACAGTTGACCTGTATTTTTCCTGGGAGTCTTCCTTTGCTAAATAACCTATCCTATATATATATATATCATGTCTCTCTTTCAATGAATGTATTTCTTAATTAGAATATATAGCTTTTGAGGTTGAGAAGTTAGAAGGCAATTTACATATGGAAATAACCAAGGATTATTCCAAAGAATGGCAAGTCCTTAAATTGTCATTGTCACTCAGCTGTAAAATATATAGATTCACTAAGAGTCACATGATTATCACATCTTCAGTAAGATTAAAATAAGTTCAAATATATACATCAAAAACTGGCTTTGAGAATGTAAGGTTTTTCTCTTAGATAGCCTTTCAAAATTCAGACTGGAAGTGGTTAGAACATCTTCCTCTTCAAAATTGTTGTGGTTTAAGCCTAGTCAGCCATACAGCCTCGCTTGCTCACCCCCCTCCTTCTTCCCCACCCTGTTCTCAGAGAGATCAGGAGGAGAATCAAAAGAACGTAACTCCCACAGGTTCAGATAAGAACAGTCCAGTAACTAAGGTATAACACAAACCACTACTGTTATCACCAATAATAATAATGATAAGGGAAATAACAAGGGAAGAGAATACAACTGCTCACCACTCGATAATATCCATGCCGACCTCCGCAGTGAACTAGCCCTTCCGGGTAACTGCTCCCAGTTTACATCCTGGGCATGACGTGCTGTGGTATGGAATACCTCTTTGGCTAGTTTGGGTCAGGTGTCCTGTCTCCACTTTCTCCTGGCTTCCTCTCCTCCCCGGCAGAGCATGAGGCTCAGAAAGTCCTTGGTCAGAGTAAACATTTGACCAGTAACTAAAAACATTGGTCTTATCAGTGCTGTTCCCAGGCCGAAAGGCAAAAAACCACAGTGCTGCACCAGCTAGTAAGGAGAAAAATTGACTGCTACTGCTGAACCCAGGACATAAATATTCCAGGATATGGGAAAATGATAGCACCAAGTGTAGGAAATAAGGATAAATTGTATTTTCTTTGATATTCCACACAACTCTAGTTGAGAGAGAGGAATGCTTAGTCAGCATTAAGGAGACCTCAGGAATTTTGTTAGGATATGACAGTAGAAGATAATTGAATCTGGTCGAAGATAGGGTGGCTGAAATACACAATGTAATTTGTTGTGTTATAAAGCCAGTATCTTTCACCAGCTTACCTTGTCACTTCTCTAAGTTAAAAGAAAAAAAAAACAAAACAACCAAAAAACCATAGAAAAATTTGCTGATTTCTTTAAAACCTCCAAACCCAACCATACCTGTGTCACTCATTTTCCACTGATTTCTCAGCCCTCCTTTTCAGTGTGGAGTTACTTGATGTAACTGAAGTTACATCAAGCAGCTGCAGGCAGTGAAGGACAGAAGGCCATTATTTTGCATTATGCATATGCTACCAGCTAGGGTAAAAGGTAAATCCAAATGGTAGCTTAAGTTAGAAACTGCAGAGCAGAAGACCATTTCTGGCTTTTTTTTTAATAGTCAACAGCCAAAAATCCCAAGACAGATAGTAATAAAAATAATGATAAATACATGGCTTCTGGGGAAGGAGATGGGACATTATTATTCCATCACAAAGATGCCTTATAGTGCACTCTATATGAGAAAAAATATAGGACAGAATAAAATATCCTGAGTACCAACTTTCCTACTAAGACAAACTTTAATATTAAAGAAGTGACTGATATGGGATATTGAAATATAATAAAATAGTCTGCAAGTCTGAAAGTTGTTGTCTGCTAAAATGGACTGAGATAGCAAGTCTGAAAAAGTGCTTGTAATTTCAAAGGTATGCAAGGGAATGTGGTGAGCAGAGTTTGAAAAAAATTTTAATAATTTTGGTTTATCGTAGGTGAGCTTAAAAAACTGATTCAGTTTTCAACAGCTGTGCTGTTTGCTGTTTTCTCTATTCATAGCTCATACATAGGAATAGGCCTCAAGGACATTATCTTGAATCTTTTAGTCTATGTGAGTTTCAGAACTGAAATTGTACTGTACAGTAGACACTGTCCTGATGATATGGTTCCATTCTCTGAAACAGAACTTCTTACTAAGGATGAATGTGGAAGCAGGTGACAAGCCAGCTAGATTTTATCTACTGACATGGTAAATTAGCTTTATAAAGCAGTGTGATCTCATTGTATTTGCTCATGTACCTCTGCACTCTAAAATGAGATGCCAGGTGCATATCAAATGCCTAAAGCTCAAACCATGCAATTTTGTATGAAAGGCCAGTATGTGGTTTTTCAAGCAATTTCTAATTGCAGCAGGAATAGACTGAGATTAACTGTATCTGAGGCAGACTCTGCTTTCCTAAGTTCAGCAAAACGAAGACATAAAAAAAACACTTTAAAATGAAACTTGTGCAGCTAACTTGATAATAGCTGATGAAATTAAAAATTTGGTTAAGTGTAATGCAATTAGACTTCAGTAATGTGCTTGACTGGGTACTGCATGACATATTACTAGGAAGCCAGAAGACTAGAAAATCACTGTTGTTTGCGTTGCACACATTCAGCTTTGAATAACCAGCAAATTTCAAAGTATAATTAATTCCAGAGTGAAGACTCTTCAGTGAGCAGGTGTGCACCTTAAGAGATCCCACAGGGATCAGTTTCTGATTCTGCTCTGTTTCTAAGATTGTTTGCAACCAAAACACCATAAAATCCTTACTGGCTAAGTTTCCATGGACACAAAACCAGAAGGGGATTGACAACAAATAAAGAGCAGTCTTCATTTTTAAATCAGGTAGCTAAAAGCAAACTTTTCATGACATTATGGCAAAGTTTAACTTTATTGTAGGAAGTACTTACAGAATTGAGAATGCTGGTAAGCAATGGCTCTGTAGAAGGATTAAAACTTATGGTACAGAGTTTTACTACTTTTAAAAAATAAGCTCAACTCTTACTTTGCAATGTTCCCCAAACTTCTAAACAGACACATATTTCTCCGGAGAAGACCTTGAGGGTGTTGGTCAATGAGAAACTTAGCATGAGCCAGTTTCAGTGTGTGCTTGCAGCCTAGAAAGCCAACCGTATCCTGGGCTGCATCAAAAGGAGCATGACCAGCAGGTCGAAGGAGATGATCCTGCCCCTCTGCTCTGCTCTCGTGAAACCTCACTTGGAGTATTGTGTGCAGTTCTGGTGTCCTCAACATCAAAAGGACATGGAACTGTTGGAAGAAGTCCAGAGGAGGGCCACGAGGATGATCAGGGGACTGGAGCGCCTCCCGTATGGAGACAGGCTGAGAAAGTTGGGTCTGTTCAGCCTGAAGAAGAGAAGGCTGCATGAAGACCTCATAGCAGCCTTCCAGTATCTGAAGGGGGCCTATAAGAATGCTGGAGAGGGACTCTTCATCAGGGACTGTAGTGATAGGACAAGGGGTAATAGGTTCAAACTTAAACAGGGGAAGTTTAGATTGGATCTAAGGAAGAAATTCTTTACTGAGAAGGTGGTGAGGCACTGGAATGGGTTGCCCCGGGAGGTTGTGAATGCTCCATCCTTGGCAGTGTTCAAGGCCAGTTTGGGCAGAGCCTTGGGTGTCATGGTTTAGTGTGAGGTGTCCCTGCCCATGGCAGGGGGGTTGGAACTAGATGATCTCAAGGTCCTTTCCAACCCTAACTATTCTATGATTCTATGATTCTATGTAATAGTTTTCAAAAAGACATCTTCTAGTTAAGTCTCAGGTCCCAGACTTAAAAAAGATATTAATTCATAAAAGTCTTATGCCTATTAAAAAGTTAGAGTAGGTCATGGTGGCTCTTTCTTTAACTTAAAAAGGAATTTTTTAAAAAGTAAAACACACGAGTTAGGTTGGTACAGAACTTTCCCTTCACTTTCCTTTAAACTTCTTTTTTCATGGTACTATGAAAGGAGAGAGGCCCTGTGCCATAATTTAGGATTATAATGACATGTCAACCCACTAAGGCAGTAAGGAAAAAGAAAGGCAGGCAGGCACTGTCTCTTCTTGCTTTATGAAAGAGGCATATTGTTTTTAGAGTCCCTTCTGCAAAGCTGACTTTGGATTTAAATTTTGTTGTTTCTCTTTTCCCCAGGCTGAACAGTTTATCTTAATTCTGTCTTTTCTTAACACTTGTGGTTTCACAACCAGTCAGAGAGCAAATGAGCTCTTGCAGATAATTATCCTTCTCAAACCCTTTTGCTTCCTCCAAACTGTTTAAAGCTCTTTCTGTATCACTCTGCTGTTTTTTGCACTGCCCATATACAAAAACATATAGGTGTCATAGGATCAAGAAAACACTTTAAACTAGCCATGCTATTTATACCTTTCTTATCCTCGTTTTCTATCACAGTTAGATTATTTTATGCCAAATTTCCAAAAATTTCATCCAGCTATAAGATGCAAGTGTGAATTTTGGACAAACGTCAATCATTCCTCAACAAAAACCTACATCACACCCAAAGAACTGCCAGCATTCATGTCCTACCTACTGAACAAGGACAGGCTCAGGAGAAAATGAGACATATGTTTTGAAAGAGAAGCACGTAGACAATGCCATACAGGAACAGCAGCATCAAAGTTAGGTGCCAGGTCCTTAGTCCTCCATTATTAAGAACTTGCTGTAGCAAGCTACAAAAATGGTGAGTCTAACTTTGCTTTTTCAAATAGGAATACCAATCTTACACTATGTGGAGTCAGGCTTCAGAAATGACCTCTAAAAGACTTTTAATCAGAAATTTAACTAACCTAATTGTTGCTTGTTAATCAGCATGCCACAATTCATTTTACATATGTAACTTCAGCCTTCTTGCAGGAGTATACTGCCTCTCCAGTGCTAATTATTATTTATTTGGATTACATTCCTGCCTGCAGCTTCTGTCACAAGCTGTGATTCCATTGTTAAGAAACTGTAAAAACACAGAACGAGGTGGTGCTGATCTAGAACTTCACAAAGAAGTTTAAGAAGTTTACAAGCTGAGTGTAAGGTGGGATATGGCAGATGGATACAGGCTGCCAGGGGACTGCATGGAAATAATGAGTCAGTAATTAGTGCAATGGGGAGCAATGCTGTAAAATTCGTGGGTGCATTGTAGGAAAAGGAAATTCAAGAAGAAATTTAAAGGAGGTAGCTTTGGGGGTGATTCTGACAAAGTCCTGTGAAAGGCAGCAGAGAGAAAAGCTACTAGTTAAGCACCACTATCTCTTGATTGATGGGGCTGAGATTGAGGGCTGATCAGATGGGAGGTTGATATCTATGCAGACAATGAAAATAAGTAGGAGAATGATAAAGAAAAAATTCCATCTTCAAAAGAGTCAGTAGATTATAAGGCAGGAGTCAAAGACCAAATCAAAGAAGAAAACAAGATAAAATTTGTCAAGTCCTGAGACATGGCAGTACTGAAAGTACACCAGTTGATAACAGTTTTACCTGTAAGACTATCAGCTCAAGCATTAAAAGCAGCCTTTCCCAGGAAATGCATACATAAAAGCTAAAAAACTGGGGTGTACCCTAAGTGCAGAGAGTAAATGGTTTGGAGTAGGCAACACGGACTATGTTGATTTTCAGCAGAAGAGCTAAGCACAACTTTGAAAAGTTATGGCAGAAATTATACATTCTTAACAGGATTACATAAATTAATTGGAAGTTATTTTGTGATTGTCTCCAGATGATATAGTAACTTGGCAATAAAGGCAAGTGATGAAGGGTTTAGTAGTTTTAACAGCTGAGGCATAGTTTTAACAGCTGAGGCAAAGTAGAACAGAAAAAGGCAGAATAATGACTAACATTTGAAACTGATCCTTGCAGAGCAAGGCAATGACGTCTCTGACACATCAAAGTGCCAGATTTTCAGAAATATGTCTCTGTTTAGAAGTTTGGGGAACATTGCAAAGTAAGAGTTGAGCTTAGCTTTTTAAAGAGTCTTGCCCAATTAAAATGAAGGTTGTATCCTTTTACAGTGGAATTTATTGGTATTTGTCTTGAAGAGAGAGGGGAAGCTTCCCCACAGTTTATGGTAAGTATGAGCTGGTTTAATCTACTTATTTAGCTCTGTCTCTCTCAGACAATGAGAGCCATTCCACACAAAACAAGCAGCAATGTTTCTAATGAGACAACAATGACAGTTCACCTTTAGCTGGGAACCAAAGCTTTGGAGGCTTTGTCAGATATGTGGAAGCAGGCACACCCAGACACACACAAACACGCACACACATTCTCCCAGGGTTCTTAAGTGGACATTGCAACATGCAGTTTGACACCAGTGTCTGCCTAGCAGTGGCATTCACCAGTAAAACAGACCCAGGCATTCTGGACTTTTTTTTTCACTGAATATGTTTTAATACCTATGACCTTATTTGTAGCATGTGTGGGCTTGTTTCCAGGCGAGTCATTAAAAAAAGAAAAGGTTATAAAGTGCTGATAGCTTCTCTGGGTTAACACAATCCTATTAATACACATATCACTAAACACATAATGTTGTAGTCTATTCTGGTATGTATGAGGTTGTAAAAATGCTGTTAATTTAGTTTATATAAGAAATAGTGAAGGAAAATTAACTTCCATTGTCCTTATCATAAGACACAATTTTATTAAGATCTCTCCATGAGTAATCAAATACTAGTCATTCTCATAAGCAAGTCACACATTATAGTGTGTATTGAACATTATAGTGGGATTTGTTCACCACACCAATCTTTTTTTTTTTTTTTAACATTAGAGATAGTGAATGGACAGGGAAACTTCATTAACAGCAAAATGTAACTGAGAGCTTGCATCAGCCTAGAATTTATTTGTTTGAAGAACTCTTAAGAAAACAGAATACTGTCATATTCTAAACTGATGCCTATGCCCATCTGTTCTACAGAAAGGTAACGTCTCTACAGCTAAAAATCTGCAGAATTAAGCTAAAACACTTTTTGCTGTTCTTTAGGATGTAATTTCTGTTACTCATCACCATTAGCCACAGCCTGGGTGCAATTTTCAGTGCTGTGGTGCAATTTTCAGTGGTTGGAGTATCTGGAACTTTGTTTTTGCTATAGTTTCTATGAGGAAGTTGATCAGAGACTTGTGGCTTTGGTTTGAAAACAAAAAAATACCTTTATTTTTTTTCCCATGTATCCTTCTGTGAAGGTCTGAATACTTAGTGATATCAGCTGGCCAACAGCAGCTGACATAGAGTGAAGGGACAAACTTTATTTACAGCACTTTGCTGCAAGGGTTTGCTAATTATTTTGTTTCAATACAAATGGGAAACAGCACTTCAAAACCTTGCATCTGTATTCAGAGCTGCTCCAGTCAACTATAGGAAATTTGTGGCTTGAAGAACCACAGTGGAGGAAGGTGACTAGCAAATACTGAGAGCATGAGCACTAAAGGAATTTTAGATTGGAGAATGTATTATGAGTTGAGCAATGGACAGAAAGTAGCTGTCAGTGAAAATCTTTCCCCTGTCCTCTGCCGTTTTGCTAAACACTTAGAGTAATACTTCATACTGGTCCCTTGACATTTGGCTTTTTTCCAAGGTTATGTTGTCAGTCTTTCCTGAATCTGCAGGAGTCTGCCAAGAGTTCTGTTATTATACAGTTCAAAGTAAATACACCCCTGAGATGCAGTTAATACTTCAATCTCAAGTTATGAGCTTGAAAAACCTCAGTCTGCATATGTGCTGTGGAGGAACTATCAAGAGCTTGGCAGAGAAGTAAGATGAAGCTCCTAGAGGTGCTGAGGGTGCTGCATGTGTTTAGAGCTCCTAGACACCAGGAATCTGAATCTCTGCAGATGGACCCAGTATGCTATAATTTCGGGATGAAAGACTGAATATGGCTTTCTATGCAGCTGCCTCTAATGGAAGCCACTGGAAGTGAACAACTAGGGTGGTAAGAGAGATGGGACTATATTGGGTCACACAAGGCAAGTACAGATAAAACAGATTGTAGAAAGAACAATCTATGAGAAATACCAATTGTAAGAAAAAAATGAAAGAAAGGTATTACAATTTTAACTGGAATACACATTTCTTCAGGTCACAGAAGCAATGACAGCTCCACATTTTCCAATTTGTGGTAATCAACTTTGCACTGTTCGAATTCTTCTAATACTGGAATTTAAAATATTAATTTTTTATGCAGAGGTGGTACATATGATGTTTTGTAGATGCTGATGCCTATAATAAGTAGCTTACAGACTGGTTAAGTATTTCTACTCCAGGATTCCTTCTACACTACAGAAATTACTTTGACAATCCTATGTCCAATTTCTGGACCCCGTAATCTTTGCTCAAAACTATCTATTTGCTAATGAAGTTGAGTTGCAATCCTTTTAATAGCTGCTACAGTAAAAGCAGTCATAAGACTTTAGGCTATAGTACTGAAAACAGCTTCTTTTTTTCCCATAACAGAAGTTCAACCAGCTGCAGCATTGGTTTGAATGCTTTAGTTGCCAAGAACCATAACCAGGTGCTTATTAGAGCCTTTCTTTTATTCATTAACAGTCTTTAATTGCGCTGATTCAGAAGCACCCTTCACTCTCATATAGCACTACTTACACCACCATCATAGGGGTGCTGAAACATCACTTTTGAACAACATCAGCATGTTGTATTTTAGCTACACAAAATGGCAATAAAAGTAAGTCTTCAATAACTAGTGAAGTGATAGACATACCCTTAGATTTTTCATGTTCCCAAGTGGCAGAGGTTGAAGTTTCAGGCTACAGATGAAATATACATGAAACATTTCTCAGCTAATTATTTGTCAGTATATTAATAAATCACACTAGTCCCTGCAAGGCTATCTAAATTTAGAAGGTTCATGAGATGTAATACATAATTAATACCCTTAGATTGGATGGCTTAAAGGCAAGTGATTTCCTGATTTCATATGAAGTACAGAGCATTTATCATTATTGTCCAAGTAAGGAATTGACAGTATGCCTGCTTTTTGGGTCTGTATATAAAAGTCTCTGTAATTTATTCTCGTTCACAAGTAGAAAAAAAAAATAAAGGTGAGCTATATATTTTAAGACTCATGCGGTTGTGTTTAAGCATGTTAAAGGTACAAAATCCAGTATGCACACATACAGGTAATAAATTGATGATTGATCATAATATTCAATGCAAGTTTTACCATTGATATCACAAAATTGTCAGGTCACAAATCTATGCATGCAAAATTCTCCAATCATTTGTGCATGTAGCTTCATGTTCTCCATTCTCTCCAGTTCTCAAAATGTTCATCCATAGTCTTTTTGGAAGATGATCTTCACAGCCTATCACACTCCACCTCTCTCCCCATTTTGCTCTTTGGCTCTGTGTAGAACCCCTTCTCTGGTCAAGTTCTGTCCTCTTGCACGTTTTATTTCTCAGAAAAATCACCAAGTTCTACAATAATGCTCTGCTTTTCCCTCTAGACATGAATTGTCCAATATGAATAGAACATGATCTGACTAAGAAAGCATCCGCTTAATATCAGGCTGTCAAAACCAGAGTTCCCTATTCGTTTTTACACCTTCCCCACTGTCTTGCTGACCACTGTGGACGTCACAGTCATACGGCCTTTCCCACTGTGGAGAAGAAAAGCAAACCCTTAGCTGCTGAGGTTATTTCCCTGCACCTCTGTGATCAAGTTTGTGCCATCATTCATCAGGTATTATTTACAGTACTGACTCCCCAAAGCTCCCTCAAGCTCATGGTTTAAAATCTGAAATTTTAAGTGATTAGAAGTGAGTCTGTACTCCTACCTACAACAAGGATGACCATTTCTATCCTGTCTCTTAGGCCTCATGTGTCCCACTCCACTCGGAAAACGTAGATTACAAGCAGAAAAAGTACTGAGGAGGTGAGGGATTAGAGGTATGAAATGAAGTTAATTTTCTATGCTACCAAGACTATAATCAGAAAGGAGGGCAACTAACACCTTATAGTTCAAAGAAAAGGAAACAAAAGAGCTAATTCCGCCATAGATATAACTGTGAAATATCTATTTTTGAAACCTTTCAAATTAACAAATTCCTATAAATGTTTCCCAAAATCTTCCTTCTGTAGTACAAAACACCTTTGCAATTGCAATTTAGGCTACTCCTTAACTGTGTGGACAGATAAACAGGCAATACTGAATGTAGACACAGCAGCAACAGACAGGAAGCTCACCTATCTAAAATCCTGTTTCAGTCAGATATGTAACTTTAGTATGGATCTCACCTTTCAGTTGACCTGACTTCAGTAGCTTTTCCCTGGCTTAAAAATGCACAAATTTATCCCACAAATATTCATAGATTATGCTAATCCTAAGAAATCTGCGTCTTATGGCTTTAATCAAGTCACTTTTATATGTGCTTTTCTTCTCTTGCTCCCTACTTTGTATCTCAGCAAACTTGTGAAAACATCCATATTTTAGGTAGTCAAAAAAATATTTTCATGCTGCCTCCTTGCTTTTTCTGCTTTAAAGGAGCTTTGGCCATATATCTACAAAATTATATTATTCTTTATATCACCTCCTCTTTGCCTTCTTCAATACCTATTTGCTCCAGGACACCAAAGAATCTCTAGTAAAACCAGCTATGGCGCTCCATAGGTTTCAGTTTTCTACTACTCACATAGTGGGGCTGGCCGAATGTAGAGACAAAGACCAAAAAGGGGAACATTGATATGCTCTCTCAAAGATGTCATCTTCAGTACCTCTGCCTAGTATCTTATCTTGCTAGCATTACGGGAGGCAAATTTCTCATCCTTCTTCTCTTCCCATACATTTCATAAAGGTCCTCCTTCTTCTTTTATGCAACTGATTCTGGAACTGTGAGAGGGTTTTCTGTAATTCAGTGATGGTTTTTATCAGCATTTTCAGAAGGCTGTCTTACAATCTCAGTTTCTAGCATAGTTTTTCTGCAAAGAATACCTTTACCTGTTTCCTTTATTTGGCACTGCAATACCATATTGATTTATTAATTTGTTGTATTCTGCATTAATCTTATTGTGATGTAAAGAGTTAAGTCTGCAAACCTAAGGTAAATTGATATGAAGGGATTAGTTACTGCTGCTTTAGTGATATATTAAATGGCTATGTGATTTATACACCCACCACACACCAAATAAGCATTGAATGCATGGCTGACCAGTATAGAAACAAAGGATAACTTATTAAAAACTTTAGAATTACATTTCTTTTTCTGAAAACAGCCATAAGTGTGAAGAAATCTATAATGTCATCACTTGTTTGAATGCAGAATTTCCTATTATGACAATTGCAATAATCAGATCTTGAAACTTTACATGTTTCATTAAAGCAAAGGGAGAATTTCTCCTTATAAAATTTGCAAGCAGCTTCAAAGATATGTTTTGTAAGCCTATTTCGTCTTTATATTTCAAATCTTGTCAAAATGCCTCTGCTCTAACAGGCCAGAAATTTTTTTGTTACTATTGGAATATTTTGTATGAATGCCATATCACTTGCTCCAAATTGTTCTTGAACATATAAGTGTTTTCAGGCTGATAAAATGATGATTTTTTTTTCTCTTAACCAGTTAGCACAAACAGTTATCACATTTTCCAGAGTACTGGATTTTATTTTTATCTTACTTCTGTGGTTTAACTGTTTAGATTTTACTGCAGCACTACAGAAATTTTAAGAAACTAGATACTCAGTAATACTTTCAGAGACATGTCTTTAGAGATATCAGCACCTACAGATGGGATGGTTTATAACTATAGAAGTAGCGTACCTGAAGATGACAGACTGAGTTCTTTGATCTCTCCTCCTCTTTCTGGTTGAATGGTAAGATCAGACTCTTCAAAAGTTCCAGTTCCGAGATAGGGGAAAAAAGAATGCTTGCTGTGTTATGCAGTTGAAAAGAGGAAGATTTATTTTAAGGTAGGTTGGTGGTTAACACAGTAAGGAAAGGGTCAGAATAATAACAGGGTAACTAAAAAGAATATGAAAGAAAGGATAACAGAAATTAAGATATCTTGGGTTGGATTTTTGTACTGAGGCAAAGCATGTCAATCTTTTCAAATTGTTTGTGTGTGACTTTCGTTTTCATCTTACTGAACTGTTCAGGAGCATTCAGATCAGCATTAAAATGCATGTATTGTTTAACAACAACCATGAACTATTTTCCCTATCCAGAACAGATCTCCAAAACAAGCAACATACTCAATCAAGGAGACAGCGGATCATGGAAATGCAACCCAGCCAGTGAACAGGTCCATAGGAAAAAAAGGGATAATCTTTCATTCATGCTTTATAATCTCTGAATAGTAATTGCTAATTCTAAAGTAAAACTTCTTGAATTGTAGTTTCAACAAGCTAAACAGTTTAATTAAAAAAATCCCAAACCCTTCTGAAATTAAATACTTCTATATTTTTTCTCAGCATAAAATACGAAGGCAAGCTGTCCTATGAAAAAAAACCACTACTTTGTAAAAACCTAACCTTTTTCTCTGAAAAATCAATGTGACAGAAATTTATAAAGCAGTCATAGAGTCTTTTTGAAATTAAAAGACACTTTTTTTTTTTTTTAATTCACATTGTGCTTAAAGTCACAGTCACACCACAAGACAGTGTTTCTCCTACATATGTGCTAAGACTCCGGCCATGTAATGGTTACACTCTGAACCAAGGTAGGGCTATACCAGTATAAATATTCATATTTTGGAGTGCTGATTTTGGCATATGCCAAATGGATACTTTTTTTTTTTTTTTGTGAAATACAGTTCTTACATGGAAAAGGCATCGGCAGCACCCATAAGTTGGAAAACAGTTGCTTCCATTCTTCATAGGAAAAAACTTACAAATATCAGTAACAAAGAATGAAAAATAATTATTTTTTTTTTTTTTTAAAGCATAAATAGTATCCTTCTGTCGATTAATTATATTGGAAATAAGACCTGCTTGTCATATATATCCACTAATAAAGGAGCTGTTGACAGGGTGACCAATCTAAAGAACATTGCAATTTTGTGAATGATAAAGGGAATTCTATGTAATGCTCCATGAAGTCAAGCTCAGATAATCAGTCTTGCTTTGTGCAAGAGCTGGTTAAAAAAAAACGTAATGTATTTTAAATATTTTTAAGAAGCTTTTAAAAAATAAACCAAAGTAGAAGGATGTAATTAAATTAATTAATTAATTAATTAATTATATCTCCTTTCATATTCTGAATATTTTGTAATCCTGAGCTGTCTAGTTACTGAATTTTTAACCTTGCATTAAAGGATGACAAACTATTTAACACAACAACTTCATTTGAAGACCAGACTTGGATTTCATGTTAATGCAGCATACTAGAGACAGAAATTCCTCCACTCACTTGTTCCAGTGTCCTGCATCATATTGCCCAATTTCATCCATGGCTGAGAAAAGAAGATAGTCATGAGTGTTTCACAATGACAGTCTGTAAGGTATCTTTTAAGTTACAGTGGTGATAAAAATTATTATTTACTTTTCTTTAGATCACTTCATAACTTTCTAATAGTGAAATCATATACTGAGTTATACGTAGAACATCTGAGCCACTTAGGGAAATACAATAAAACCACCTGTGAATTTAGTAATTGTAAAATTCTTGTATTTAAGATATGAAGGTTTATATTTTTTTTAATTCAATTTATTATTGAACGTGTGTGTGCTTTAATTTCCTTATTAGTTTTGGTCTCATTTGATTTATAGTTTCAGATTCATAGTCAGTACCAAACGCCTGCCTGGAAAGCAAATCCCATCATTGTCCTCTGAATTTTATAGAGAAAGAAAAGGCTGTCTTGTACAGATATTTTGTTTAGTTTTCTCTTGCTTTTGCTAATCTGATATCAATAACCTATTTGGTCCTGGAGCCAAAATTAAGATATTCACAGTAAGAGTAAGACTGGTGGCCCTCATGTGTAACACATTCTGTAGTACATCCCTACGAAACAGTGAGGAGAGACAGGAACCTCTCACAGCAGCTAATAGGTGGCCTTTGAGGATAAATATTTTTTTATCATGTTGGTACATATAAATGTGGTTCACAGGCTGCCAGGAAGGCTCCATATGTGGGCTCTTTGTACTGGGCTCCAAGACCTCTGGGGATGGCTGCACCCTTGGCTGCTGCCCAACATTTCAATTGGAAAAGCAAAATTCACATTTTATCAAAAAGCCCCTTTACTTTGTCAGACAACCAGGAACTTGTCAGCAGAAGTAAGTCAAAGCATGTGAGCTGCTGCCAGGTGGCTTCATGCCACTTCCAGGGAACTTTCCCAGATTCCTGGGCTAATATAGCTAAAAATGATTACCATAATGACTGTTGCTTGGCAGCTTTACTGTAACTAGGCTATCCACTAGCCTAAATGTTCTGTATCCACATTTTTATCATAACTTCTAGGACAAATACACTACTAAATGGATATCTAAATACCCTCAGGTGATATACGGTAGTAGTTTCCTCATTTTGCTGGGAGATGTAGAGGGACATCAAGCCAATTGTTGCATTTCATGCAAAAGACGTGTATCACAGACAGATATTTATGCCAGAAACCTCAGTGACTGTCTGCCAGTCTGAAATGAGCACTTGAAGATTTTACATGGTATTGACAACCAGCATAGTGGCTTTGCATCCTTATCAGAGTAATTCCAGAAGAAACCATCCCACAGAAACAACATTGCTTGCCCAATAGAGAGGGAAATGCTGTCCTTGCCTACATTTTCTTTCTCTATATCCTTAAATCTTGTCAGAAACCATATTAATTCTTCTCAAATAAATACATCAAGACTAAGCAATGAAATTTCTCCATCAGCAAGACCAACATATGCAATATTAGCAAAATGCTCTATAAAATATTTTAGCAATCATAGTTTAAGAAATGGAAATAATCAAGCTTTTCATTATTACTGGCTCTAAGCGAGAACGTCATTCACTATTAGTGTGCTATCCCGAAAAAGCTTTTAATAAAACTGGTGCCTTAGGACATATCAGAGCTAGTTCAAGCCAAGAAACAACACAGTCAATTTAACCCAGTACTGAAGCTGAGCTTTCAGCTGGTTTGGAATACAAGCAAGTAAACCTTACACCTGATCGGGGCATGGGTCATATCTAAGTGAAGTACCATGTAAGTTTGTCTTCCTAGAATATATAACTGCATTCTTCCTGAGATGTACTGTCCATCCTCTTACATCTTTTTTCAAACTTGTAATTCTTCCTAAGCTCTCCAATCTTCCTCCTTGCTAGTTTCTAAATTCCTACAAATAAATGCTGCATATTGTGAGTTATTTCTCTCTTTTCACAACACAGAGTTTATTTTATCCACACTTTTTAATCTAGTATTTTTTGTTTCAGGCTGAAACTCCTGTGTCCTTCCTGTCAGCTGCAGCCTTTGAAACATATGGCTGCTTGCACATGCCTACAATGAGGCAGGAGCAAGCTATAAACAAAGAAGATTGTATTCAGACACATTCAACAAATAAACCAGATATAAAGAAGTCAAAATTACACAGCCAAGTATTTCATGGGACATAAATCTGTGCCCAAAAAATAAAAGTTAAGGTTGAGTATCCTTTAAAAGTGTATTTTAAAATAAATCTGAAAGCTACAAAACAGTAAGCGAGTCCTTAATATGTCATTAGAAATAAAGACTCTAAAACTTTCGAAAATATAGTATTATCATAGAATCATAGAATCATAGAATAGTTAGGGTTGGAAAAGACCTTAAGATCATCTAGTTCCAACCCCCCTGCATGGGCAGGGACACCTCACACTAAACCATGCCACCCAAGGCCTCATCCAACCTGGCCTTGAACACCGCCAAAGATGGAGCATTCACAACCTCCCGGGGCAACCCATTCCAGTGCCTTACCACCCTCTCAGTAAAGAATTTCTTCCTTATATCCAATCTAAACTTCCCCTGTTAAAGTTTGAACCCGTTACCCCTTGTCCTACCACTACAGTCCCTGATGAAGAGTCCATCCCCAGCATCCTTGTAGGCCCCCTTCAGATACTGGAAGGCTGCTATGAGGTCTCCACACTGCCTTCTCTTCTCCAGGCTCAACAGCCCCAACTTTCTCAGCCTAACTTCATATGGGAGGTGCTCCAGTCCCCTGATCATTCTCATGGCCCTCCTCTGGACTTCTTCCAACAGTTCCATGTCCTTTTGATGTTGAGGACACCAGAACTGCACACAATACTCCAAGTGAGGTCTCCCGAGAGCAGAGTAGAGGGGCAGGATCACCTCCTTCGACCTGCTGGTCACGCTCCAGTTGATGCAGCCCAGGATACGGTTGGCTTTCTGGGCTGCAAGCGCACACTGAAGCTGGCTCATGTTCATTTTTTCATCGACCAACACCCCCAAGTCCTTCTCTGCAGGGCTGCTCTGAATCTCTTCTCTGCCCAACCTGTAGCTGTGCCTGGGATTGCTGCGACCCAGGTGTAGGACCTTGCACTTGGCATGCTTAAACTTCATAAGGTTGGCATCAGCCCACCTCACAAGCGTGTCGAGGTCCCTCTGGATGGCATCCCTTCACTCCGGCGTATCAACCGAACCACACAGCTTGGTGTCATCGGCAAACTTGCTGAGGGCGCACTCAATCCCACTGTTGAAGTCACCAACAAAGATGTTGAACAAGACCGGTCCCAACACCGATCCCTGAGGGACACCACTCGTTACTGGTCTCCAGCCGGACATCGAGCCATTGACCACAACTCTTTGCGTGTGGCCATCCAGCCAGTTCTTTATCCACCGAGTGGTCCACCCATCAAATTGATGTCTGTCCAATTTAGAGACAAGGATGTCATCTGGGACAGTGTCGAACACTTTGCACAGGTCCAGGTAGATGACATCAAATGCTCTGCCCCTGCCCATCAGTTCTGTAGCCCCATCAGAGAAGGCCACCAAATTGGTCAGGCAGGATTTCCCCTTAGTGAAGCCATGCTGGCTGTCGCCAAGCACCTCCTTGTTTTTCATATGCCTTAGCATGTCTTCCAGGAGAATCTGCTCCAAGAGTTTGCCAGGCACAGAGGTGAGACTGACTGATCTGTAATTCCCCACGTCATCCATTTTCCCCTTCTTGAAAATGGGGGTTATATTTCCCTTTTTCCAGTCATCGGGAACTTCACCTGACTGCCATGATTTTTCAAATATGATGGCCAGTAGCTTAGCAACTTTATTCGCCAGCTCCTTCAGGACCCGCGGATGGATGTTGTCAGGTCCCATGGACTTGTGTACATTTAGGTTTTTAAGATGGTCTCGAACCGGATCCTCTCCTACGGTGGGCCTACGGTCTTCGTTCTCACAGTCCCTGTGTCTGCCTTCCAAGACTTGGGTGGTGCAGTCAGAGCCTTTGCCAGTGAAGACCGAGGCAAAGAAGTCATTAAGAACCTCAGCCTTCTCCAAATCCCGGGTAGCCAGGTCTCCCGATATCTTCTGGAGAGGGCCTACGTTGTCTCTAGTCTGTCTTTTACTCGCTACGTACCTATAGAATCCCTTCCTGCTATCCTTAACATCCCTAGCCAAGTTCAATTCTAACTGGGCCTTAGCTTTCCTAACCTAGTCCCTAGCTTCCCAGACAACATCCCTGTATTCTTCCCAGGCTGCCTGTCTCTGTTTCCACCTTTTATAAGCTTCTGTCTTCCTTTGAATTTTCCTGAGCAGCTCCTTATCCATCCAAGGAGGTCTCCTGGCCCTCCTGCTGCACTTCCTTCTAGTTGGGATGCAACACTCCTGAACTTGGAGCAGGTGATCCTTGAATAAGAACCAAGAGTCTTGGGCCCCCCTGCCCTCTAGGGCTGTATCCCATGGAACGTTACTAAGCAGGTAATGAGGGGCATTCAAAATTTTCAACTTAATTCATTTAGAACTATATCTTCATCCTAGCCTCCCTTTTGTCTCCATCTCTACTTGCATAAAATCTCTCAGACAGGATTGCAAAATATGCTGTCATTATGGTAAATCATAAGTGTCATAAATGCTAAGCACACCCAAGTAGTATGTGTGAGTAAATCTTAGAAATAGTTTTCCCCCTTTTATGGATTACAGAAATACCATGTCCAAATGCTTATGCATACAGAATTAGAGACAATTAATTTAAAATTATCTTTGATGTGATACAAACTGATATAAGGTAGCAAAAAAAGAAAACATTCTCTACAGTTTGATCTACTGGCATAAAAGACACTGTCTACATTAACGTATCCTGATGTTACTGTCTATGTCTGTTTGCTTGTATTTTTTAATTTATATAACTATTTTAACATACATTTTTAATTAGCTGTTAGGACAACTTTACCACATGTGCAGATTCTTCTGCTACCAGAGCATGCAGGACCTGAATTCTCTCTACCTTCATACTAAAAAGTTGTGTGCTTCTATATTACAAACCCATGATTTTGATAACAAATTTCAACTATAGGCATATCTTGAACAAGATGTCATCTATGTGCTTAGATGAGCTGTTATTCCTTATAGTTCAATTTCCTGTAATGACACTTAATGTAACCCAAACGCTATAATAGTAGCTTTTCAGGTAGATACCCACTAGTAATTGAAATAGCAACCATTTGGTTTAAAAATGAAAATTTTAAGTTGTCACCTGCAGAATATGCATGGGTTATTTGATCCTATCCATTATTCACTTGCTGAACAGCTCTCGTTTGTACTAGCAAAGAGTACCAGAACCATATGCCTTGCTTTTATTTAGACTTTGATATAAAATACCTAATTTCTGGCACAACTAATCACAACCTCTCTAGAAATTAGATGCTACTTCCTTTTTTCTTTCCATGGGGCTTCATTTCCGCGTGGAACAAAATATTGTTTAGATCAATATTTGCTGAGTAGCATTTTGCTCTCGCTCAGTTCTCATTGCAAAGCTAAGCTGCTTATAGAATTTTTGTTGCTAATGATGCTAACCCATGTGTACAAGAATAGATGGCTGTAAGAATATCTATCTAAGGAGTACAATAGCTTTCAATAAAATTAGGTCCATTGACTATGGATATCAAAGCAGATCACAACATCCACTGAAGTAAGCAGATATCTCAAAGGCCATCATGTATGAGAATGCAAGGGTCAGAGACAGGCAGACAATCACTGCTCATGTCAAAAGCCAATAAAGCAGAACCCAGGTGCTTCAAATTTCCTTTTCATGCTTTTAAGTCTCAGTATTGTAAAACTAAGGCCATCCTATGGAAATATTATGAAATTGTCTTGCATAAATTCAAGTACACATTAAACGCTGCTGTGTGGGAGAACACAACTCTATCCTTCTTAACAATCACATGTATTTCTTCATGGCAGAATATACAAGTAGAGTTGCTATATACAACTTTTACTTAAAATTCTTATAGTATCTAGTATTTAAATCAGAAAATTCTTTTCTGACAATAGAGAGGTGCCATTCAAGCTGTGGACAAGTATGTATCTCATCAGCTGAATGCAAGTGCACTACTGGCACACCACCAAGGCTTGATATTTGACATGAAAAAAGATGTTTTTTATTGACATCAGTTGCAGATGACAGGCATTGCAACTACTGTGAAAACGATCTATTGTATAGGCTTTCCTTTACTGGATGGGTGCAACTACACCATTTTTCACTCTTCCTTTTAATTAATTACATTGTAATCCTTTCAGCATACTTTTCAGGTGAGAAGCTTCGTGGGGTACCTTCAGAGTCTCACCAAAGTCAATAGTTCTGAGAAGTTAAACAACATGGAATTTCTGAATTAAAGTATAGATGAAAATTATAACAATTGTATATAAACAATTACAAAATTGTAATGTAATATAAACTCAGAGACAGCAGTAAATACATCTTGATTCAATAATTATTTAATACTCTTAAACTTTATATTCCTTTAAGCACAGATAAGCTCAAAATCCCTGAAACGCAGGTTGGGGTCTTACAGAACCAGAAAAACTCATTCACTCAGTAAGCAGGAAGCAAAAGAGACAGCTTGTGTGAAGTATTTCAGGCCTACAATTTCATTCAGTTCTAACATCAATAAACCATCGACCTAATATCTCTTATTCACTTTCCACTTTTTTTTTAATGGTTTATTAATTTTGGACATTGGAGAAACACCTGCCATGCCACTTTCTCTCCGTCTGCAGATCAGTGTTAATATTGATATGAGAGTATTGTCTACTGTTTATCACAAGTAACTTAGTGCTTCCTTGCTCAAATCATAATTGGAGTTCATAATAGTGTAATATTTTCTTTTCACTCACTCCTTTGTTTAGTGACTTCATATAAAAATGCAATTTCTTTCCCCAGGATATCAAACCAGACTGTATTCATACTTGCAATCCAACACAAGTGAAGGAAAATTAACAAAGTCACCTAAACTTGGATCTCACCAAGCTTCCTTCTTCAGTTACAGGGGTTCAGAACCTCTGGACCACTGCTTGGTGTGGTGCATAGGATGCCCCACAATAAAAGGGACACTGCTTGGGAAGTTCCCAGGCAGACTTGACAATCATCCAGCTGAAGTGTAACACTTCCAAAGAAATTCTGTCATCCCTGAAACTAATATGTCCTCAGTCTAGGGACAGTCTCTTTTGCTCCTGTTTGTATTGAATTCCCAGAGAGACGTATCTACCCTATTAGCATAAAATATGTGATTATAACAAAAATACTTCATACAAATGAGCATCACTCTCTACCCAGACTGTCTACAGAAAAGGGAAGTTTGTCTTTTTTTTCTTCCACCTCTTTGTAGCAGAATTCCCTCCTGAATCACAGTCTTATTAAAATCTATCCATTTATTTTCTTTTGTCATATTGAAATAGTATTACAATTTTACATAAATTATTATTATCCACAATATCCCCATCTACTGAAAACAAAGAATGCATTTCTATTGATGATTCAGTATGATGCAGAATGGTTTTGTACAAAATCTTCTATGCAGCATTAATTTTTTTTCATGTGATAATATTTTACAAGAGCTCAATATTTTGAATTCAGCTGAGGAATCACTTTGCTATTTATTCAATAGTTTTCTATTTCCTTTAAGGAACAAAAGCTTTTTCCTGTTTTCATGATTTAATACCAATAAATTCCACTGCTACTAAGTACAGTATAATCCACAAAGCCCAATGGTGAAACCATTTATTTTGTGTCCTGAAGACAGCAGTCTATTCTCAAAAAAAAAAAAAAAAAAAAAAAAAGTGTATCCCTTAATACTGTTTTTGCTCTCAGTACAAAATCCATTCAGGTCAGTTTAGAACTTTCTAATTAGATATACTATCACGACATCAAAACTAATTCTGGAATATTTTATGGGGAAAAAAGAAACCTTTGTGCCTTCTATTGGAGGGCAATCACAGTTCAGGGAGTATCTCGCTGCTCTGCTATGAATGTAACTCAAAGCAAGTAAGAAAGAAGAGCATTGTCAGGGTCCAAATAACACCAGCACACACACGCACATGTAAATTTTTCTGCTCCTGGACTTTCAAGACATTTGAGTTTGCAAAAGCACAATAACCATACCAGATAAATAAATAAATAAATAAATTGCACTAAATCTAGTGTGATACTAGAGTCATACAGCTTTTCTACAGCTTGACGGGGATAGAAGTAGTCCAAAGGAAAATACTGTTGTAACATTTTAGCCTAACTATACAACAAGTCCCCATACTTTTATATTTCTCTAATAAAGGGAAAGAGGTAAGAAAGAAAGGATAAAATTCTTAAAATCTCAAATATTTCTTATTATTTCAAATAAGTTCTGTTCTGGATAGATGTTCTCCAAATACATGTTTCCTGCCAAATACATATTCATAACCCACTGCTTCAAATTTTTATGTATATTTTCATTGCATAGGTACACCATTAAGTTTTTTGACTGGAACCAGAAAGAGTGCTGAACAGCCATTAGCCTGCTGTTCAGGGAACTCAAACTATAAAGCAGCTCAATGAAGAGCATTGCACCACTCATTTTCCCAAAAGCTCACATTCATTCGCAATTTTTGCCTTTAGACTTTAGTTTACCTAGGTACTTTTTGCTTCTGAAAAGATTCCAAGTCTACTAATGCAATGTTTTGGTATGCACTACCAACAATGGATCTTTCATCTCAAATTGCTTGAGAGAAGGCAGGGAAGAAGAGTTGAAGGCAGCAAGGTGTGTGAAGGAAAGACAATGTTAGTAGAGCCTTTTTATGCTCTTTCATAAAGCTGTTCTTCTGCATGGAGCTTATGGAGAAGCAGTTAGAACATTAGAATAGTGGTAGACTTTTATATGCCACCTAAAACAATGGACAATATCACTCTCCCAGTAATCTAGACAGAAAGTGGTCTCTTTTGCCACATTAAATGTAGAGTAAATATACATGGGGCACCCTGCACCAAGGAACATCCTTTAAAAGTTGCATTGAAACCATATAGAAAGAAATAATAGAAGAGAAATTGAAAGAGATAAGAGACCTCTAATTCAATAAAAATCTGTGCTGTTAAAAAAAAAAAAAAAAAAAAAGCTTTAGGTTCCAGACACTGGATCAAACTACAGGATTGAAAGTCATGCCTAAAGGTAAAAAGAAAAAGGAACAATTTTTAAATTAAATTATGTAATGACATCTTCATTGCAGCAGGTTCTAAACCACTGAATCAAATCCATCCCCTAAACATTATTCATTCTCCAGCAGAACAACATCAGAAAACAGAAAAATATCAGAGACAGAGGAAGGTACAAAGGAAGAATATTGTTCGTGTTATATTGCTAATTGTTAGTGAAGCTGAAAGAAAAGTTCTGGGTGGAATAAATCCTTAAGACATATACAAGCATTTATTAACTGCATGGTACTAAGTACTCAAGTATATATGCTTGCACTCATATACATTTGCTTATATCAGGTTTCCCATATTAGATGTTATAGGTATTTTTAAGAGGCTGTTTTACTGTTTCATTGTTTACGAAATTCATGCTTATTGTACATGTCTATTCTATTGAGTTCTACTGTAAATAAGCGGTTGATTTTCTGTATGTATTTTGTTCAGGAAAGTTCCACTATAATACACTAAAATCTAAGACTTTCAGATCTTCAATTTCTTCTGAGACCCTAAAATTTTATATTTATATATAATACTTTTATC